>NC_083354.1:124917956-125223670 GCF_030254825.1 Meriones unguiculatus
ATATTTTATACATATCTGTAATTTAATATTAATAAGTTAGTAGTGACTTAAGTCACTCTTCTGTGGAGAAACGTTGTCTTAGTTTGGGTTTCATTGCTATGAGGAGACACCATGACCACAGCAACTCTTATAAAGGAAAACATTTAATTGGAGGTGGCTTACAGTTTCAGAGGTTTAGTCCTGAAAGGACCAAGGTTGACTTCTCCCCCTCCCCCAAGGCCATCAGTCCCAGAAACAAGGCCATAAAACTCCCTACTCAAGGAACAGCCTGAGGGTGCTGGAGAAATGGCTCAGAGGATAAGAGCACTGATTGCTCTTCCCAAAGGTCCTGAGTTCAATTCCCAGCAACCACATGGTGGCTCACAACCATCTAAACATGAAATCTGGTTCCTTCTTCTGGCGTGCAGGTGTACATGCTAACACACATTGCATAAGTAATAAATAAATCTTTAAAAAAAAAAAAAGGAACAGCCTGAGGATAACCACAAGAATGGGGAGGCATCTTATCTCAGAGTTGGGCATCTGTGCTGGTCAGCCCACAGACCTAACATTCCTGAGGTCTATAGCAGCTCGTTCAATGTTAGTTATGTTAGTTAGCCAATCACTCTGTAACAAGCTTGCCCTTGCTGAATAACATCCAATCATGTAACTGCTAAGCTGGGAATTCCGGTTCTTGCTCAAACCCCAAATAAAAACCGTGCCATGCAGCTGCTCAGGCTCCTCTCTGATCCACTGTGTTGGTGGGGAAATGGAGCTTAAGCCTGAATAAAGCTCTTTGCTCTTGCATATGTGGTCTGGCTCCTGGTGGTGTTTGGGGACCTTAAGGTCTGGGCATAACAGTCCATTGTCATCATGGCAGGAAGTATGGCAGCACACAGGCAAACATGGCGCTTGAGACGGAGCCGAGAGTTCTACATCTCGATCCACAGGCGGCAGCAGGAGACTGTGTGCCACACTGGGTGTAGTTTGAGCCTAGGAGACATCAAGGCCCACCCCCACAGTGACATACTTCCTCCAACAAGGCCACACCTCCTGACAGTGCCACTGGCTGTGGCCAAGCATTCAAACACAAGAATCTCTGGGGGCCATATCTATTCAAACTGCCACAGACATTATGGCTGAGGCAACTTTCATAAAAGAAAGCATTTAATTGGGGCTGGCTTACAGTTTCAGTGGCTAAGTCCATTATCATCATGGTGGGCAGCATGGCAGCGTGCAAGGCTCTGGAGCTGTAGTTAAGAGGTTACATCTTGATCTGAAGGCAAGCAAGTGGGCACAGAGAGAGAAAAGCTGGGCCTGGTATGGGCTTTTTGAAACCTCAAAGCCTACCCCCAGTGACAAAATCCCAAAGGCACAGCTACTCCAGAAAGGCCACATCTCCCAACCTTTTTAACCCTTCTCAAATGCCATTCCCTGGCAACTAAGCATTCAAATATATGAGCCTATGGGGGCCATTCTTATTTAAACCACCACAAGTAAGAGTATGACCATGCCACTATTTTCTAAGCCAGTCTTTTGGTATTAAGCATTTGAATTATTTTCTATTATTGTAGATAAAATTGTGGCCATTTTTTTCATCCACATGTTAGCTTAGTTTCTTAGATTTCCCCAAACTGGAATTACTGGGTAAAATGGCATGAATAGCTTTTTATTCATTCAATAGTTGAAAACATATCATCTTGTAGTTTTAATCTGTATTTCTTTCCTTGCTGAGGATGTCAAACATTTTTCTTAATCTTTGTTTACTCATCGTATTTCCGTCTTTGTGAAGTCTCTGTTCATATCCTTTGTTTCCTAGTAGTCTTAGTATTTTTCATATTAATTTGTATGTTTTTCCACCACAAAATTCCTAGCTTTTGTCTTATCCTAACCTCTTCCTTGGTCTGAATTTCAATGCTAGAATGTTGGGTTTTTGTTGTTAGTATAAATGTTTTTTATGATTTGAGTTTTCCCCTCCTGCCTTTCCTCCTCTTCCTTCTCCTCCTCTTGAGAACCCTATAAAAGCAGGTGAATTCATCATCTCTCCTTTCTTGTCCAATGTCCCCTTCCACGGATTAGCTCCCCTCTCACCATTTCCAAAGGTTGTAAGCTCAGTCCAAACATGTCTTCTCAACTCCATTCCCTAGGCAACAGCTCATCTACCCAAGGGCTTTCTGAGTATTAACTCGACCTCACCCCAGTTCCTATTGCTAACCTGGACCCCTGTTCCTGCCCCTCCAGACTCCAGCTTCAGATGCAGCTTCCTCTTGGCTGTCCAACAGGGATCCCAAATGGTTCCTTTTCTCACTGCTGGGGCAAAATATCCCACAAAAGCAACTGACAGAAGAAAGGGTTTGCCCTGGCTTTGAGGGGTAAGAGAGGTGTGGTCACAGGGTGGCCCTACGGGGTGGTGGGGGACTCGGGGAGACCCGAGGAGGCAGCTGTTCTTGCTGGGTCTAGAATTAGGGGGGTGAACTCTCACACTCAGCTCACCTTCTGCCTTTTATTCAAGCTGATCTGAGTCCACGGGATGGACTGATCACATTCAGGGTGGGTCTTTGCTGCTCAGTCAGACTTTCTGCAAATACCCTCCTATGTGTCTCCCAGGTGATTCTAAAATTCTTCTACGTTGACAATGAAAATTAAGCATCAGTTATGATCTTCAACCAAAGTCAGTCTTTTTTGTTTGTTTTGAAACAGGGTCTCATGTGGCTCAGCCTAACCTTGAACTCATCCTCCTCCTTCCTCTACCTTCCAATTCCTAATTTAAATTTCAGGCATGCATCCCCATGACCGGCTTCAAATTTTTCTAATTATTTTATTTTTTGAGGCAGGATTTCTTGGTGGAGCCCTAGGTGTCCTGGTGCCTTTGAGGCAGTTCACTTACATGTTTTACCATTGCTCCTAACAGATCTGTTCCACCATTTCTCTTTGAATAAAATTCCCTTCCTACTTTTCAAATCCGTGTGAACCTTTGAATAAGAGGCCAAGAATGTGAAGAGACCCAGGCTAGACCCATGTTAATGCTGCCTTTCTTCCCTTCTCGTTTCAGTGTTCAGGATCAGACCCGAGCCCTGGGCATGCTCAACCACTGGGCTACATTTCCCGCACAATCCAGCGCAGGGTTTCCCTGGAAACTTCCGACATCTCACTGACCAGAACTAGGTTAAATGGCCAACCTCAGCTCTGAGGGTAGCTGTGAAGAGGTGGGCAAGGAAGAAGGCAAAAGATGTAAATGAGAACATTTTCAGACCCTACCCTAAAGCTACTGAATCAGAAATGCTGGGGCCTATGGCATGGATACCAGCAATCCATGTGATAATGGACCTTCCAGAAGATTCTGATTTATCTGAAGGTAGTGAATCATAGGCATAATGATGGGAGAGTTGTTTGTTTGTCCCTGTTTTGAGAAAGGGTCTAGTGTACTCCAGGCTGGCTTGGAACTTGCTATGTAGCCAAGAGAAACCTTGATTTTTTTTTTATTTTGTTTTTTTCCACCTCTTGAATGCTAGTATCAAAGATGTGAGCCACCACACCCCATTTATGGACTGCTTAAGATAAAACTCAGGGCTTCCTCCATGCTGGGCAAACATTATGTCTACTAAGCTACGCCCCCAGCTGCACTGTAGCAAGTCTCAGGGTATGAAAAAAAAATCCTGGACCAGAATACATATCACCTGTTTTCCTTGTAGCAGTTCTGTTACTCGTTCATGAGAGACATTAGTTTTCTGACCTATAGAACGGGAGTGATAATGGCTAAACTGATTACAATTCAATAAATTGTGACCAAGTGAAATAATGGAGATGGAAACATTGGAACCTGTCAATTATTAGACAGATGTTTTGATTTTTTAATGGATCGAAGGAGAAGTTCTGAATGAATTAGGTCTGAAGTTCAGAGACAAAAAGGAAAATGGAAAGAATATGATGATGACTGTCATCTGTCATCAAAGAGCCAGGAGTGACACAAAGAGGTCCCCACTGGGCTTCAGGGAGAGAAGGGCGGAGATTGTCCTTGTGCTCATCTGTACTGCATTAGAGGTCAACATTTCAGAAAAGGGAAACTCTCTTGACGAAGCTTCAAATGTTTCAAGAGAGCTGCAGGTGATCAATGAATACAAGGCTAAACTTCCTATCAGCTCTTAGAGGTGTGGCATTTTATTATACTGTCTCTCTCTTTCTTTTTTGGGACAGGGTTTCACTGTGTAGCCCTGGCTGTCCTGGACTTACTGTGTAGACCGGGCTGGTCTCACACTCAGAGATCCTCCTGCCTCTGCCCCCGTGCTGGGATTACAGGAGTGTGCTGCCACGTTCGGCTCCTTATCATAATCTTTATTCTGATTCAGAGCCTCAGGTCATACTATGTAGCTCAGTCTGGCCTGGAACTTGATATATAAAAACTCAAGCTTGAGATTCTCTTGCTCCAGCTCCCCCAGTGCCAGCTTGTGCTTGGGTCTTTCACAGGACATTTTCCTGGGATTCTGATGATGGAGGGATTTTGCCATAGCTTTGTCAATAGTTTACGTAGCTGACATGATGGGCCGAGTACAAAGGTCTGAGAAATGCAAAACTACCCATAAAAGGTACGAAGAGTCAGAAAAGTTACAACAGTCAGCAACAGAAATAGAAACCGAAACCACAGAAATTAAAAACCTTACCATTACAAAAAAAAAAAAAAAAAAATTAACAGCAGTCCCAGGGGTGGCTGCTCCAGGTGGTTTCCAGAAGAGCGGGGAGGCATGGGTGGCTTCAAAACAACACTTTTGAGGGTTGCGCTCACAGGAAGATTGGTGAGGAGATAGGAAACAGAGGAGAGGGATTTAACGTCCTGGTTTTGGAGCAAAAAGACTGAGCTGCCACTGTCAGAGCGCTGAGCATGGCGCCCATCCCTCATGTGTGGGAACCGGCTTACTCTGCTCCTTGTTTATTTTTTCCACTACAGCAGCCCATGCAGCACAGTGGGAGCTGTTCTCCCTGGGTGAGCATGCATCTGTCGCCAGCTTCCAGGAGCCACCAGTCACATCTAGGCTTGCCTTCAGGTAACTTAGACAAGGCCTGAAAATGGCCCTGGCTGAAACAGCAGGGCCCTCCTTGGGCTAGGGGTTTGGCTTGTCTCTTCAGGTGAGCCTGTGTCTGGGAAGAAGTGTTAGAAGCCTGTCACCTGGCAATCTGGAGGTTGTGGGCTAGCCAGGAGACTGTCTGTGAGTCTTTCCAATTGGTCTGTACAAAATGTGAAGCCAAGGTCTATTTGCTGATCGATTCGTTGGACATTTGGGCTGCAGCGCACAAGTGCTGTGATAAGAGAGTTTGTAGAAGAAAGGTTGCAAAGCCACTTATCCCTTGGCACTGAGAGGAAATGATCTGCATATGGAAACCCCATGATGTAACCCTCTGAAATGGCTGAGGGAGACCGGCCAAGTTCACCACCAAGTTGACCAAGCTTGCTTCAGACAAACAGGCCAAGGCTGGGTCACAGTTTCAAAATAGCCAGTCTTTAGACCTGGTTTCTAAATTGTTTTAGTTTGTCAGATAGGCACTAAGCCTAGCTCTTCCTCCCTGATTGCTGCCATGAACCCACTGACCTACTTCACCTCAGGAGCTTCGAGTATCTAGCACATAGGTCGCCAGGGCAGCTGTCACTTGATATGTGAACCCTTTCCTCCTCCTGAGGATCCTGAAGGAGAATTCTCATCACTGCCTCTCAGAGGACCAAGATGGAGTCTGGTGGCTCTCAACAGTTGCAGAATGGTAATTCCTGGGGTCAAATGGAGGCCCCAGCGACTCACAGGTTATGTGACCCAAGGAAGTCATTTAACACCTCTTGCTCCCTCCCTTCTCGGGTAGGCCTTGCTACTGCAATTACCCCCATCTGCTCTCCAGCCAGTTTCACCTTCCCTGTGACACCATTCTCATCAGTAATACCTGGGTGTCATTTCTCCCCTAATAGAAATCTGAGAAGAGACCAAAATTTCCCAGCCCCCCACTCCCCTCTAGTTGCCCTGTGCTCTCCTCTCTAGCATTTTTTTTTCTTCACTTTTGTTTTGTTTTGAGACAGAGTCTCAGATAACCAAGACAGGCCTCTAACTGACTACGCAGCTGAGACTGGCCTCCAGCCTTTGGTCCTCCTGCCTCTGTTTCCCAAGGGCACAGGTATATATCACCATGCTTAGCTTGATTTTCCTTTAAAGAGATTTCTTGGGGCTGGGAAATGGCTCAGTGGTTAAGAGCACTGGCTGCTCTTGCAGAGGTCCTGGGTTCCGTTCCTACCACACACACAATATCTCACAACTGTCTGTAGGTCCAGTTCCAGGAATATGGCGAACTCCTCTGGACATCATGGCACCAGGCACACATATGGTGCTCACACATACATGCAGGCAAACACGAACACACCTAAGCTAAAACTAAATCTTCAAAGGATCGCACAGTTGTGTGAACTGAATTGTTCCCCCACCACCTTGTAATTCGTGTTAGAGGCCTGGCCCCTGGCACTTCAGAGTGTGGCTAGATTTGGAAAGGTGGTAAGTAAGAAACAGACCCTTAGGGTAGGTACTGAGCTGGTCGCTTGACCCCAGATTTCCACCCTCCAAAGGGGAAGACAGTATCAACTGTTCTGTGACCTGCGTGTTTCTGGAAATCTGGTTAAGGCTGCTGAGCAGACAAATAGAGATTTTTAAAATTTTGTGTTTAAGATTTATTTCTTTTATGTGTGTGAGAGGTTTGCTCATATGTATGCTTGTGTGCCTGGTGTCCACAGAGAAGGGCATCAGATTCTGCGGTACTAAGGTTATGGACAGTTGTGCACTACCATACGGATGCTGGCAATCAAACCCAGGTCCTCTTCAGGAACAAATGCTCTTAGCCACTGAACCATCCTTCCAGCCTACGGTTAGACTTTCTATTTCCATTGCTCTTTTTAACCTCTCAAAGCCAGATTCCACCAGTCCCCACAAACTGCTGTCAGGGTTACCACTGACCACTATCTAACAGATCCAAAGTCACTGGGCTGTCGCTGTGAAATCTGTGTCTCCAGCTATCACTGGGGATTCTTTGCAGCTGCTCAGACTTTCTGGGGGAAGCTATTTTTAGGGACTCTAGCATGACATTCTCATTTTTCCACTCTCTGGTAGGTTGTTTCTTTTCAGGCTCCAGTCTTCTTCTAAATTTATAATTTTCCTTAGTGCGTTCCATGGCTCCATACATGACAGAAACACTGGGAAGTCACAGCCTTACCTCAGCCTTTCCACCTTTCCTCAGAGCTGCAGACTAAACTGTCCAATGGCCTGGGAAATTTCCAGTTGAAAGACCTACAGAGCATTTCCAGTCTGACAGCCACCCCATCTCTTTCCTATCCCCCCCATTTCCCTTTCATGGTGTTACCATTCACCAGAAAAGCTAGAATCCTGCCATACATACCTCAGCCTGCTCCTACAGCCTCACCTCAACTTTAAAATAAACCATGATTTCAACAGTTCAGCCTGCTTCTGCGGCTGCCATCTTGCTCTGAACAAACAGCACCCCCGAATGTCCCTGCTCACCTCTGGGCTCTCCTTCTGACTGAGGGCCTGAAGATCATTGAGCCTACTCATCTCATCAGCTTTTTTTCCTTCTTTTTCAGTACTGGGTATTGAATCAAGAGCCCTGGGCAGAGCAGACAAGCGGTCGGCCAGCAAGCTCTATCTCTTAGCCTTAATCTTTAAAACCCCTTTATTTTGAAGCAAGGCCTTGGTAAGCTGCCCGGGCACAGCTTGCCATCTTCCTGCCTACCCTTGTGAGAGCCTGGGATGACAGAGACCCACACCCCAGAGTCTGGCGTCTTGTCGCATCTTGAATACAATGCAGATGTGCTCTAGTTTGCAAGTTCTCTTCTGACAGTGGCCCTGTCTGGCTAAATGATTACACTGCCTTCTCTCACAACCCTCTGGCTCCATAGCCAGTCTTCTGTAGTGACCTGGGAGTAGAAGGGCCTATAGACCCACTGTTCCTTCTATTTCTATTTATTAGTCACTTTTTAGAGCCTCAGGGAGCCTGCTTGCTTCTTGGGTCATTTCAAGTTTGGCTCAAAGCCCACCTCCTGAGGGGCCTTTCTTCAACCTCCCCTCTCACTTGGCAATTGCCAGAAGGTCAGAGAAGCCAGCGTGCTCAGGTAACACCCAAACCATGTGTGCCAAACATTGTATCAGATACTTCATATTTATTACCCTGGCTAGCCCTCAGATCAACCTTTAGAAGGGCCTTATTTTAGGAATCAAACAATTAAGGGGAAGAGAGCTTAAATGCAAGGTCCAACACTAGTCCTCTAAACTATTAATTACTTCTGAGACTCACTTTCAACTCTGTTCTGGGTTATGGGTAATACAGCTGTGAGGAGCCAGCTCCCCAGGACTGATGGTTTCCATCACACTTCTGTTTGGGCAGATAAAGTCAGTCAGGTGCCTCAGTGTGCGCTAGAGCAGGACAGTCAGACAACACGAGGTGCGGGTCCAAGCCCAGCATGCCTTTACGCCCACACTTGGAGTCTAAAGCAGGAGAATTACCACAAGTTCAGGTTAGCCTAAGCTATGTAAGGAGACTCTGTTTCAAACAAATAAACAACACAAAACAGAAACCCAACCAAACAAAAAACAATGACAAAGATTTGAGATTGGCAGTCATAAATTCACTCATGGGTCTAGACACCTTTATGGGTTCTTATTTTAATAGACTAAGAAAAAAAAATTAAGCCTGGCGTGGTGGTACACACCTCTAATCCCAGCACACAGGGAAGCAGAGAACTCACTGTAAGTTCAAGGCAGCCTGGTCTACATAGTGAGTCCAGGACAGCCAAGGCTACACAGAGAAACCCTGTCTAGAAAACAAAATAAAACAAAAGAAGCAGGGGCTAGAGAGATGGCTCAGTGGTTAAGAGCACTGTTGGTCCTTCCAAAGGACCCGGGTTCAACTCCCAGCACCCACATGGCAGCTCACAGCTGTCTGTACCTCCAGTTCCAGGTGTTGTGACACCCTCACACCAATGCACATAAGATAAAGTTAAATAAATTACATATTAAAACGAATGAACAAACAAGATGATCTTTGTTTCCTCACTCTGGTGGGTTTGGGACTAAAGTCCTCAGAAGCCATTAGAACTTTTCAGCTTTCTTTCACACCACCCTGGACATGTATGGTCACTCACTTGCTGTTCTGCCTCCCCTGGGTGGAAGGTTCCTGAGAATCAAGGCTGTTTTGTTTGATGCTGTCTCTGGTAAGTGGCACAGCGTAAGTGCTCATTTAAAAATGCTGAATGAATGAATGAATGAATGCCAGAGGCACTTTTTAACCTGACTAGATGAATGGCCTTTATAGGATTGTACTACTCATCTAAGCTATAAAGGGAAAGAAATAACTGTTCCTGTCAAGTGGGAGTAAAGAAGAGAATCCTTACAGGAATAAGACAAGGATCCCATTGGAACAAAAACAAGACAAAGCAAACAAACCCAGCTGTGTGTGGAGCACTTATGCGCTGTGTAGGGATGGCCTTGCTTTCCCCACTTCCTTCAGCTGCAAGAGTATATTTTAGTATACTTGTATGAAAGTAGACTCTTTCTGTGCAGCTGTCCAGAAACCAAGCAGCTTAAAGGTAAACTCAGGGCCTGACTGAAGCTGCAGAGCTGTCATGGGCGTGAGATCCCATCAGGCTCCCTAAGTTTTTCCGAGACGAGTCAAAACTCCCACCAGTCTGGAATTTAATGTACAATTCAGGATGGGGTTGTTTTATTGTTTTTGTTTGAGACAGGGCTTCTCTGTGTAGTCTTGGCTGGCCTGGAACTCACAGAAATCCACCTGCCTCTGCTTCCTGGAGTGCTGGGATTAAAGGTGTGTGCCATCATGCCTGACTCTCAGGCTGTTCTTTTTTTTTTTTAATTTTTTATTTAACTTTCATTAATTACACTTTATTCATTTTCTCAGGCTGTTCTTAAGCTCATGGTAAATCTCCTGCCTCAGCCTCCTGAGTGCTGGGACTATGAGCTTATGTCAACATACCCAGCATGAGGTCCATAGTTCCTGAGGGTGTTTCTCCCCAGAACCATATCTCTTTAATTTCTAGTGCTTCTTCCAGCACATAATATTTTTTTAATTTAAGAACTTTATTTTGTTTGAGACATAGTCTTAACATATAGTCCAGGCTGGCTCCAAATTCAGTATTCTCCTGCCTCAACCTCCAACTGTGACTCTTTTATTTACTATGTTTATTTCATTTTTCTATTACATTGTGTGTGTGTGTGTGTGTGTGTGTGTGTCTGTGTGTGTGTGTGAAGAGTTTAGGGTCAGAGGACAACTTGTGAGAGTTAGGTCTCTCACTGTGAGGGTCTCCAGGATCATCATGCTCGGTGCCTTTACCCACTGAGTCATCATGCCAGCCCAAAGAGTTTATTCATAACCACCATATGGAAACCGGGTTTAAAAAGAAATAGGTGTAACTCAATGGTAGAGCCCGTGCTTAGAGGGTGTAAAATCCTCCGTCCTATCCCCAGCACCGAAACACAAAACAAAACAAAAACTGAGAAGACATTTTGTAGAAGTTTCAAAAGCTGCAGAGCCCCCTCACTGGGCTGTCTTTTCTGGGCGCAAAGGCTGAAACCTAAAGCCTTGGGCATGTTAGGCACAAACTCTACCAGTGAGCTACACCCCCCGCCCAGAAGCCACAGGGTCTTGAGAAGCTGTGTTTATAACCCTGGAGTAATTCCTCACTATGTTTTCCTAAGGAGGTAGCTGGCAGCCCGGTCTGTTCTGTTTTCAGTCTTTCATTCGGACAGTCAGGTTCCACCTGTGATCCTGGCACTTGGGAAGCAGGAGGAAGTCTGCCACAGGTGTAGACCACAGTGGTCTACACAGCAGTGATGGCCTGCCAGGGCTTCATAGTGAGACCCTGTCTTAAAAACAATAGGGCCGGGAGAGACGTCTCTGAGGTTAAGAGCACTAGCCGCTCTTCCAGAGGACTTGGGTTCAGTTCCCAGGACCAACTGTCTATAATTCTAGTCTTAGGATTTGACAGCCTTTTCCGGCTGTTGGGAAAAGTGGCCCTAGTGGCCTGGATGTGGGGCACAGATACCTATGCAGGCAAAACATCCACACAGATAAAGTAAATTAAAACTTTAGAAATAAATATAAAAAACAAAGAAGTGAAGTCCAGGGGATTTCTTCCTTTCTTTGTCCCTATTCTGTTGATGTGAAGAGACACCATGACCCCAGCAGCTCTTACAAAAGAAAGCATTTAACTGAAGCTTGCTTACAGTTTCAGAGTTTAGTCCATTGTGATCAAGGCAGGGAGCATGGAGGCAGGCAGACATGACACTAGAGGGTAGCTGGGAGTCCTACATCACAGCAGCAGGCAGCAGGAAGAGGGGAAGACACTGAGCCTGGCATGAGCTTTTGAAAGCCCACTTCCAGTGACACACTTCCTCCAAAAGGCCACAGCTCCTAATCCCTTTCAAGCGTGCCACTCCGAGTGACCAAATATTCAAATCTATGAGCCTACGGGCGCCATTCTTATTCAAACCACCACCCTTCTGTTTCTGGCTTTCTGGTCCAGTTTGACTCATTCTCTTCTGCATTTGGAATGATGGATTTCATTGGAGTTTTAAGTGCTTGATCACTTTAAATGAAATCTAGACCAACTTTGCATTTTTCCTAGATGGTTGGCAGCAATCTGGTCCATAGTCAAAGCCCAGCTGACCCCCTCTGTTGGTACACAGATTGAAGGTGAAGGGGAAGACTCCACTTTGGGATTATCTATAGCTCTACAGTAGAGCTGAACAGCTTGGCGCTTTAGGTTGGGAGAAGGCAAGGTCCTCCATTGCGGCTGGCAGGGTGACAGCCACAACCTAATTTTGTGAGCAGGAGGCAGGAGCATTATTTGTATCTGGATGCTGGCATAAATGTGGTTCAGGCCTGTGGGCCTTCAAACAAAACTGGAGGTTGGATTCCTTTTGTTCCGGTAGATAAGGGAGTGTATTGAGCTCCAGGGAAAACAGACAAGGATAGTCTGACAGACGGGGAGAGCCAGTCACTCTGCAGCAGGGAGGCAGCCTGAGACTGGGTACTATAGCAACACTCTGAGAATTAGCCTGTGAATTAAAGGACAGTTGCATTCATGGGGTCTGCGCAGGCAGGGAATGGCCAGGTCTTTTGTCATCCAACAGAGAAAAGACTGTGGTGGCTGTTGTGTGATTTGAGTTTAGTTACATGCAGACAGCTCCGTGCTTTGGAAGTGACCTTACTTAAGAGTCTTACTTTATGTAAGTCCCCAAACCACAGCATGTCAAGCAGGAACAATCCACTCCGGGTGTCCAGCTGTGGGCAGTAGGCAGTGAAGGGGTTTGGTGATTTCTGTTAGTAGGAACTTCAAAACAAGTGATAAAATACTACTTCCTCATAGGGACAGACATATAAACTTTCCACAAACAACCACCAGCTCCTTGCTTCTTGTACATCACAGGAAAAAGCAAGTGGTAAGATTATAAATTAGCAAGCATAAACAGAAAGCAAGTAATGCCTGAGATAAGGTTTTCCTTTTCTTTTGCAGTGCAGTGGTGGGTGTTGAACCCAAGGCCTTGGCAGGTACACTGAGCTCACATGCTTGACCTGATGAAAAACAAAGTAAAAACTTTTAAATTAGAAATGGGTATGTCTGTGATAGGCTTTAGGGGATTTGCTGCTCTTGGTGGTGATGGGTTTTCTGTTGTTGCTGCTTGGATTTGGTTGGTTTGTTTTTTGTGACAAGGTTTCTGGTAGACCAGATAGGCCCTGGAAGATGACCTTGAACTCCTAGTCTCCCTGCCTTCACCTCCTGGGCATTAAGATTAAGGACCTGTGCTACTACTCTCTACTGGCTTTCTGTTTTTTCAGCACTAAGGGCTGGGGATATAGAGGTATATTTCTTGCCTATCTTAAGAAAAAAGCTCTAGGGTCATTGCAAAAAAAACAAAAATGAAACAGCAAAGTACCTGCATTTAATGCATTAAAACAATTATTTGTAGGTGTAGTAAATAGCACACAGCTGTGACCCCAGCCCTTGGGAGATAGAGGTAGGGGGATCGGGCACTTAAGGTCAGTCTGTGCTACATAGTGATTCTCTTGGGGCTACAAGAGACTGTAAGTAAGTAAGTAAATAAATAAATAGATAGATAAATACTAAAAAAAACAAAAAACAAAAAAAACAAAAAACCACACACACACAATCATTTGTTTGCTCAGGATTCTGCCATTTTGGCAGGACACAGAAGAGACAGCTCATCTCATGCTCTACTGAAGCTGGAACTTCCTGGAGGGCCTTTTTCTCTCCTTACTGGTACCTCAGCTTGGATGGACTCTACCCCAGGGCCTGGCCAGGCATCTCTTACCTTGTGACCTCTTTACACAGCTGGTTTGAGCGTCCTCACAGCATGACTGACAGTTTTGTCATGTCATTGTCTTCTCCCAGACTGTGAGGCAGAAACTGCCCAGGTTTTCTTAATGCTCGGAAGCGTAAGTCCTAGACTATCACTGCTACTTTACTGTGTGGATCAGAGCGCTGACAGGGCTAGCCCAGTGGGTAGAGGGTAGGTTAGGATTCGTGGTGGAGACTTATGCTGGAAGCGTCTCTGGAAGCGTCATTTATCTCAGGTTTTTTCTGTCATTACACAGTACCACGTTCACACATTGCCTTTGGGAATAACAAATTTGTTAAACTGGACAAGGTAAGTCTTGATTAAAAACAAAAAACTAGTCTTTTATAATTGTTAATACATGTTGGCTCTGAATAGGAAGATGAGTTCCAGATGGATTCTCCCTCCTGCCCCTCCCCCAGGGGCACAGGGGCTCCTAGACGGAATAAACAAGACAGGATGAGGCTCCTAACACAGCAATAATGTTTGAGAGAAAATAACCTGGTTTGCCAAAATCTAAAATCCACACTGTGCAGAGACTACACCCTTGAAGCATGTAAGGTCAACCAACCAACACATATGGCTCAGACAACTGTCAGACAATTCCCTGACTCCCTGCAGAGCGGAGGGCTCTTGGAGATCAAAAGTCACCTTCCTCCCTGGAAGGCTGGCTGTCTTAAGTGTTTTTGGTGGCCCAGAATGGGTCCTTCTCCCCTAATTTTGGGTTGGCAAATTAAACAAAGGGGAGCTGATGGGCCCACAGCTTCAGGTAACATGTTCAGGGCCAGCCTGGAATATGCCTGACCAGCCTGGACCAATCACAGCGAAGAAAAGTCCTTAGGGCAGGAGAAAAAAAACATTTTTTTCTCAGGTGAAGCGAATGAGGAAGAAGCAGACATTTGCCATCCTTATTTAGTCTTTGTCTCCCCACCAGGGTTCTTGTTTGTTTGCTTGTTTTTTCAAGACTGGGTCAGTGTAGCCTTGGCTGTCCTGGACTCACTTTATAGATCAGGCTGGCCTCAAACTCACAGAGAATCCAGCTGCTGCTGCCTCCCGAGTGCTGAGATTATAGGTGTGTGCCAGCAAACCAGGCTGCTCAGTGGCTTTTAACCTTCCTAATGCTGCAGGCTGTTTATACAGTTCCTCATATTGTGGTGACCCCCCCCCAACCACAAAATTATTTTTTTTCTGATAAGAAGAGATTTACTTGGGGGGAGGAAAAGGGAGAGAAGTTAGGGCCTGAGTGGGCCATGAGAGTAGAGAAAGAGATAGAGAAACCATAAAGTTATTTTGTTTCTAGTTTATAAGTATAATTTTGCTACTGCTGTGAATTGTAAATGTATTTTCCGGTGGTCTTAGGCGACCCAAAGGGTGAGAAGTGCCTGTCTACAGCGCCCTCACAGCGACCACTTGAGCAATACATCTCACTAAGAGCAGAGGTTTCATCTTAGTCCAACAGAATTCGTAGAACTGACAGGCATCAACATGACTTGCCGATGCCAGTTTATCCACCTATCTATGTGCAGCAGAGCTTTGGTTTGTAAGCCCTTTACAGCTGCAGTGTCTCATTTTCTTTTCTCTATAAATAGCTGGTGAGTAGGTAGGTCTCATGTGAATGTGTACATTTTGCAGGCATATAAACAAAACAGTTCATAACCTCCCTGGATCATATGACCACTTAGATGCAGAGCCCCGGGAAGAAGCAGAGCTAAGTCTTCTTCACTCAGGGTTCCTCTTTTCGCGAGCTAAGGACCTTTAGGCCTCCACTGGGGCCCTCCTCTGCCTGGCATTTGCCTTCCTAGGGCAGACTCTTAGCGCTAGACCCTGGAGTTCCCAGGTGGAGTTCCTGAAGCAGACAGGGCCCTGGCTTATTGTCTTACTAAAGAGAGGGGAGCGAGTGGGCCGCAGGCATCCTCGTTATTTAGGGCCCAGGAGTGCCCAGAGGTGGTCTGCCTTCAGCATCACTGACCATTGCCCTACACTGGCCAGACAAGCAACTGGTGCCCGTCCCCAACAGCTAACTCCCTCAGCCTAAGGGGTTCTCGAGCCTCGTGCCCACCCTCTGGGCCCCTCACTCAGCCACAGCGGCTGCGGGGATCGGGCTCTCCCCTGGCTTCCCCCTTCCTTCCCTCGCGCCCGCCGGCCCCCACCCGGCCAGCCCCGGGCCCGCGCTCTCCCCTCCTCCCGCTCGCCCCGGGAGCGCTCGGGCTCCGCTTTGTTGCCCGGGCTTGTTTCTGCCCGGGGCGCGCCGCGGGCCGGGCGCCAGGTCACGTGCGTTAGTGACAACCTCTCGCAGGGCGGCCCCGGGGGCCCGCGCGCAGCCGATTGGTCGGCCCGGGGCTGGCGCGGCTCGGGGCGGAGCCGGGAAGCCGATCAGCTGTTCCGAGAGCTGCACAACAACAAAAGGACCCGGACGGTCCGGCGGCCGCCAGGGCAGCGACCGCAGCGCAGGAGCCGGGGCCGCCGCAGCTACCTCAGCGTCCGCCGCTCCGCTCGGCTCACGTAAGTGCGGGCGGGGCGGGCGGGAGGGCGGCGGTTGGGTGGCCGCCTGCCCTGCCGGGCCCTCGCCCACCGTGAGGAGCGCGGCGACGCCGAGGACCCGCGGGTGACGGGAAACCCGCTCCGTTACCCCAGACCCGCCCCGGCCCCCCCTGACCCCAGCACTTCCGAACCTGCACCTGTGGAGAGAGCACTTCCCGTCACCGTCGGGACCGATCGGTTTGATCACTGGCACTCGGGGTGTGCCAGAGACTCTGCGGTGGGTTCCAGACACTTCACCTCAGCCCGGCGCGACCGCCCTGTGAGGCCCCAAATTTGCTCATTTAAACGCAGGAAACTTGTAGATACAGAGAGATTAAGGAATTTAAAGGCCACCCGGCTAATTAAAAGGAAGCAGTGTGTACTGTTTGCAGAGGGATTTCACGTGCAGTTCCTTCTATTGGTTCCGTGTAGAAGTTTAGAGTCGATTAAGGGGGAGCCTCTTTCCACCTGTAACCCCTAAAGATTGCGCGTTCCTGGCTGAAAGAGCCCTTTCAGAATCCTGAGTAGTTTTGCGAGAGGAGTGCGACTCTTTAGTCTTTGGACCAACATTACAAATGCCTCAAGATCTTGAAATCACATGCTTGGTGATTGTAATACTTTCATTGGCAGGTGAAAACACCAGGCGGCTTTTTCAGCCTCAGCCACTAAAATTCAAAACTGCAATTTTTAAAGGCCTTCCTGGAAACCATAGCCTACTAATTTTTTTGACCAATGTCTCTCTTGTTTTCTCATCTTTGTCTTGTTCTTTTCTGCTCCCTGGTGTATTTCTCTTGGGAATGGCTCTGCTTTCAAAAGTCAGGGCTAAACAAGCAATGAGTTACCAACCTAACTGCTCTCTGTTCACTCTCTCCAGACTTCAGAACAAGAGGTGGCGAGTCCACAGGGGAATAATCTTGTAAATTAGCTAAATAGAGTAGAGGTGGAACGAGCCAAGACAACTTTCTTGCTTTGTTTCTTTTCTTTTTCTTTCTTTCCTTTCTTTTCCTTCCTTCCTTTCCTTTTCTCAGTTCAAAATTTATTTTTTAATTTCTTGAATCAAAGCCAAGGCTTGATGGCTCCCGCCTGTAATTCCAGTACAGGGAAGGTGGACACATAAGGAGTTCAAAGACAGCCCTTGTTTCTGACCAAAAGAACAAACACTTGTATTAGCATCTTTGTTTTTCTGAACTAGGAGGTTCTCTCCTTCCATCATGTAGATTCTGGGGCTCAAACTCAAGTCATTAGGCTTGCAGCACACACTCTGACTTGTTGAGCTATCCTCTGGCCCCTGAGAAATATTTTAAGGTTGCTTTTCAATGACATGTTTAGCCAGCTGGTATTTCAAAACTGCTGAGGAGCCACAGCTACATTCATCAAAGTTGTGGGTGTTTTGTTGTTGTTTTTAATTTTAAAATGTTTTTGGAGCCGCCTGCTGGCAGCCAAAACCATTGAAAAGTGCTAGTCTGAAGTTTTTAGAGCCAGGACAGAAGGAGTTCATGTGCAGAGAAAAGCAAGGCACCAGGCTGGCAGGATTCCTGCCCTATTGCTCCTTCCAGATAGAGCTCTCTTGCTTTTGAGCAAGTTGTTTTCATTTCTGGGGCTCACTTTCCTCTTCACAGAAAACAGAAATATCTCAACTGCCTGTCACATACCATAAGCATTCTGCAAATTGTAATTCTAGTTATCTAGTTACTTAGTAAGTATATATGTGTGTGTGTGTGTGTGTCTATGTATGTGTGTGTATATATATATATATATATATATATATATATATATATATAAAACCTTTATAGAAAAAAAAATACCTAATTCCCACATGTGGTAGCAGAAGGCCCAGGTGTCCAAAGCCAGCAATTAGGTCCACACCACACCTTCTTTTTCTGGGTATGTATCTCAAAAATGAGAAATGTGTCAGGTGGTGATGGCACAAGCCTTTAGTCCCAGCACTCAGGAGGCAGAGGCAGAGGCAGGCAGCTCTCTAGGAGTTTGAGACCAGCTTGGTCTACAGAGTGAGGCATAGGACAGCAAAGGCTATCTTGTAACTCAAACAGGGTTTAAGAGAAACCCTGTCTCAAAAATCAAAAACAAACAAAAAAACAAAGGCACGCCAGCAATATCTTACAAACTTAAAAACTCCACTATAGGTTCTCGAAGCAGAATATTCTTAGCCACAAGTAAACTCAGAACAAAACATAGTTTTTACTCTTATTATGTGAAAAACAGGATAAAATGTTAGGTTTAAAAATGTGGCTTTAAAAAAAAATGCCTGTAAGAAAAAACAAACAAACAAACAAAAAAACTAAAGGAAAATGGGCCAGATGCTAACAATGATCGAACAAGATGGTGGAACAGAATCCACCCCCATTTTCTCAAATTCTATGATGTGGTCTTTTTCATTTTATTTAAAAAACAAAACAAAAACAAAAAACCCAAACAAACAAAGCCATATACTTTTTGTAATGGAGGGTGGTGGTATTTTAAAGCAAGCAATCAGTAATGGGTAAATCTGCCTGGATTAATACTTGAGCCTACATAGTTTGTTTTCCTTTTCTACGAAGACCCCTGCAAGTACCTCAGAGTAGCAGGCTGCCTCATTTAGCTTCTCTTGCCTCTTTGCTAAATTCCAAAACTATATTTGTCGGCCTGCTCTCTCGGGGATTCGTGTTTTCTCAGGAACTTCCCTTATAGTTTCACTATACCCTAGAGTTGTGACTATAAGTCAGTGACCATACAGGGAAACTCTGAAGCCCTGCTTTTGCTATTTGTCTTCACACAGAACCTGTTCCTCTCTGGACCTACCATCTCTTGGTAGGTGTCAAAAGGAATAGTGATTTATGAAGGGACATTTTCTGGGTCATCTGTGCGAGTTAAAGTTTAGGAAGATTTCAAAAAGGTGTTTTATTTTTATCACACACACATGCACATAAGTACTTGCAGAGGCCAGAAGAGGGCATGGGATCCTCTGGAGCTGGAGTTAGAGGCATTGTGAGCCATCAGTGGGTGACTGGACTCAAACTCTACTCCTTACTCCTTTGGTAGGGCAGCCAACACTCTGCCTACCTATCTCTTCGGTCCCTAGGATATTTTTCTTTTTTAAACAACAGCACTGTCCTATGTGGATGATAAACTTTTCTCATACCTTTGTTAACTATCAAAAACATCATTATACTAACATGTAATTGATGTAAAATAATTAATGATATACTTAATGTTTTCAGTACCAAATCTTTCCAATATATCCCAGTATATACCCTATGCAAGTGGCATAATCGGATGTAAAGTCCTCACTGGAAATACGTAAACCATATTTAGGTTTTTTTTTTTTTTTTTTTTTACTTTTAGAATGGTTTGTGGAGTATGCAAGGGAGCAGTTGGCAAGGCAAAAGCTAGAATATTCCCTACCTGGCTCTGTGTTTGGTTGATAAAAGTTTATAGTTGAAAAAGGGAGGCTCACATTCCGATGTAAGTGAAAGTTTCCTGAAGTCTGCCTCAAATATCACTTTATTTAAGTGGGTTAAATTTAAAATTCAGGGGCAGGTATAATACGTATACCTTTAATCTCAGGACTGGGGAGGTGGAGATAGTTGGGTCTTCTGTGAGTTTGAGGCCAGTCTAGTCTGCATCCAAAGTTCCAGGCTAGCCAGGGCTACAGAGTAAGACCTACTCTTTGTTTTTTGTTTTTTTTGTTTTGTTTTTTTCGTTTTGTTTTTTTCAAGACAGTGTTTCACTGTATAGAGTTGGCTGTCTTGGACTCACTTCGTAGACTAGGCTGCCAGGCTGGCCTTGAACTCTCGGGATCTACCTGCTTCTGCCTCCCAGAGTGCTGTGATTACAAGTGTGCACCACTGCCTGGTGTAAACCCCACTTATTATTATTATTCCATTTTTATTTATTTATTATGTATACACTGTTCTGCCTGCATGTCAGAAGAGGGCACCAGAGATCATTATAGATGGTTGTGAGCCACCGTGTGGTTGCCGGGAATTGAACTCAGGACCTCTGGAAGAGCAACCAGTGCTCTTAACATCTGAGCCATCTCTCCAGCCCACAACCCTACTCTTTATAATAAAAATAAATAAATAAACTGAGGGACTGGCAAGACAGTTCAGTAAGTGTACACATACACACACTTAAAAATTAAAAACAAAAGACAAGCAAACAAAATGGGTGAGGTGGTGTATGCCATCCCAGTGCTAGGGAGGCAGAGGCAGGTGGATCTAAGTTCGAGGCCAGCCTGGTCTACAAAATAAGTCCAGGACAGCCAAGACTACAGAGAAACCCTGTCCTGAAAAAACAGTAACAATAAAAATCTTAGCCAGGGAGTGATGGTATACACCTTTAAACCTAGCATTTGGGGAGGCAGAGATAGGTAGATCTCTTGAGTTCTAGGTCAGCCTGGTCTATAGAGTAAGCTAGTTCCAGGACAGTCAGGGCAACAAAGAGAAACCTTGTCTCAAAAGCAAAATAAACAAACAAATAAATAATAAATAAAAATTAAAGTTTTTTTTAACCCAACAGAACAATTTTAAAAGTTAGAAACCCTGTCTCAACCTCCTCCCGCCCCCTAAAAAAGTTAAAATTTAGTGTCTTGGTCACAGTAGTAAAAATACATGGGGTAGAGACAGGAGGAGTGGCACAAGCCTGAAATCCCAGCACTTGGGAGAGGCAGAGGCAAGTGGATCTCTGTGAGTTCAAAGCCAGCCTGGTCTACAAAACGAGTACAGGACAGCCAAGGCTACACAGAAAAATAAAAATATATACATACACACATATATATTTTCTGTGTGATCATGCATACACGTGCGCGCACACACACACACAGCTTCCCCTGCTAGTTCCTAGGCAAAATTTCCCTCTCCTCTTTCCAGGACTCAATTCTGAGCCCAAGGCCCCCAGATATGTCATGTAAATACCAACAGTGACTGTGAGTTGAAAATGAGTTCTTTCCTTCCCACTGCTGGTCCTTGCAGAAACATGACTCCTGGAAATGGCCTCCTGACTTCAAGAAATGAAGAGTATGACTTGCTGTGTCTCATGGCTATCTTAAGGAGCAGCCTGTCTGTGGCAGAGTCCAGATATTACAGGCATAGCCACCATCCCTGGGTTTGACTGTAGCCAAAGGGGCAGTTTGCAGCTGCTGTATTAAACCCTTGACCCAGCCACCTTTCATGGCTTGTAGTCAGCTGATAAGGCCTGAGTCCCAGTACTTTATCCCAGGCAGGATCACAGGTAAAGGACAAGGCTCTCACTCAGGATGACTTTAGAATTCCCCTGTGACATTCTCTCCACTCCACAGCAGCTCTAGTTAATTAGGGCACACAGCAAGACCCTTAGAATCAGGACAATGATGGTGGCTCTCTTAGCTCATTCAGCACAGTTGTACTGGGGCTGATATCTGCCCTCATAACCTAAGATAAATTGGGAAAGTTTGAAAATGTATCTTCACTTCCCATTTCTTACATGTTCCAAAGCCTTGATGTACACACAACCTCATAATGACTCATCCTTTGGGTCAGGTAGACTGCACAGTCCACTTTTTCTATCATTTCTCTTGAATTCTATTAGGCTGCAGCCCTCATCATCTGACCATACTATTTCCCAGGTTTCAGGAAAACTGGTTATGCAAGTGATATTTCCTATTTACCCAATTTTAGTAATGAATGGCTAAGGATGATACATTACAACCCCAGAGTGTCTAAATGTCATTTGTGTTACCCTTGTATATAAATAAGTTGTGGCAGTCTATTCTATACACTGAGAATGGCACCAGGTATTTTAGCAGCGCAGCTCAACTATTCTCTTAAAAGTTTTGAAAGTGAGCTGGGCATTGTATCTCATGTATGTAATCTTACCTGATGCAGAAAGATCACCGAGTTCCAAATCAACCAGGGCTACAAAGTGAGACCCTGTCCAAAAAAGGGGGCGGGGGACAAGAGCCTATTTGCCATTCCTCTTGTTTTGCTAGCTCCCAAATTTACACTCCTGACTGAAACCAACTCCCAAACTTGTATTCTTCCGCTTAACATCTCTAGCTGCACCATGTGCTAAGTCAGCACAGCAGTAGCATCCATCCTGTATTTGTGTGGTTTCCCTGTTCTCTAAATGGTCCTAGTGGCTGGACTTAATGCAGAAAGCTGGTTCTTCCTTTTTTTTTTTTTTTTTTTTTTTGAGACAAGGTTTCTGTGTAGCCTTGGCTGTCCTGGAACTCACTCTGTAGACCAGGGTGGCTGAACTCCTGAGAGATCTGCCTTCCTCTGGCACAGAGTGCTGGGATCAAGGGTGTGTGCCACCAATAGGTTTATTTTTTAAAAAGCAGAACTTCACTATGTACCCCAAGCTGGCCAAGAAATCTTGATCTAGTTGTCCTATTCTGTCAAGTGCTGAGGTTACAGATACATAGCTCCATGCCTGGGTTTCTCTCCTTAATTTCTTCTCTATAAGGTCCTGCAGGAACCGGTCCTGCTTGGCCCCCAGCTTGTTCTTGTAGCCTGCTGAGCAACCTGGACACTGCCATGCTCTCTTATGCAGGCTTTCATAGTGTTCTGCCTGCCCCTTCTCCACTTCAGATCTTTTCACTTATCCAAGGTCACTTACTGGAAAGCTGCACCAAGGACGCCCGAGGACCTTCTAGCATTCTTTCTGCTACATTCGTAATTGTATTCTTTCACGTCCTGTGTGGTTCTTGTCCATTGCTAGCTCTCCTGTGCTCAGCACTATGCCTTATACATAGTAGATACTAAGTATTTGTAGAATAACAGTTGACCTGTCCAGAGAACTTTGTGTCTGACCCTTGCTAAACATACTGCCTGCATAATCTCACTTAACAAAAGAGTTGTTGGCCTAGAATGAGAGGCAATTAAGAACAGTAGGTAGAAGCCAGGTGTGGTGGTGAACACCTGTAGTCCTAGCACTCTGAGAGGCAGAGGCAGGTGGACCTCTGAGTTTGAGGCCAGCCTAGTCTATAAAGTGAATCCAGGACAGCCAAGGCTATACAGAGAAACCCTGTTTCATAAAAAAAAAAAAAAAAAAAACAAAAACAAAAAACACAGCAGGTAGATTTAGGCTATTTGTATAGTCAAGAGTCCATAGAACTTGTTGGTAGTTTGGATAAGAGACTGAGTAGCATCAGAATTGGTAGGAGGCTGCAAAAAGAGATAATTTTTAGGAAACAATTAAAAATTCTTTGTGTGTTCAATTTTTTTATACTATGAGGTAGCCAGGTAGAACTAGTCTGTACCTCTGTGCTTAGCTAAAACAAGCTGGATTTCCTCATTTAGAACTCACCAGAACTACCTGAGGTAGGAGCCATTATCAACTGAAGTTGTGTAGCTTCCTAAAATCTTTTTTTTTTTAAACATGGGTCATATATGTATGGAGGTCTGAGGATAACTTGTATAAGTTGGTTCTTTCCTTCTACTGTATTGGTTCTAGGGATCAAACTTAGGTCATTATGCTTTGAAGTGTCTTTACCCAATGAGCTATCTCACTGGCTCTTTTTTTTTTTTTTTTTAATTATGTATAAGGGCTTGCAAGTATGTATATGTACTGTATATATGCCTGGTGCCCTCTGAGGTCAGAAGAGAGTGTCAGATCCCTTGGAACTGTAGTCAACAGATGATTGTGAGCCAACATGTAGATGCTGGGAACTGATCTGGTCACCTGCAAGAGCAATACATGATCTTAACCATATTATCTTTATAGCCCCATCTTCCTATGTTTTAAACTGAGAAAGGGGAAAGCCAGGATTTGAGTGCCAGGTACACACTGACTCCTGAACTACTCCAGAGAATAATTTTGCCAGCCCCAGTTGAGTTGCTATAGTGTAAATTTCCTCATGCCAATAATAGGACTTGTTTCAAAAGCCAGACTATGCTGTTCTTACATATTTCAAATTAAAGTCATACATGATGAACACAAAACAAGAGGACAATGGGGTAGGTAGGATGAGGGCTTGACATCATGGTGGAAGCAAGGGAGATTGGAAGTAAAGGCCGGTCTTATCTCAAAAACCTCACAACAAATAAAAATAAGTAACCACCTCTGTTTTCTTTTAGGGATGATGAATCTTGTCGCTCTTCACCGAAGCTGAAGAAACACTGTGCACTTTAATCTTCTGTCTGTGCCATCAGGCCAACTGAAGACCGGGTTTCAGAATCTCAGCTATCAAGATAACCAGCCAAAGTCTCAATCTTGCCTTAACAATGTTTCAGAGACTGAATAAAATGTTTGTAGGTGAGGTTACTACTTCTTCCAACCCAGAACCAGAATTTAGTGAGAAAGAAGATGATGAATGGATTCTCGTTGACTTCATAGGTAAGGCATACCTAACAACTAATCATTAAAACACAAGTGACATCCAGCAAAGTTGAGGATAACCTTAAACTCTTGATCCTCCTGCCTTCATTTCCCAAGACTATGATTATAGTGGGAACTCCTGGGGTAAGGGGGATAGCTCAGTCAATAAAGTGCATCTATACACTCACACCCCCCCATATACCCTCAAACATGAATGTATACATATATACATAGAAAATATGAACTCCTAAGTATAACTTTTAAGGCTTAAAAGTAAGTGAGGATATATTTAAAAAAACATTCAGGAACATTTTGTGCCAGACAATCCAGTCAGTAAAATGAATTGATGTCAGATTATCCAGTTTTGCAAAACCTGGTCCAAACAGTAGTGCTTTAACAGAAAACCCTTGTATGAGCAGCAGGAATCCACAGGGCTCATAATATGTTTATTTGCTAGAATAGAAAGTCCTATAGCCATTCTTCAATGCCAGTGTGACTGCACACAGACAGAGGTTGGAAATAAGAGTTATAAGCAAATATAAATGCCTTTGTGAACATCCGTTAATATATCACCGTCCTTCTTTTTTCTGTTTTATGAACTTGATGGGTGACTACCACACTTGATTGCTCGTCCTCCCATGTGCAATGTGGATCACAATCTAGATACTTGCACTGGTTTCTCAGCAGAGGAAGAAGAGGAAGATGACATCAGCGAAGAGTCCCCAGCAGAACACACTTCAGTCTTCTCCTGTTTACCTGCATCTCTGGAGTGCTTGGCTGACACCAGTGATTCCTGCTTCCTCCAGTTTGAGTCCTGTCCAATGGAGGAGAGTTGGTTCATCACCCCTCCCCCCTGTTTTACAGCAGGTGGATTAACCACTATCAAGGTGGAAACAAGTCCTATGGAAAACCTTCTCATTGAACATCCCAGCATGTCTGTCTATGCTGTGCACAACTCCTGTCCTGGTCTCAGTGAGGCCAGCTGTGGGAATGATGAATATAACTCAAGTGGTCCCAGGTATGTTGCAAGCACTTCACTCTCTGCACAAGCAATCTGCTAAACAAAAATTTTATTTCTACACAGTACAAAGTTAAGGCTTTAGAAGATACAAGAGTAATTGTGTAGAGATTTACTTAAATAACTTGGTTAGGGCTGTAACTGGAGCATGTAGGTCAGGATGGAGTTTTACAAGGTATTAATTGGCTCAGTTGCAGAATAGAGAGCCATCTCACTTATAAACTTATGCTACTGAACGGAAACTTAAAACAGAGTATTTCTGATAAGTATATTAGAATATATTTCTGGTATACCTTATACACTAGATTATTTAAGTTTATCAAATTCCCCTATGTCTCAAAAAATAATTTTTCCTACATATTCTTAGCTAAATCACCTTAAATGGTGCTTAATCTTGAAAATCCAACTATGTTCCAAGGGCTGTCCTCAGATTTCACACTGAAGTGATGTTCTCTTATGTGGCAGTCCAAAATGGCAGACAGGTGAAGGCCCAGTAAGCTCAGGGAAGGGAAGTCGGTGAAGATTAGTGTGTTCCAAATTAACTCTTCCAAATATTCTGCGGCCTTCATCAACAGAACATTCTCAGGAATACATCTGAGACGATTCTCACATACAAAAACCATGTCTTCTCCATCTCTGCGTAGAGTCTGGCTAATCCATCATGCATGTTAGAGGAACATGCCTGGTAACATTCTGAATGTTGCCACTGACTTATTCTATCCTGTAGGTAGAGTGTTTGGGTGACTGGATCCTTTGTAGGACTGCACTGTCATCCAAAGGGCTCCTTTTGGATGGTTCAGACTGTGACTCCATTGGACCACTGTATACAGCTGTTTCCCTCTACGGAGCATAAACAAAACCCAGGCAATGCTAACCTTTCTAGAGTCGCTACCCTCTTAAGTCTCAATATTACAGATGCACTTTTAGCAAGGCTAAATACATTTCCTCTTTCTCACACCAAAAATCATGTTTTTATATAGTCATATAAGGCCAGGCCTAAACCGGGACTTTTTAAGTGGAGTTTATTGAAAGCCATAATTTTGCCAAGTTAGGTGTTCTTGGCATCCCAACGAAAATTTAAAATATAACTCCTTTGGAGGTGCTGATTTAATTGCTTTATAGTTGCCTTAAGCATATTTCAAGTTTTTTTGTTTTGAGACAGGGTTTTTCTGTGTAACAGCCCTAGCTATCCTGGACTCACTTTGTAGGCCAGGCTGGCCTTGAACTCACAGAGATTTACCAGCCTCTGCCTCCCGAGTACTGGGATCTAAAGGCATGCACCACTTCTTCAGTTTTTAAAAGTTCTTTCCTACTGATTCTGATTGCACCTCTGAAGAATCCTATGCAAGAATTTAACATGATTAGGGGCCAGAAAGATGGCTCAGTTGTTAAGAGCAGTGGCTGCTTTTTCAGATGACCCAAGTTCAATTCCCAGCATCCATATGGCAGAGAATGATGCCATCTTTTGGCCTCTGTGGGTACTGTAGGTATGTGGTACACAGATTTACATGCAGGCAAAACATTCATACACACGATACAGAAATAAGTAAAATCTTAAAAAAAATGGTCATGTTAAATTTACTTACTGGCATTTGATACTTTTCAGTACTACAGAACATTTGTATGTATGTGTATAATTGGCAGCTTTGCTTTAATGTTTTATAACAGACATGTATTGCCAAACATTTAAATATGCAGAAATCTTAAATTTTGAAGTGACATCCCTCGCAATCCACAGATGAATACTATTAACACCCCAGGCATGTCCCAAGTTGTTTCTACTGTACGGGCTCATACCAGTACCCATTAACCCATACTCTGAACCCATTTGGGGGCATGCTTTTTAAACTATTTTATTAGACACGATATCCATCATCGTGTTCCAGCAAATTTTCACTTTATCTGCTTCCCAAGTCATACTCTACTCTTCCTCATAAGAGCATAGCCTTAGAGTGTTTCATCAGCTTTATCCAAACCAGTGTCTGTGCACTGTATCAAGGGCTTAAGTGTTTGCAACTTAATGCCCCAAGTTGGTTTTGCATTCCTATGTATTAACATGTAGGACCAACAAACATAATTTTTCATAATTGAATTATCAAAGGCAAGGCATGGTGGTACATGCTTGTAATCCCAGCATTTAGGAGGGTGAGGCAGGGGGATCACAAGCATAAGGACAGCTTGGCATGCATAGTGAGCTACTGTCTCAAAGGGGATTTGTGTTTATGTGTATTTTTAAATCAAGGTAGATCTGTGTGTTACCAAAATGGCAAGACTATTTATATAATAAACAATCTGTGCTTTCTGAACAAGTAATAAACTATGTCTTTCAAATATGCTACTTCCATTCTGTCTGTCCTAGGGGATATTTGTATAAGCCATAATAGCATGAAGCTAAGTACTTATAATGGCTCTGAGTGTATGTTTTATTGCATCACAGCCTTTATAAATATTGTTTGTGAAGGTTTATGAGCAACCATCATTTTAAGTAATATGTATCTTCTATTGCCCATAATAAATCAGTCTTAATAAAGAAAAATGACCATGTCCTAGTAGTAAAATTTAAATGGCATTTTAAATCTTACTATGATTTAATAGTTCACCATTTAACATTTGTAGGGCCAGGAAAAGCTGCTTATAAGACTCACGGGCACAGAGTAAGTATGTTCCCTTTGAGACTGTATGATCTATGTTATCAGGCTGAGCAGGGAGACTAGGAGTGCAAATGCCCGCCTTCTAAAACGTATTGAGTTTATATTAACTGTTTTCTATTTGTTTGCTTCTTTCTTTCTTCTCTTGTTTTCCTACTGATCAAGCCCAGGGCCTGCCTGTACATAGTAGACAAGCACTCTACCACTGAGCTGCATCCCAACCCTCGTTTATTTCTTAATGGAATCTGTTTCAGTTCTACTGTGCATGTGTGTACATGCATATAAACATAGTTTCCTCAGATCAGTTTAGACAAAATAGGTAACAGCCCTTCCTGAATAAAATAACTGGTAAAAATCTTAAAACTCAGACTGGGATATTGCTCAGTTTATGGAGTGCTTGCCTGGTGCAAAAGAAAACCTAGATTTGGTTCCAGTGAATAAACTGGATGTGGTGGTGCACAAGTGGTGGTACCCAGTTCTTGAGGGGGAGAGGTGGTAGGATCAGAAGTTCAAGGGAGCTTGAAGCCAGTCGGAGCTGTCGTCATCATCCTCATTATCACAGTTATGCTGGGAATGTAGCTCACTGGCTAACTGTGCAAGAGGCCTGAGATGGATACACAGCACTGCAGAAAACTAACTCTGTTATGTGTTAATATAGTTTAGACTAATTTGACTTGTTAGGCTTTTAGTATAGAAAACACAACAGTCTTACTATATTCAACCATGTTCTAAGATAATGTGTAGCCTTTGCTGTCCTGGAACTAGCTTTGTAGACCACACTGGCCTCAAACTTACAGAGATCCACCTGCCTCTGCCTCTTGAATGCTAGAATTAAAGGTGTGCCACCACAACCTGGCTTAAGATACAGGTCTTGAAATACTGCCATACAAATGTCATTCCAAAATACGTCTTTCTGTGGTATAAGGAAAAACAAACAAAACAACCTGACGTGTGTAATTGATTTCTTACCTAGGAAATGTAAAGCTGGTGGAATATCCTATGTACATTTCTGTGCTATGCAGACTCACATGTTACTTAGGACATTTTATTTGTAGAAATCAGCTGTGAAGGTGCTGTTGGTATAAATGCTTTTTAGTCATCAAGTTTTAAATACTATAAGAATGAAATAGATAATATCTTCAAAACAGCCAAAAGCAGGGTGTGGTGGCTTACACCTATAATTCCAGCACTTGGGAAGCTGAGGCAGTACTATCAGTAATTCAAGGCCAGTGCTGCCTACTTGATAAACTGGAGGCCATCCTGAGCTACGTGAGATTCTGTCTCAGAAAACTAAACAGAACTGTAGATGTTCAGTAGACGTCAGTTCTCCTCATGGAGAACCATATTAAATTTACGCAGCATGAAGCACATTTTTTAATATACAGCCCATTTAGCCATCTCTGGACAATAACAGCCTAGGTTTCTATTAAAAGTTAACCTTTCAGCTAGGAGTTATGACACACATTTGTAATCCTAAAACTTGAGAGGCTAAAGCAGGAGGATGGTGGACTTGAGAGTAGCCTGGGCTCAATAGCATGACCCTAACTAAAAAAACAAAAGACAATGGTGTCTCACTTCTACCACTAAAAGCAAATGCAGTCACAAAACATAAATCTGTCCATCAGCCATGAGACACCTGCACTTAGGCAACCAGACAAATTGAATATAGAAAATCAAATTACTAAGTAACCTTTTTAGTAATGTAGTCTGTTGTTGATAAACTCCACTTTGATCTGTTGCAGAATAGAAGCCCAAAGTGAAATGGAAAAACACATTCACTGCTGTGTTGCAGCACTTGCTGCTCAGGCAACATTTTTGGAACAACCCAAGAGCTTCCGCCCTTCCCAGTGGATAAAAGGACACAGTGAAAGACAGTCTCTAAACAGAAATGGCCTTCGTCGCCAGAACCTTACCAGGGATTGCCACACTCGACAAATGAAGCACAGTGGCTGGGTGGTTCACCAGCCCTGTCCACGCCAGTACAATTACTGAGAAGGTTGAGTTCTGCTGGTTGGTTTCCTTGGGTTTGCGCATATGTTTGTGAATGTGTGTGCATACAATGAAAATGCTGTCTTCTTCCAGCCACCTGAAGACCAATCGCCTAGTGTATCAGTGTGTTTAGGCACTATCACAACCAGATTTTTGTGCTGTATACCACAAAATGCCTTGCTCCTGACAATTACTTTTTAAAAAACCTTTTCAGAATACTTTTGGAAACATATCAGTACAGTTACAGTGTTTGGGGTTGTCTTTAAGTGCAGTAAGGTATATATATGAGTTAGTCAGCATCTTTTCAATTTCATTTATTTTGTATTATTTAATCTTTTGTGTAAGCAAAAATTTATTCTCAGGGTCAGTCATATACTTTATTGACCAGTACTTGACAGTCTTTCTGTATACAATGAGTACATTTTTACACACTAACATGAGCATTAACAGGTGATTATTGCCATGGATATAATGGAATTAATGACTGAGCTTAACTTTTGAAAGAAAACTTGACATATTTCTGTATGTATGGTTCTTCCCCCCCAGATTAGTCATTGCAGTTCATTGTGGAATTCAGGTACATTAACTCTGGTGAACAATACATTAAGTAATTCTGATATGACTCCACGAAAGGTACAGGTACTTACTACAGCTGTCATGGACAAAAGCACTTGTCTACTATGCAAAGGGAAAAATTAAAGCTGTGAGAGGATGTCTGGAATCTGTAGGTAGCCCACAGAGCAGTCAGTATTTGGAGCAGTCAGTGTCTACAGTCTTAACTGCCAGCTTAGCTGGCAATGCACACGTGCTCACCCAGGCACAGTCAGTGACTTCATGTCTGCCCTAAGAAAGTGAGAGATAAGAGTGGTGACTCCTCAGATATGGATTTGTCCTCCCAAGTGAAAGAATTGGTGACATGGGACTTCTGGAAGCATCTGTTTATAAAATGAGGCTGATGGGTTAATTCCACAAGCTTTCATTTTTTAACTTCACAGTATCTTTAACCACTTTGGCCTGTTTGCTCCACAGCAGGGTAGTAGTAACACTTACCTCCCTCACAGAGTTGTGGGATCATATACTGATTGGAAGTGGGGCTGTCCAAACTGAACTTTGGGTGAACTTCCAGGGCCTTTCTATTGAACCTCGTGGTGGGAGACTATGGCACTTTTTTGCCATGATGATTCTTTAGGGTTGGTGCTAATGAGGCCAGGGTACAGGGTTCCACTCATGGGCCAGTTAACGTGATGCAGAGGAAAGTTCATTTTCTTACCTCGAACTAGCTACTTCTTTTGCAAACCAGTTTTGAGGGATTTTGATGAGCCATCCATACTTGCAACCAACTTTCTGGAAAATTAAAAACCATTTACAGCTTAAAGCACATTCTACTGAAAATAATACCATTGCCTGTGTAATCAAACAGCTCATTTTCCTATCCCCTCTGCAACCCTCGTTAAACACTTGTTCATGAAATAATATCAAGGAAAAAAGCAGCATATTGTTATGTGAAGTATTATCCCTGTAGCAGCTTGCTGCAGGGAACCCTGGGAGAGTTTCAGGGAGGAGCAGGGCTCTTGGATGAGGCTGAGCATTTAGAGCTGAGTCAGATGGTGAGGGGTGTTCTTACACTGGCTGTGATTAAGTGCCAGGGTGTCTCTTTAAAACAGGAATCTAGAGTTCTCTTTTTCCTTACGCCTTTTCCATATCGGCTTCCCCTTTTATTTATTTGTTTTCTAGTTAAGGGGCCAAGTCTGTAAAGTCTGTCAAACTGAGAAGTTATTTGTTACTTTGTGTGTTCATGGAGGTGTGCATGTTTTACATGTTTGTTATAGGGTCATATATTGGTAACTTGAAAATAGATCAGCTATGTGTCTTTTGGACCCAAGTTCTGAATACATGTAGCCTTCCTCCTGCTCCCTTACATCACATGTAAACTGTGTCTCATAAGCTGGAAGTTCAGCCATCAGAATTTATTTGGTTGGCATGAACTGGTTTGTATATTAAACTGCAGCGCTTTTTGTTTTTTTTTAAACAAAAGTTTGACCCAAATTTGTTCATCCCTTAAGTATATCTACATCTCTTTCAGTTACTGACTTTTCATTTGCCTTTGCCTACTGTTTTTGTCTGGTCCCTGAAAACCAGCAAACATTGTTACTAAGATTTTTTCTTTAGGGTTAAGATTACCACACCACCTACAGTAGGTGACACATGGTGAATTCTGTGTGAGAATCTAAAGTTTATGTCTAAAATTGGCACATGTAACAATTGAAAAAGGTTACACAACTCAATTAAGTTTTTGGTCATTAAGTGTTTTGTTAGGCAATTACTGTGTCTAATAATACAAAACAATTTTAACCTGTTTAATATTTTTTGAAACATTGCCAAAATGCATTTTATGAGTTGAATACTCTATCATAATTTTGTTATTGTAAACTACTAGTAGTTTACAGTGTACTTCAGAGCATTAAAAGTATAAGCAGTAAGAAGACCCCAAGAGTTGGGCAAGTAGCTTAGTGGTAGAGGACTTGCATTTGCAAGGTCCTGTGTTCCATCCCCAGCACTGTAAAAAAAACAAAAACAAAGAAGCAAAACTCTAGAATTTAGTAGCACCAACCATTTCTCAACTGATAGCCTAGAATGTTGCTTACAAAGTCTAGGATACATGGTGTGCATCAGCCATACATCTGGAGTATGTGTTTCCTGAGTTATATTCTGCACTGTATATAGATGCTCGTTCACCATATTTATCTTTTGTGGCAATTTGTATTTGTATGGTTGTGTAGGTGGGAAACTTTTTGCAGAGATACAAAAAGGTTGACTTTTTACTTCCCACTGCAGGAAGTTTAAAAAAAAAGCATTAACTTTCTGTACTTTTTTTTTTCTAATTTCCACGCAGATTGCTCTTGCTTTATTAATTCTTTGGTTCTAGCAATAAGAGTGAATTTGCTTAAAAGTTGCAAGGGCTCACGTGCCCGCCTGTTGTTTTTGCTTCTCAAATCTGTATGGGTTTGCAGCCTTCATTTTTGTTAAAATCTGAATTGATTTGCTGTTTTGCTCCGTCCTCACAGAGGCATACAGTCTTTGTATACTCTTTAAAAAGAACAAAAAGTAAGGGAGGTTATCTCCTTTATCTTCATTTTCTTTGAGTTTGAAACAAAAGTTATGAAGGACTACAACCAGAAGATAAGACATTTAAATAGACTAGTGGGAAAAGTGTCTACCTTTTTTTTTTTTCTTTTTCTGTTTTAGAAACACTTAAGAGACTGCTCCTTGTACTGGGAGATACTAGTATATATGCGCCTTGGAATTCTTCTTTTGTAAGGCCTGTAGAAACTATTAGTTTTAAAGAAGTCTTTAAAGTTAGGTGGTTTCATGCCACCAGCCTCTGATGTATTATAAATGGCGACCCTACCTACCTAATTCTAATGCTGAAACTTTTTACATGAGTGCTTGCCTATTCAACAAATCCACACACGACAGCGTTGTCTATTTTGTCGTAGTCCAGTTTCTCTTGAAATGTGACACAACTCAAGTGGCTTAGGTGCAGAGGCACCAGAAATTAGATGCAGAAAGGCATAGGTTGCAGAGGCACCAGGAAAAGTGTCTTTTCTTACTGGCAACAGTATCCTTGATGTGGAAGAGAAGTTACTATTCAGAGGAAGGCAGCTTAAATGGATGATGTTCTGTGTATCATAAGTTTCCTTGTGCTATTGAAAATGTTTCTAATTGTTAAACGCCCAGTTTGGCACTATACTTGCCTGACGTTTTACTATTGTTTTCTAGGTGGACTTGTAAAAACCAAACGAGGTTAGATGTGTGTATTTGGGGTCTCAGGTGTGTGCGTGGTTTTGTTTTCCTACAGAAGTTTTAAACTTTAGTCAATAATTGTGTGTGTTATTTTTAAGAAGTGGCTTTATTTTTCCTCTAGTAAAATTGTGAACACATTTGCCTTCTGGGGGCAGGGTATGAGCTATGGATACTGAAAAGTACTGTAGGTTATACTATGTGCCTTCATAATGTGTTTATGGCACAATTTTTTTCTCTCTCATCAACTTGAAACTTAAAAGGGACATTTTGGTTAGGTTATATATACTGTACATCAATCTATGCATAAACGGCAGCTTGTTTTCTTGAGCCACTAATTGTTTCTCTGTTTTTATAAATTTTTTTATACTGATTGGGTCAGAGATGGTCAGTTTTATACATAATGAACAGCACAGCATTTTGCCAAAAACACATAGCATTGCTTAAACATTGTGTATTAACACCAGTCCTTTGTAATGGGTTCAGTAGTGCATTTTGCACTGCCCTGAGTTACATTTTTTTAATCTGTCAGTAAATAAAATGTCCTTTAACTTAACATGTGTTGGATTCTTTTATTTTGGTCATTACTCTTGAAAGTAACACAACTTAACTAAAACACTTGCTGTCTAGTATTCCTTGGGCAAAAAGTTGTTTAATATGCGCTGTATATCCTTTCTTTAGAGGCATGGTGGTGAACACCTGTAAGCTCAATATTCAAGAACTGCTGAGTCAGGAGCACTGCTGCTTCAAGTACAAGGCAAGCTTGGGCTACAAAGCAAAACCCTATCTTCTTTTTAAAGCCTTTGTATATACATATACATCATACAAAGTTTTCCATCTAAAGTGAAACGTTACTTAAATAGAGAGGAATGTAAGGGCGATTTCCAGCTAGTACCTTTTCCTTTAACCAATCTATTCTTTGTTTTGAGGAGAAAGGTGAACGGGCGTTTAACTTACACATATGTCTGTGTGTCATCTGCATGCAGTACCCATGGAGGCCAGAAGATGATGATGGACCTCCTGGGACTAGAGTTACAGACAGTTGTAAGCTGCCATGTAATCAAACCAGGTCCTCTGGAAGATTAACCAGCGTTCTTAACCACTGAGCCATCTCTTCAGCCCCAAAGTTAATTTTCTAAGACAGTGAGATAGCTCATACTGGTTGTCTTAGAGTTTTATTGCTGTGAAGAGACATCATAACCAAGGCAACTCTTTTAAGGCGCTGGAGAGATGGCTCAGTGGTTAAGAGTACTGTCTGCTCTTCTAAAGGATCCAGGTTCAATTCCCAGTACCCACATGGCAGCTCACAACTGTCTGTAACGCCAATTCCAAGGGATTTGACACCTTCACACTAATACACATGAATAAAATTAAATTCTTTAAAAAAAGAAAAAAACATTTAATTGGGGCTGGCTTACAGTTTCAGAGGTTTAGGCCATTATCACCACGGTAGGAAGCATGGCAATGTCCAAACCTGAACGGTGCTGGAGAAGGACCTCCAAGTTCTACATCTTGATCTGCAGGCAGGAGACTGTCCACACTGAGCAGAGTGGACCTTGAGCATAGGAGACCTCAAAACCCACCCCCAAAGTGACACACTTCTAACAAGCCCACACCCACTCCAACAAGGCCACATCCTAATAGTGCCACTCCCCATGGGCCAAGCATTTAAACTCATGAGTCATGGGAGCCAAATACGTCCAAACCACCACACTGGTCTGTTATTTTTCAAATTAAGGTAGAGATAAACTTGTACTTGAAGGGCCAGTCCTTTAAAAGGGAAGAATTTACTTCTAATATGAAGAAAAACTTCAAATTTTCATTAGTTTTTTTTCTGTGTATGCATGTTATGTGTTTGTTAGGGAAGGGCAGAAGCCTGAACACCAAAAGTTAATGCTGGGTGTCTTCCTCAGTGGCTCTCTGCTTTATTTTGCTGAGGCAGGATCTCACATGAACTCAGAGCTCTCCAGCGATTCTTGACCCTGTCACAACTACCTAATATTTATGTGGGTGCTGGGGTTCTTAGCGCCAGTCTTCATGCTTGCAAATCAAGCACTTTACTGAGCCATCTTCATAGTTCTCAGTCTTGCTTTGTTGTTGAATAGTTTATCAAAAAGGACGTGTTCGAAAATTACCTCAATAAACTTTGGTCTAAAAGCTTTAAGTAAATGTAACATTTAACTAAATTAAAGTCTGTCACATTTAAATTATAAAAAAAAAAAAAAAGGAGAAACCCATTTTATCAGTTCAGCATTTACTACCTCCCAAAAATAAGACACTGGCGATAGGAGTAGACTACAGACTGTGGGAACAGAAAGATGTGTGTGTGTGAGCTGGAGTGGAGGTGAAGGCATGAGGAGGGAAAAAGGATGCTGGCGATTACTAGTCTTCTGGAGATACAAGCAGAGCACACTGGTTTAGAGTACCTCTGTCTGCCAGCCCTTTAAAGCCAAATTACAGAATGAAAATTACCCATCAAATTTTTGGCAACTATACTCAAGAGTTCATTGTCCTAACAATAGAGAAATAAAAATATTTTATTCAGTGATCTCATATTCTAAAACCAGCCCCTGGAAAAGTTTACATGGGGGAAATGATTAGGGGTTAAAGAGTTGACCAGGCCTTTTCTGAGCTAAACCAAGCCTCTGAAATCACAACAGACCCTGACCTGGTGGCACAGAGCCCCAGACCCCACCCTGCACCAGCATGTCTGGATACACTGAGGGGTCAAGGTAGCTCACAACCAAGCACAAATCCCAGGGGACTCAAACAGCATTCAAATGATCAGATAGTATTATCACTTGATGGCATCTTTTTCTGAGGAGCCTGGACTGTGTCACTGCAGGGAGCCACTGCAGGGTTATGTTGAATACCTTGTTAAACTATTTCTCAGTTTTCATGAGGCCAAAACTACATTTCTGAGTGTTTAAGAGTCAATATTTCATTGTGATTCATTCAATCATATTTCATTAATTCAGAAAAAAAAATCAGATGTTAATTAGAGCAAGTCTGAAATATTGAAATTAAGAAATAACTTTTTAAAGATTTATTTATGTATATGAGTGCTCTCATTTATGCACACCTGTATGACAGAAGAGGACATCAGATCACATTATAGATGGTTGTGAGCCACCATGTGGTTGCTGGGAATTGAACTCTGGAAGAACAAATAGTACTCTTAACCACTGAGCCATCTCTCCAGACCCAAGAAATCACTTTCAAACGGAAAATTGTTGTTGTTTTAGGGAGAGGGACAGTTGGATAGGGTCTCTATATATAATCCAGCCTAGCCTCAAACTTGTGGCCCTCTTCCTTCCTCTGTCTCCAAGTGCTGGAATTTAGAGGTATGCACCAAATCTAGCTCAGAAGAAAGCCTTACTGACCTGAAAATATTGGATAAATGTGCTAGAGAATGTCAGTTTGCAGCTTGAGAGTTATACAGAAATGCCTAAGGGACTACTTGCCTAAATTTTTGTTAACTTGCACTTAACAAACAAACCTAATAGAGTAGAGATGTTAACTCATTTGGCAGAGTGCTTGCCTAATATGCACAAAGCCTGGACACACTGAATAAAGTTGGATATGGAGGTACATGCCTATAATCCCAGGACTGGGGAGGTGTAGGTATGATCACCAATTCAAATTCTGATTCTTAGAACAATGTGGATTGCTCTTGTTCACCTTGTCATAGAATCAGAGTGATAAAACATTAATTCTTTTTCTCTTTTGGTTTTTTGAGACAGGGTTTCTTTCTGTAGCCCTAGCTGTCCTGGACTCACTTTGTAGACCAGGTTGGCCTTGAACTCAGCGATCCACTTGCCTCTGTCTCCCAGAGTGCTGGGATTACAGGCATGCACCACCACACTTAGCAGAACATTAATTTTTATGGCATAGCATGTATTACCAAACAAAGATGTTTCATGCTTTTAACTAAATTGACCTGTGAACTAGAGGTACAGCTTACTGGTGGGTCAGGGTGCTTTTCTACTATGCAGGAGGCCCTGAGTTTGGACTGCAGCACTGCCAAAAAAACAGCAAGAAGAATGACCCATTTCTTACAGATTTAATGTTTCTTTTTGTTGTTATTACAGTGTGAGTGTATATTTATGTAAAAGTGCTTGCCATGAAAGTTCAACAATCTGAATTCAATCTCTGGATCCCACAGTGAACAAGTGAACAGACTCCTATGACTGCCACAAGTGTGATGTGGCACAGGCCTTTAATCCCATCACTTCAGAGGCAGAGGCAGGTGGATCTCTGAGTTTAAGGCCAGCCTGGTCTACAAAGCGAGTTGTAGGACAGCCAGAGCTATACAGAGAAACCCTGTCTCAAGAGGGAAAAAAATAAATAAATCAATCAGTCCATAATTCTTTATTTGCAATACTCAAGTGTGAAAAGCCCTTAAAACTAAGATCCCCTCCCCCACTAGGTTTGGCAACAAACTTACTGCTCTCCCCCCAAAAATTCCATCTTAACTCACCTAAAACTCAGTTGTCACATTTTCTTTGTCTCTTCTATGTGTTGACATTCTATTGTTGTTTCTGTAACCATGAAAGTATTAAATAGAGTCAATGATAGGGGCTGGGAGGACTGAAGTGATGGCTCAACAATTAAGAGCACGGGCCAGTTTTCCAGAGAGCCCATCCATCCACAGCCACAGAGCAGCTCTGCCTGTAACTCCGATTCCAAAGGGTCTGACGCCCTCTCCTGGCCTCAGAGGGCGCTGCGTGTGTGTAGTGCACAGCGCAGGCAAAACACTACCATTAAAAAGAAAGAAAGAAAAACAAACAAGCGAAACCAAAAAGAGGGTCTAGAGAAATGGTTTGGTTGCTAAAGCACTTAGCATGTGAGCATGAGGAACCCCAGCACCTACAAAGGCATGCAAAGGTGGTGTGAACTGTGGATAGCAGGTCCTACTGGCTTACCTGGCCAGCCAATTTAGCCAAATTGGCAAGCGCTATGTTTAATGAAAGACTGTTTCAAATACTAAGGTGGAAAGCAAATGAGGAAGACATCTACCTCTGCACATGCACATCCCTACTATACGTACATACATACATACATATATATGTACATGTATGTGTGTGTGTGTGTATATATGCACTTTTTTTTAATTAAAGAAAATCACTCCTGTAATTCCAGCACTTAGGGAGGCAGAAGCAGGTGGATCTCTGTGAGTTTGAGGCTAGCCTGGTCTCCAAAGTGAGTCCAGGACAGCCAAGGCTACAGAAAAACCTTTAAAAAAAAATTTTTTTTTAAAAGAAATGTTGTATTTGGCTGTGGGAACATTACTTTAGGCTCTGCTGGGCTATCAAGAAACGTACGGCATGTATACATTCATGTATGCTCTTTCAGGCATCTTACAAACTCTTAATTCCAAAACTTATCCAGCTTCCAAACTTTCAGATTACACCTTGTAAACTTTTCCTCAGAGAGCAAGCAGCCAGGCCTGGTGGCCTGAGATTCCAGCTACTTTAGACGCTCCTGGAGGTGAGGTCCTAGTCTCTCTTACCTCTGCCACTATTCTAGTTCTTTCTTGGCTTCTTGGAGAGCAGCTCTAGTATTGTTGACACCAATCTAGGATGAAAAAAAAAAAAAAAAAAAAAAACACACACACAGAATTACAGCTACCTCCAGGGAAGTGATATGAAGTGAAATTCTCTGGCCCATCAGTGATGTTCTATAACTGAGAAAAGTACAAGTATACATGCATGAAAAGTCATAATGAAACCCATTATTTTGTACAAGTAATAAATGTTAATAAAGTGGAGGAAAAAGGTGAAAAGCAATTGAGAAAGACAACCAATGTTGACTGCCTCTATACACGTGTACACATACACACGTAAAAATAACTTTTGTTCACCTGATTTGTCTCTGAGGCTTACTGCCTGCCTCCATCTGCTAACAGAGGTCTGCCTAGTCCTAGAGGCTTTGAGCCTCCATACAATCTAACCTAAGCCTAGGTTGTTTTCAGCCTCTGAGACTTGCTGCTGATTAAGATCACCCTTTCTAGCTCTTTCTGAACTCTGGCTGGCTGGTTCAACTCAGCTGTTCTGGCTCAAACTCCTCTCCACGTCTAATCTGGCTTCTCTCTGTTTCTCACTGATTTGTTGATTGGCCTCAAACTAACTCTAGCAATCTGTTCTAATCATCTGGCTCCTTCTGCCTTCACCGGTGTCTAGCTTGTTCTCTCTTTAACCTCCCTTTGTAAAACTCTCCTCTGAATTCCACGAGCTGAACAGCCATCAACTCAACTCTACCGCACCACCTATTCAGCTCATTGACTCAACTCCTGAACAGAACTGACTAGAACTTAGATAACCTGCCTGCCTCTGTCTCCTGAGCGCTGGGATTAAAAATGTGTACCATCTCACCTGGACCTAAGCTTTTCTTTACCTGAAACTTGCTCTATACCAGGCTGGCCTTGAACTCAAGAGACCTGCTTGCCTCTGTCTCCTGGATTAAAGGTGTGTTTGTATTCCAGGAGGATCACATTGACCTAGAAGGTCTTTGGATGTGATCTCTTGCCAGAGTAGACTTGGTCTCTAGTAAAATTCCTCTTCACACACATTTAAAACTGGGCATTCTTAAGCTGGGCATTGTGATACATGCCTTTAACCACAGCTCTTGGAAGTAGAAGCAGGAGGATCTCTGAGTTTGAGGTCAGCATGTTCTACAAAGTGAGTTCCAGAATATCCAGGGCTATGCAAAGAAATCCTGTTTTGAAAGAATGAATGAATGAATAGGCAAGGTGAGACACCTCTACCATCCCAGCACTAGGGAGGTAAGAGCAAAAGTACTACCAGTTCAAGGTCCTCCTTGACTACACTGTAAGTCTGAGGCCCACCTGAACTACACGAGAACCTGTCTCATACTTTCTTTGTTTTAGGCTGAAGATACAACAGAATGGTAGGTACTTATTTAGCATGTACAAACAACCCCCAGCATTGAAAATTTTATACTTTATACTAAAATTAATTTTGCCTCAAAAGAAAAGCTAACCAAAATACTGAATTCCCAATAGCATACATGCTAAAATATTTAGGGGCAAGTGTAACAATCTTTTTATTTATTTTTAGAAATGCTCCCCAAAGCAAGACAGAAGAGATGGGAAAATTAATGATAAAATAAACAGAGAAATGGCAATGATGGATTCTGTTTGTGGGTACATGGGTACTCATTATAAAATTCTTTCAACTTTGCTGAACATTTTAAACTTTCTGTAATAAAAGGCAAGTGAAACTTTTCAACATTTAAGTTGTCCAAAACAAATTCTTTTTCAGAAAAGACTTATTATTATGTATACAGTGTTTTCCCAGCATGTATGCCTGCATGCCATTATAAATGGCTGTGTGCCATCATGTGGTTGCTGGGAATTGAATTCAGAACCTCTGGAAGAGCAGCCAGTGCTCCTAACCTCTGAGCCATCTCTCCAACCCCCAAAACAAATTCTTGATTTCATCATGTTGATAGCAAGAGACAAGCACTCACCTCTGACTAGCCTTTGACTCCATTCTGTCTGTGGTTGACACCTATTGGTTACAGGCATTCAGCTCTACCTCTGACATATATACTGGACTGGGCACTTCATCATTTCCCAGTGACCCTCACTCTCACTGGACTAGTCTTCCAACTAGACCCCACTTGTGTTTTACTCCTGCTTGGGACTATGCTTCAAACAATGCAGATCCTTATCGATCTCTCCTATTAGCATCTCCCCTGCCCACTCCACCAATCATACTGCTCTCCTTGTTGTCCAAGTATGCTGGGGTCCTTGGGGCTGGTCATTTCTCTAGAACATTCCTCCTTATCTGTACAACATGGTCCAACTTCAGAGTTCTCTACTCAAATGTATACCAGAGGCCTTCACTGAACATCCAACACAGCACACGCCACACTCAGCTCTTACTTTCCTTCTTAGTCACTACTGTACATAGGTTTGTCCTTAACCTTTCCTGACTAGAACTGTGTTCCAAGTGGTCAAAAAAATGGATACTAGCATCTATTGTAGTAATGAATTCAAGAGCAAAATGTTTCTGCTTCCTTCCCAGGTCACTGCCCTCTAAGATAGCATCTTTATTTTTTCCTCAGTGCTTAGCAAGATATCCACTTATTATGTGCCCTTCCCCATGGAATGTAAACTCTATGGGCAAAAATAATTTTGTCTTTAAAAAAGAATTTGTGTGTGTGCATATTTATATGTGTGTGCATACATGGACCTCTGTGTCAGAGAACAACCTGTGTAAGTTGGTTCCTGAGGCTGAACTCAGGTCAGATTTCCAGCAGTGTCTTTTTACCAGCTGACATCTCACCGGCCTGGGATAACTTAATGGTAAGTTCCCTGTCTCTTAGACAAGCTGGCATCCTTTCCCCTACCCACATGGGCTTCAACCCACATCTCCTGATTGCCTGGATTATAAGTATTCAAGATCATGACTAGCTCAGCAGGCTTTATTAGATGGGAAAAGTGTTCCTTTCAATGCCTGCCAGGCAGTGCTGAGGTAAAGCTAATTGAAGAACAGCATCAGTCTCCATTGTAGATCCTTGTAAACCACCATGTAGTTGCTGGGAATTGAACTCAGGACTTCTGGAAGAACAGATGGTGCTCTTAACCACTGAACCAACTCTCCGGCCCTCAGGTTTTCTTATTTTGTGAGACTTACTAATTATCATTATGCATAAATCATTTTGCTTAGCTTCAAATCAGCTCCATGATTTAAAAAGTATTAAAAATACAAAGATATATCCAAGGTACAGTTGTGGAGGGGTAAAAATATAGGTAAAGTCCTGTCAATGATGCATGCCTGAAATCCCATCAATTTGGGAGGTGGAGGCAAGAGGATCAGAAGTTCAAAGTAATTTTGGCTGGCAGGCTCAAGACAAGTCTGAGCTGGCTATAGACATGTCATCAAGAGACCCTGTCTAAATGGATTAGAGCTCACCCAGAACCACATAAACTGGTTATGATAGTAAACACCTGTGATCCCAGCACTGAAATAAGTTCAAAGTCATTCTCAACTACAAATAGGATTTAAGGTCATCCTGAGATTCATGGGATCCTCTCTCAAAAACAGGCATTTGGCAAAAACTAAGGAAATCTGAATAAAGTATATGCTTTAGTTAGTAACACATCAACATTGACTTATTAATGACAAACATTGTGACAACAAAGGTGTGATACTAGAATACAGAGAATGTATGTGATGCAGACAAGGATACATGAGACATCTATTCTACCTGTTTTTGTTTTTTTAACCCCCCTTCTTTTAAGCTTAAGAATATTCTAGGAAAATAACTGCATTAAGGGAGCTGAGGCAGGCAGACTTCTACAAGTTTAAAGCCATTCTGATCCAGATAACAAGTTCAGACCATTACACAGAGAAATCTTTTCTCAAAACCTTGGGGGGCGGGGAGAGGCAAGCCCCAGTTATTTACTGGGGTAATTCTCCTATCCAACATCCATTTACCAAGGTCCTGCTACATATGTCTTTGCACCACTGGCTTAGCTAACTATAAAAAGATGAACAAAGCTGGGAGGTGGTGCAGACCTATAATATTCTAGCTACATCAGAAGCTTGGAGGCAGGAGAGTTGCAAATTCAAGGTAAGCTTAGGAAACATATTGAGATGCCATCTCAAAAAAACAAAAAGTAAAAATGTTGCAAGGCAGAGCACTAATGCAGGAGGTTCTGGGTTCAGTCCTTAAACAGGCAACTATTATCTTGTTTAGAAGACAGAACAAAACCTAGCTTGGTGCATGCACAACTGTAATTCCAGCACTCTGTGAGGCAGAGACAGGCAGATAGCTATGAGTTCAAGGCCAGGCTGGTCTACAAAGTGAGTAAAGCACAGTCAAGGCTACATAGAAAAACCCTGTCTTGAAAAACCAGGTTGGGGTTGGGGAGGAGACAAAACAGTAGAGTACAAAAATAAAGGATGTGAGAGGTCTACAAAGAGAGCGCATGGTAAAGACCAGGGAAAAAGAAGTATGTCAGATAGGTCTGACTTTATTTTAAAGAAAAAGGGTTTTATATCCTGCCCAGATTAGCCTTGGAGTGGGGGCTCAAGCAATAACCTTGCTCGGATCATCAGTAACCAGAACAACAGGTGAAAACTCCTGGCTTTATGGAAACAAAGACCTGTGCCTCCAAGAACCTTTATAGATTTTTTTTCTTCTTCCTGAAAATGGTTTCACTATGACATCTGCATAAAACTTTGACCACGAAGGGTGGCGGCACACACCTTTAGTTCCAGCACTTGGGAGGCAGAGGCAGGTGGATCTCTGAGTTTGAGGCCAGCCTGGTCTTCATTCACAGTGAGTTCCAGGACAGCCAGAGCTACACAGAGAAATGCTGTCTCGGAAAACTAAAATAGGATAAATCCTATCTATCCTCTATTATCTATTCTTGCTCTGTTTCTCTTTACAAGCAGTCCCCTTTCTATTTCATGGCTCTCCCATCATGTGCTTGAAGCTGTAACTTATGACAGGCAAGTGCTCTACCACTAAGCTGTTCCTTCACCTATAATTTTAATAGTTTTTTTTCATGGGAAAACATGCCATACTTGTTTTTCTGGATCTGTCTTATTGCCCTTACTGTTATATCCCATCAATTTTCATGCAAATATAACTTTGTTTTTCATGACTGAATATTTGATTGTGTATATCTAGGACATTTTCCATTCACATGGAGGGTCACCTAAGCTGATTTGTAACTTAGGTATTATGACTATCAGTGCCACAATAACTGCTTGTAGGTACCTCTGTTTTTATTTATTTTGGGTTTTCTTTTATTAAATTTTTGATTTTCAAGACAGGTTTTGGTTGTCCTAAACCTCGATCTACAACTGTGGCCTTGAACTCAAGAGAAACACCTGCCTCTGCCTCCTGAGTGCTGGGCTTGGTGCCTTTGTTTTATGTTGATTCAATTCCTTTAGGTATGTACCCAGGAGAACCATTCTAATTTTGCTTTCCCTTCAGCTACCCTGCTCACATAGTAAAGATATGCCCACAGTACTTTTCCACTAACATGACGCTTAGCATGATACTCTAAGACTAATCCTATGTTAACGCCATTCCCCGTGTTCCGTGTATCTTGATCAAGCTCACCCCCACAGATCACCAGTCGAGATTTTTAGGGCAGTGTGTCACATAACCTAGGTTGGTCTCGAACTCCATCGAGCCGAGGCTGCGGGCCATCAGTTTTGCTTATGCTCATTTAGCACACAATGACTGCTTTTTTGCCAAAACCAGTCAGATCTCTAAGAGGTCATCTCTAGGATGACAGCTGCCGCGAAGGGAGGCCCGCCCGCTGGAATCGTGGCAGGCACCGTTGCTGGAACTTTCTCAGGCCTGGGCGACGTACCGGGCCCCCTCCCCTGCTTCGGTCTCCCGCGTATGAGCGTGGGAAGCGAGCCCCTGCCGGTGGACGCAACCACCCTAAGGAGCAGCGCGGCCCAGAAGGCCCCCGCGGCCGGCCGCCCCCAGGTGCATCTCGGGAAGGGCCGGGCCGCGCGGCCGCCGCCCCCGGCGCTCTCCGGCCGAGGACGGAGACTCGCCGGTCCGCCTGCCTCCGGGGGCCGCACACCCGGCAGAAGAGGACGCACAGGGCGCCGGGAGGGCGCCGGAGCCCCGAGCTTCGCTGCCCGGACCCGGGCGCGGCCCGCCACGTCCCAACAGCGCCCGCAGGCGGGAGGCTCTCCCGCGCAGGCGGTTCGCGCGGGCTCCGCAGGGCGCGCTGGCGGCGGGCAGGGCGGGCCGGGGCGGGGCGCGCGGCCGGGGGCGCACGTGGTCCCGAGCGTCCGGCCCTCCCGGCCGGGGCCCCGGAGACGGCCCGCACTCGCGCCCGCTGCACCTCCAGCGCCCGGAACGGCAGTCCGGCCCGAAGGGCGCGGCGCGGGCGCCGGGTTTTTCCCGCGCGGCGGCGGCCTGGCCGCTCGGCGGGGCGCGAGGGCCGGCTGGACACGTACCTCGTCCGGGGTCTGAGGCGCCTTCCGGTGCGCGGCCGGCCCGGGGCTGGCCGAGGCCCGTCGGCCGGCTCGGGCTCCGCACGTGGCGGGCCGCGCGCCGCGGCGTGTTTACATTCTGCGGCCGCTCCACGTTGTGCCGCCGTCCTCCGCTGCCATTGGCCGGCCTCCTCGGAAAAGGCCTCGCTCCTCCCGGAGGGGCGGGCCCTGCGGCTCCCGCGCCCCGCGCCCCCCCAGGCCTGGGCGGGACCGCGTCGCCTGCTCCCCCCATCCTCCCCGAAATGCGGAGCGGAACCGCCGCCTGACACCCCGAGACCCCAGAGCGGGCGTGAGGGGGGCTCGGGGCGAAGCGGAGGGCATGCGGGCGTCCGCGGCGGGGAGCCCGCCCCGGGGGAGGAGGGGCCTCGGCCGCGGCGGCCGCGGCGCGCGCAGGTGAAGCTCCGAGCGGGGCGGAGGCGAGCGGCCCGGGCGGGCGGTGCGGCCACTCGGCGCCCGCGCTCGCTGAGGGCAGGGCGCGGCGCGCGCGGGCGAGCTGGGCGGGCGCGGGCGGGGGAGGGGCGGGCGCCGGCCGAGGTGTCAGTGTGAGGCGCATGCGTGCGGGGCGGGCCGGCCCAGGCCTATATATTGAGTTGGCGCCGGCGCCAGCTGAGCCGAGCTGTAGAGGGTCTGGCGGTGAGGAGGTGTTGGGGTTGCGGGAGGGCGAGGGACCTCGGCAGGCGGGAGCTGTGGCGGAGGGAAACTGGGGGAGCGGGGGCACGAACTAGAAGACAGGGGTTCAGGGGTTCCCAAGGTCGCTCCCTGTCAGGATCCTTGTCAGGAGGCCAAGGAGAGCCAGGGATGGAGGGTGACCCCACATGAGAGGCCACGGGAAAGCTGCTCTGGGAGTTTCCCTGTCCACCCTCATCGGGGGAAGATCTCCCGCGCGAGAGGATGGAGGTGTGGATACCTTTACGGAGGACAAATTCTGGAGCAGTTTCCTCCTTTAATTATTATTATATTTTTCCTTCTGAAATTGGGGTCCCGTCAACCCTGCAAGCGGCACTGCCCGCCGGGTGGGGCTGGGAAGGAGGGAAAGGAGCCTGGAGGACGTGACACCAGCCTCCGTTCCCTCCACCCCCTGCTTCCCCGCCACTGGCGCTCTCCAAATTGGCGCGGAACCGGCTTCTTTACTGCCCGCTCGTCCAGGCGCCTGGCGGGCCCGAGTCCATTTCCCACCCTGGTTGTACTGGGGAGTGCATGAATGGCCCAGAAGATCATCTAAAGGGTGCTAGGGTACTTTGCAAATCCCGAATGCACTCACATTGAATTGAGGAAACGGAGGCACGAATGTAAGATTATTGAGATAATTCTTGTATTTCAGAAGGTAGTGTATATTTTTGAAGGTTAATTTGTGAATCAGTTTTAATTGGAACTTGAAAATTGGATTACTGTGTTCCTGATTTTGGTTTTTCTTTTCCCCCATTTAGAAGTTTCATAGGCCTCAAAGAGAATGTCGAGACGCAGGTAACACTTAGTCTTGGAGACATGTTTCAAAATTTGCTGCCTTTGAGATACAAGACTTACTAATTAAACTTCCTTTCTAAAATTCATCACAGTAGCCGTTTACAAGCTAAGCAACAGCATGTCCAGCCCAACCAGCCAGACTCTCCACAAGAAGCCCAGATATCTCCGCAGATAATTCAGGCCAAGAAGAGAAAAACACAGGTGATTTAAGGAAAATGAGGGAGGAAGGGAGGAAATTCCTTGCTGGGACCTTAGTTTACAATGGTCTTTTCTGTTCTCCAGGATGTCAAAAAAAGAAAAGAGGAGATCACCAAGAAGCATCAGTATGAGATTAGGGTAATGCAGCCCTGGACTGGGTGGGCTAGGGAAGACTAAGAGTAGAATCATGTGTGTCTAAAGATCTCAGAGGCAACAGGAAGGGTTATATATGCCCGGCTCCGCAGCTGCAGTGTAGTCGGCCTAGTAGCAGCAAGTTCCTTTTTGTAAACCCCTCCCTCTTGGAACTGGCTGGTGTACCAAGGCCCGCCTATATACTGCTCTTTGTTCACTTTCAGCCTACAGTAGAGGGTCCCAATAGCTACTGAGTTGGCATAACAAGGATGTGAGATCACTGACAGCCTGGCACCCAGGCTTTGGGACCCCTTCTTCCTATGTGTTCACTTGGAGATGGTAATTCTTTCAAAAAGATTCTCTTAAGTGACTACTGACTACTTGACTGATTTTTTTTAAGGTTTTTGGATTCAAGTATTAGAAAAGGAGTTTTTATTTATTTTTTAAAGGCATCTCTGCTAAAATTTCTAGATTCAGAGAACTACTTTTTAAATTATTTTATATTACAAATACATTTGTTATTTCAGTACTTAATGTCTTGTATTACCAGGATTTGTCATTTATGAAGACTGATATGAATTGTATGGCTTTAAAGTTTAAATATGAATATCAAATTGGCTACTATTTGAAGATGCAGAACAAAAGTCAAGATTTCTTGATGTACTAATAGGGTTTTCTTTTTGTTTTGAAATGACAGAATTGTTGGCCACCTGTACTGTCTGGAGGAATCAGTCCTTGCATTATCATTGAAACACCCCATAAAGAAATAGAAACAAGTGACTTCTCTAGATTTACAAATTACAGATTTAAAAATCTTTTTATTAATCCCTCACCTCTGCCAGATTTAAGGTAAAAAAATTTCAATAACTTTAATGGTTAAAACGGTGGAATTAAAATAATGCTTTGTATTTTCTTTTGACTTCATTATAAAATAGGGAAACTTGTTTGTTTTTTAGTACTTAACTTACTGAGAAGTAGGTGTTTATCATTCATTCTACATGAGACAATATTATCTGCAAGTGATACTGAGTGATATATTTAAAATCCAAACTCTCTCTCACTTGCTTGTTAAGTGCTTCCAGACATAATAGAACTAAACTACTTTTTTAGTATAGTTCAAATTTGTCTAATAGGAATGCTTTAAATGGACAGCAGTTTCAACTGGTTTATTAACACTACTTATTCCTTACCAAGCTAATAATCAATTATGATATGACTAAGAGGTATAGCTTACACAAAACATTTATGTAGTGATTGACATTTGACTTGAATAAGCAAATTAATGGAGCCAGATATTTAAATAAGTCATAACTATGCCTGATACTTCTTTATACCTCGTTATAAATGATCCTGTTTATATTTTTCAAGTGTTGGGACTTAATTATCACTGTGATCCTAAACCTTAAATATTTTTCTAGTGTTTCTTTTAAGAGTTATCTTGCTGGGTGGTGGCCTTTAATCCTGGCGTTCAGGAGGCAGAGGCAGGCAGATTTCTGTGAGTTCAAGACCATCCTGGTCTACAGAGTGAGTTCCAGGACATCCTGGGCTATTTTTACACAGAGAAACATTGTTTCAAAAAAAACCAAAAAAGCATTTTTTAAAATCTTAAACAATAGCTTTTATAAATTATAAGAAATTGGTAAATTTCAGGGATGCTAATTTCCAATAAGGTGGAAATCTTCAGTTGACTCCCAAGAGCTACTACTTTCTATTTGTAATTGTAAGACGGAGTTGGATATTTGAAACTTGGATTTATGCTATTGTAAGCAGAACTTGTATAGATCACAAAACATAAATCATGTATTCTCCCTTGCCCCATGTAGCTGGGGATGTTCACAGGAGGTTTGGCTAAATATGCTACAAAAGGAAAGCAGATATGTGCATGACAAACATTTTGAAGTTCTGCATTCTGACCTGGAACCACAGATGAGGTCAATACTTTTAGACTGGCTTTTAGAGGTATGTTCTAAAAACCAAAGTATCTTTTGTGTCTGACAGAAAAATATTTGTATGGGTGGTGACTTCAGAGTACTCTGCCCCTACCAGTATGGTTTTATGGCACCTAAAGTAGAGTGTGATTTTGTTGTTGTTGTTTTCCTTGCAGTGTTGGAATTGAATCCAGGGTGTTGTGTGTTCTAGACCAGCACTGAGCTACAACCCCAGACCAAACTACCTTTTTTAAGAGTAAAATCTGAAGTTGGTGGGCATAGCTTAATGGTAGTGTGTCCTCAGTACTAAAGCAAGGAGTAAAATCCTAAGAACACATCTTTGATACAACGCAAACCAAAATCAGAAATCCCTGACATGTGTTAGGTTGGGTTCAGGTTGAGGGTGCTCGAGGTGAGTGGCATGTTGAGTTGCCCAGGTTTTATACAGGGGCTACAAAGAATCAGCTTAGGCTCCCGGCCTGAAGATAGCCTTTTCCTGCGTTATCAAAACCATATCATCAACTTTGGTCTTATGCCCTAAACAAAGAGGCTTTGGATACCCAGATGCCCTAAGCCCTCTAAATCCCCTTTAGCTTCTTTTATAATGTACTCCTGTCCTTTCAGAAATGCACTATACCTCTGGGTCTGGTGGTGTAGGCCTGTAATCCACAAAGGCTGAAGCAGGAAGATCAGGAGGTTAAGGCCAGCCTGACCTAATAGCAAGCTCCAGGTCAGAGGGACTACATAGTGAAACCTGGCCTCAAAATAGAAAAATACACCATATCATCGAATTAAAGGAGTGTCAGTAATCTGGACAAACATTTTTTTTCTTATTTAGGCCCATTGCCTTTCTCAGAACTATAAATTCCTCCAATAATTGCTGAGCAAACAATTACTTGATGTTAAACTGATTTTCTTCCAACCCTGGATATTAAGTCTGATAGGAGATGATGGGTTGAGGCAGAATGACAAATTTCAAGCAGGCCAGGGTAGGTTATGGTGATAGTGGCTCAAAAGAAAATAAGGGGCAGGTGGGCAGGGTAGCTTACCACTAACACATGATGAAGGCCTGTGTTTAATCCCTAATATTGGGAGGGTGTAGATTCATTCTAAGGGAGGAAGACTATGGGTGGACCTTTTGGTAGATCTCAGAAATGTTTCCAAGACTATAAAATGAGGTTGTCATCAGATCATTGTCCTTAAAGATTATCACAGAAAGGATGATAATGTTGTTGGGTTTGACTTATTTGGAGGATTTGAAAATTGAGCATAAGGTCTATTTCTGAACATCTAATGATAATGGCATCAATGTAGTTAGATTTATGTTAACTAAAAGATTTTACTTTGAACGGTGACACAAACATTTTCAGTCTAAGAATGTAAAAAAGGAAAGGTTCATTGTTTATTTTTAACTGTAAATGTGAGTGCAGATGCCCAAGAGCGTCAGATCTTGCACTGAGGGTATTAGCAATGCTCAGCTGCCTACACTCCAGTGCTAGTTACTAGTACAAGCTCTTTGAGCCATTCTCTAGGCATCATACTCCTGATTTTAAAATGGCGTAAGATAGGAACAGAATGGTTTTTTAACATACCTAGTGCTTACTTCAAACTCATCTATTAGTCCTGTTTTTCTCATTTCCAAAGAGGAGACAATGGCACCCATTTTGTGGAGTATCTTTGAAATTTAAACTTTCCTTTAAGTGTGAGAATGGCAGTATTCATTAGCAACAATAGTGATACACAAGGGCAGTTCCCATTAAACAAAAACATGAAAAGATTTTATTACCAATGTTACTATATTAGCCTGCAATAAAATCAGTCCATGTTAATCCCTCAGGTTAATATTGGCATCCTAAAAAACAAAAATTAGCCTCAAAATAGTTTATAATCTAGTATAACAAAGATGACTTTGTAATTTGGATAAATTCTGGAAATAATATTTGAATTTTTGTTTCATCAGGTATGTGAAGTATACACACTTCATAGGGAGACATTTTACCTCGCCCAAGACTTCTTTGACAGATTTATGTTGACACAGAAGGATGTAAATAAAAATACACTTCAACTTATCGGGATTACCTCATTATTCATTGCTTCCAAACTTGAGGTAAGTTCTTAAATTTCATCCAGATATATTTACTATAAACTTAGTTTTAAATGAACACATTAATCTTAGGATACTGTCATTTTTCTGAATTTAATCTTTAGAGAAAAGGAATTATTTAATTAATAGGGATGGAAGAAATTATAAGCACTTATTTTAGTTTCTAGATGCTGGGAATAGAATGGCTCATTTCACCAGATATAATCTATCAGTGTTGTTACATAATTATGTAGCACCTAAGATCAAAAGAATGGTGTTTAAAACCTAAACAAATGAAAGAAATGTTATGTTGGGTGACAATAATGGTCTATCCAGCGTAATATTTTCCTGTATAATGTTGGTGCCATTTTAGAAGAAAACTCATTGCCTCAAACTTTCAAAAATATGTAATTACCATCTAGTACCCTGTTGGCTGTTACTAATATTCTTCACAGCTTATATCATTTTGAGGGATTATGAGCACATTAATATCCCCAAGTATGTATTTTTCTTGCAAATGTTATCTTTTTAGCTTTATAAGTTATCTTCTGGTTCTGAAACTAGTCAGCCTGTCCTGTTCAAGACATTAAATCAAGCCATATTTCTTGACTTTTAAGACAAATTTGCCATCAGCCAAGATACAATCATCTTTTCCTTCCCCCTCCCTGTATGTAAGCCCAGGACCTTGCCTTTCGTTGGCAAGTGCTTTGAGACAGGGTCTCAGGATGTAGCCTTGGCTGGCCTGGAACTTACTGATGTCAAACTCGCAGATCTGCCTGCCTCTACCTCTTAAAGGCTGGGATTAAAAAACATGTGCCACCATACCTGGCCTTGTTTTGTTTTTTTAAAGTACAGATGCTACTAAAGCAAGAATAAGGTCAGTATTTTTTGATTAATATGCTTTTGTGTTATTAATCAAATGTGTTTAGTTTCTGGACCTTATTTTTGTTTTGAGATGTTCTGAGCAGTCCAACTGGCCCAAGCTGTCTTCAGACTCATTCTGCAGCTAAAGATGACCTTGATTTTTCTTGCTTCCAACTCTCTAGACATTAGACAAAGACTCAACCAAATGGGCCACATCCCCAGGCCAAAACCTTATTTGTTGAGTATCTTGTTCTGGTCTGACCACCAGACTAGGTAGTATTAAAAAGGTTGTTGTTATTTCTTATTTAATTGAAATAACAGATTAAGGTACTCATTGTTTATTAACTAAAGTACAAGGTCAACTCTAGGCAAATAAACCTTGAAAATCAGTAGTTAGCCACAGATAACTATACACACAAAAATCTTAAGATGTATGGTTTTCATTTATAATCACTTTGTGAAGCTATCCTTAAACTGAAGCCTAAATATAATCTGTGTACAAGTCTTTCTATTTAAATTGTGCTTAATAAAAAAATTTCTAAATTAAAGGAAATCTACGCTCCCAAACTCCAAGAGTTTGCTTATGTCACTGATGGTGCTTGCAGTGAAGTAGATATCTTAAAGATGGAACTCTCTATATTAAAGGTAATGCTGTCCTTTCTTAGTTGCAACTTTGCATTATAGTAACTAAGAGTGAACCTCAGATATAACAAAGAGCTAAACATAAGGGCCAAAGAGATAACTCATCAAGCTAAAGGCACTTACTGCCACTCAGGCATGGCAATGTTTTGATTCCTGGGAGACCTACATGGTGTAAAAAGTTGTCCTCTGACCTCCACATATAAGTCGCAGCATAAGCCCACCCCCAAAATAAATAATTTTGAATGAAATTTTAAAAAGAACCAAAATTGAGGTTTTAGTATACAATTCTAAAAGGTTAATGCAGCAAAATACTGGTATTGATTGATGGTCAGTAAGGAAATTCACTTAACCTCTAACTCTACTATGTACATAATGTGAGGTATATATGTATGTGTCTATATACCTATTACGTTGTAATTAATGGGCATTTAAAATTTTCATTGACAGGCTTTAAAATGGGAACTTTGTCCTGTAACAGTCATCTCCTGGTTGAATCTTTTTCTCCAAGTTGATGCTGTTAAAGATGTTCCTAAGGTTCTTCTACCTCAGTACTCTCAGGAGACGTTCATCCAGATAGCTCAGGTATCTATTACTGAACATATGCTAGCTAATGTTATTGTTGGTCACAGATTTGTTCAATGTATACATTAAGTCCTGAACTACACAGCAAAATGGCATACTGAGTTAAATCTGAATTGACAAGAGAAACTTTTGACCCATAAAATTCTTTTCCTAGTATTTACATTGCTAAATAATTCTAGGAAAGAAAGATCTTAAACTTTTATGAGTATTTTATAGTATTGGGTATTAGAGTTAAATTACCTTTTGATATAAAATGGGGAGAAATGCTTTCAACTAGCTGACTTTAGGCTTTTTTCCCCCCTTCTCCAAGACAAGGTTTCTCTACATAGCCTTAGCTGTCTTAGACTAGGCTTGCTTTTAACTTACAGGGAATAGTGTGCTTCTGCTTCTCAAATGCTGGGATTAAAGGCGCCATGTACTTCTGTGCCTGGCCTGTGGTTTTTAATTTTATTTTATTTAAACTTTCCTAGACCAGCATAACACATTTTGTAACATATACTAACAAACTAAAGAGATTGAGGATCCCATTCTTGTCAATATAAGGTCTGAAGGCTGCAAATTCTACCATATATAAATGTGAAGAAAACCTTCAATTTTATTCTATGTAGGATGTGAAATTGGCATTTGGTGATAAGTATTAAGTCATCTGGATTAAAAGTTGTGTTTTATATCTGCAAGTCTCAACAAAGATATAAATATTTCTAGTATCAAAAGTTTGATATCCCCATTCAAAATTTTGAAAATGCACCAAAATAAGATAATACCACTTGACTATCTAGTTGGTGCTAAGAATGTTGCATTCTAGTCTGTCTAGTTTACTGTGTCTTTTTTAAAGTGTAACTTCCCTGGATTTAAAAATCCCACAGTTAAATAGTAGTGCTCCAAATTCTAAAAACCCTTTATAATGTAACTAGTCTAGCTCTAGCTTTCCTTGCTCTCCACTGCCCTTAACCTTGGTTAAGGAAGGTGTTCTTTGATTATTTCATAATAAGAAGTGTTACCTTTGCCAATGTTCTACCTCAAACATCTACCCACCAATCTTCCTGCTTAGCTTGTTAACTAATTTAGCTTTTCCAATCCAGATGAAGTACCCACCCTTCTCATACTACTTTAGAGTTACCAATAAAGTAGGGACATACTCATGGTTCTCTTAAGTTACTTACACTTTTGCTTTTTCCTTGTTAGCTTTTAGATCTGTGTATTCTAGCCATCGACTCATTAGAATTCCAATACAGAATTCTGGCTGCTGCAGCTTTATGCCATTTTACCTCCATTGAAGTAGTTAAGAAAGCCTCAGGTAAGACTATTTTGTTGACTTCTTACCTGTTCACAATTTTTCATGGAACTATAGGAACTTTTATTACCTAGCTACAGTTTAGCAATTTACTGATTTTTTTTTTTGTTTGTTAGTACTTTACAGCCCTTAGTGTATCTCCATAAACAAAAAAAGTATTTGTGAAAACAAGTGGAAATCAAATCTATTTAAAGCAAATAGCAAAATTCTACTTTGTATGAATAGGCACTGGTTAAAAAGCTCAGAAGTGGGCCTGGAGAGATGGCTCAGAGGTTAAGAGCACATACTGCTCTTAGAGAAAACTCAGGTTTGGTTCCTAGCCCCTATATCAAGTAGCTTATAACCACCTGTAACTCTAGTTCCAGGGTACCTCTTCTGACCTCTGTGGGCACTTGTGTTCATGTGCACATACTCACAAACATAATCATAAATCTTTTTTAAAATCCAAACAAGCGAAAAACCACCCCAAAAGAGAATCAGATGAAGCCTGTAATCTCAACCCTTGGGAGGCTGAGCCAGCGGGGAAGCCAAGCTCTGGGATACAGAATGAGCATTAAGAAAATTATCAATTATATTCTGCTTTAAGGTCATGGAAATATATATATATATATAGTTTGATAAATGTGTAATCATGTCCTTGGAGTTTCTAATCCCAACACTCTGGGAGGCTGAGTCAGGCAGATCTCTTACTTCAACATCAGTTCAGCATGGTCTACAAAGAGTCCAGGACAGTAAAGGCTACACAGAGAAACTATCTTAAAAACAAATACACAAAAAAATTTGAAACAGAACAAAGTACATTAGGCATATTAAAGTAGTTTCTGGTGTGTAACTTAAGCACTTTATCAACTTTTTAAATCTAGGATTGGAATGGGATGACATCTCAGAATGTGTAGACTGGATGGTGCCCTTTGTCAGTGTAATAAAAAGTGTAAGTCCAGTGAAGCTGAAGACTTTTAAGAAGATACCCATGGAAGACAGACACAATATCCAGACACACACAAATTATTTGGCTTTGCTGGTATGGTTTTTTTGTTTCTTTGTTTGTTTGTTTTGTTTTATATGTTTTGGGGTTTTGTGGCATTTCACTGTTTTTTAAATTTGTGCTATGTAGTTAGGCCCTGAAAGTGATGGAGAGGGTACTTCAAACAATTAAAAAATATGATAAAGGGGAAGGTAATGGGCATACTGATTTTAAAATATAAAGAAAATAAAATTGAGGCAAACTTGGTGACACAGACTTATAATCTTAGCACTAGGGCCGCTGAGACAAGAGGATCATGAGTTCAAGAACAGCCTGGGCCACATAGTAAGACCCTGTCTCATGAATACTAACTATAAAGCAGCTCAATATCAATACCAGCAGTCAAGATAAGAAATCAGAAACATTTTCATTTGTTTTGAAACAAGATCTTACTGGAGATCCACCTGCTTCTGCCTCCCCAGTGCTGGGGTTAAAGGTGTGTGCCACCAACCACCCAGCTAAGAGAGACTCTTAAATTAGACTTACATGGTCTCAAATGAGTAGATAGAAGTCTGGTTTTACCTTCGAATATACTTATTTTATCCTAACTGTTGATTATTGAATAATCCCTACATGTACAGAATGAAGTCAACTGTGTGAACACCTTCAGGAAAGGAGGGCAGCTGTCACCAGTGTGTAATGGAGGCATCATGACCCCACCGAAGAGCACTGAAAAACCACCAGTACAATATTGAAGCTAACAACAAATGGGAATTGGGCAAATACTGGATGGTTTCATACAAATGAGTAAGTTTTACAGGAAAACAGTGCTGTGGCTATCCTTGCCTACTAAGGAGTTACACTGCCATTCTTTTATTTAAAAACTACGTCAATTTGGCACTAAATGCCTAGGATGCATGAAGCCTTGGGTTCAAATCCCCAGCACTACAAAAGAACAAAACAAAAACTTCAAAGAAAGAAAAGATTTGTTTACAAAGGTGACATCACTCCCAAGGATAGTGGATGGAAGCCAGCAACAATATGCTATAGCAATTGTTCCTGTTGGTTACTGTGTTTCTTTAAAATCCAGTGTTACTGTGTTTCTCTTGATGAACTAGGAATTTTATCATTGGAATATGGACCAGACTAGTGCTACCTTAAAGGATACATTAGCTGACACAGAACTTTGAATCTAAATGTTAGATTCTTAAATTCTTATACTCTTGAATGGTGCAATTTGTTTTTTGAAAATAAAAATTAAACTTATTTACAAAGATTGTTTTGTAATAAAGTGACTAAAGCTGTTTGTAGCAAACAATGATAAAACTTGAAGTTTTACAAATGGTGAAGCTCAATCTGTTTTTAACTAGTTTGTTTGCCTTGCCATAATGTTTCTTAATCAGTAAGGCACTGAACCAGATGTTTAAACCGTGCTTAAACAATGGGAGAACCAAAGAAATTATAAACAAGATAAATGCTTTGGCTTCTGCTCTGGGGTTTTTCTTGATAGAAAGTTTGCTTTATAATCTTTTTGTGTATCACAATTTGGGTAAACTATTTATATTAAGAAAGTCACTTTATTATACTAAGCTATCCCTAAGTATGTTTGAAAAATGTAGTGTGACTGAGACTTTATGTTTGCAGAACTGGCAGTCCATTTTTAAGCCCCATATTATGGATGAGGACCATGTTAGCATGGTAACCTAACATGTGACCTAAACTTCTATTTTCTTATGGCGGAAAAATATTAAATGTATACTGACTCTAGAAATCTATTTATTTAAACTTTCTGTATATAGAATAGCTACTTATACATTAAATATTTTAAGTTAGCCTTTGAAAAGGAAATTTGGGCCTAAAGTCAATCTCATTAGAAAAAAAGTGGTACCAGATTATCAGACATGTGAACTTTTTCTCTCTTTGAAGAAATTATAAGCTATTGTTAAGATATGAAGTTTTTAAAAGTTTTTGTTTATAAACTAATTTTTGTTTTGTTTTGGTCTGAAAAGAAAACACCACTAAATTGTACATATGTATTATATAAACTTAACCTTTTAATACTGTTTACTTTTAGCCCATTGTTTAAAAAATAAAAGTTTAAAAAATTAACTAACTGCTTAAAAGTAAAGTTTTGCCATTGCTTGTAGAAACTTCTTCTTCCTTCTCTGTGCTGCCAGCTGTAGTACTTCTTCAGGGTTGCTTGCATTCAATTCTGTTTGGCCAATGGCTTTGATCTTAAACAGAAAAGTACTGTTAAAAGTTTGGCTGAAAAAATTAGTACATACAAGTCAAAGTTTGAATTGTAAAATTTAAGTGCTACAGAAAAAAATTAACATAACTTGCAATGATCTACTCTTAGATTTCTTACCTGGAGAAACATTTTACTACATTACATGAATTCCTATATGCTTATGTGATTGTATAGAAGACACCTGTCCTTAGTTACTTGACATCCTTTATAGTTAAGCTAAGACTCCCAACAGAATAGTTTGGAAATCGTATTTTATAAACATGCAAAATAGCTAGGTACTCAGCGGTACGAAGTGTGCTATGGCTCAATTTTTCTTAATTAGAAATACCATGACCTATTAAACATTCATAGTGGTTTTCTGCTATGGAGTGTCTAATGGAAACAAATTTTGAGACCTAAGAATCTGATCACAAACTAAAAAGAATGTATAGGGGGCTGGAGAGATGGCTCAGAGGTTAAGAGCACTGACTGCTCTTTCAGAGGACCCAGGTTCAAATCCCAGCACACATACAAGGTAGCTCACAACTGTCTGTAATTCCAGTTCCAGGGGATACACTCTCACACAGACATGCATGCAGCCAAAGCACCAATGTATATCAAATAAAAATAAATAAAGAATATTTAGGCTAATAAGATAAAACAATGAAAGGAGCTAAGGAAATGGGCAAAAATGGACACTGGTTTGGAAGTGGCAAGTCTGTATGATTAGGGTTTTTAAAAAAACAGATCAATGGTTAGAGCTTTTCCAGAAGAAAAAGAAATCCAAATCTAAATTCCAACAGTAGACCTGTTTTGTTACCAAGTTATGTTTTGATATTGGCTCAAAATCAGACAACCTGGAAAACTTAAATGAATTAAAAAGCCTTGTCTGACTATCAGTAATGCTGAGCATAGTACTTGTACTTATAGGAAAGGAAGGTGGTTGGAAGGGGCTAACAGGAGTGAGGGTCACAAACCCAATTTTGAGACGCACAGAATCAAAGAAGGCAGAAAAGGCCATGGGCATAATGGGTTATAGTAATAAGACCACACAAAACACCTGACAGTAAGAAGAGTGTAAAGGTAGCGAGTAAAACTGGCTGAAAGAGGCCTCTAAATTGTGGGGGTAAAGGCTAAGCCCATACTTCTCAATGCATGTTGAAGAACCAGGAGGCTAAATGAGATTGTAAGTAGTTATAAACTTTATGAAACATGAAGTTAGGACCTTTAAAGGAGAAGATGGTTTAAAAATAATACAGCTGGAGAAGGGGCAGGCGCGGTGGTGCACACCTTTAATGCCAGCATTCAAGACATAGAAGCAGATAGTATCTGGATTTGAGGCCAGCTTGGTCTATATAGTGAGTTCCAGGTTGGCTACATATAAGGCCCTGTCTAAAAATAAATACATCTAGTGGTCAAGGTTGTCCAGGAGAATTCTACAACTACCATTTTACTAAAGCAACACATTTCCTAACTATGTTCTAAATATCTGTCCTTATACCCACTCACACCTGACCTAGGTTCAGGTTCCCAGATAACCATAAAGGCTGGCCACAATAGCACACACACCTGTAATTCCAGCATGTCCCTACAGAGAGATGAAAGGTGAGGACAGAATTTCCAGAAGCCTTCGGACCCGCTAGTGTGATGCACCCAGCAATGAACAAAAGACCCTGTCTCAAGGTAGAAGGCAAGGGTCAACACCCAAGGCTGTCCTCTTGCCTGCCACATGTGCATCACAGCACATGCACGCCCACGTTTAAACACTACAAACTCAATGTACACCATTAAAAAAAGGAAAAAAATGGGAGAAGGTATGGCATTCAAACGAGCTAACTTCATGTTCTTTATTCCCCTCACTATTTTTAGGAGTGTTAAATAATAGTCATATAACTTCAACCAAGTATGTCTTAAAAGGTACTAACAGCACACACTTTTATGAATGATTAAAAAAAAAATTCTACAGCTGTAGTGATTTACCACAGGTTGGACAAGGAATGGTGGGTGTAAAATTTTAAATATTGGGCTAGCAAGATAGTTCAGTGGGTAGAGGAACTTGCTGTCAAAGCTGATATTCTGAGTTTCAATCTTTGACACTCACATAGTTATGTAAGAGGACAGACTAATTCAAGTTGTCCTTAGATCTTAGGACATAAAAATAGAAGTGTTAAAAGATATAAATCAAATTTAAATAAATTACTTTTTATTGTTTGGCAGCAATTAGATGCCAGGAACCAGTCTAGTTATCAATGAACAAGCCAAGAGCTCACAGAACAGTAAATAAATATATAGCAGGCCCTATGTTGGTGTTACAGAGAAAAACTTCAAAAGGAGAGTAACAGGGTGGTGGGAGGCCAATTATTTTATAAGATGGCCAGGGAAGGCTAACCATTAAGATGGCAAAGCAGGAACCTCAAGGAAGCTGAATGTTCCTGGATAAGAAATGTCCTTAGAAAATTACTGTTCTTGACATGTTTGAACAGTAGTAGAGATACTTGTATTGAAGTCAGCAAAGGGAAAAAAAAAATGAGTAAGCCACTGTAAGGACCCTGTGAGATGAAAATTCTGAAAACACTATTGAGGAAAGGTATAAGGCAACTTACTGCAATTTGTCTTTTATCTGTTTCTCCTCTTTTATGATGAAGATCTAAATGTATCAGTTAAGAATAATAAAACTGATTGTTATGGTAGGATCTCAACTGTCTGAAGCTGGTGAAGTAGGTCAGCAGGCAAAAGTGCTTTCTGCCAAGTCTGATGACCAAAGCTCAATCCCCAAGACGCATATGGCAGAAGAAAATTACTGACAAGGTTGTCTTCCAGGTATGTGTGTGAGATTCACATGCACTGAGAATGTATACACACACAAAAGTAATTAAAGATTACGTGATAAATTTTTATTTACAATTCTGAACTGTTTCTATTTTAGATGGAAAATGTTCTGTGAAATAGTCCTTTAAACAGACATGAACTGCTGTGCTATCACATGCACTGGTAGAAGGATACAAGTCAAGTATTCCAAGATGGTAACATCCCAAATGTAGTCATAGTAGGAGTCCATAGCGTCATGGCTGCAAAACAGAATCTTATTACTTCTTATGCAAAAAAACTTCAGCTTTATGCTTGAAGAAAAGAACAAACAAAAAAGCCACATACCTGTTTTGTTCCTGCAATGACTTGAAGGCTGTTTTGTAGTCAATTTCTCTGAGGAACTGACATAAAATTGCCACCTACGTAAACAAATATTTTTTAAAAAAGTAACCTGACCTTTCCTGGTTTGGGAGAGTAAATGTTTATTTTTTAATATTCAAACTTTTCAGCCCCATGAATATATTCTTTAGGAATACTTCAACTCATGCTGGATAAAGTCAGCTCGTATTTATAATCCCATTTAATTTTCATTTCAAAAATCTTTACCCAACAATTTTGGGTCTTATCGAGCCACAAACTAGTTTATCAGTAACCTAACTCACAAAGTTTTAGATCTTTCTTCATTTGAATGAGAAGCTGGAGATGGGAACTGCCAAGCAAATGTCCTAGCTTCAAGGACATGGACACATGGAATTATACTAGCAGATACAGAAGGTCGTTTTGGAAAACATTGTCAACAATCTCTAATACAGAAGAAAACATCAGTTCAATCAGGCAGGTAGGTCTGAATGATTACCTTGGAGGGAACTCGGACTATGGGTCAGTGCTGTAACACCTGCTAGCATTTATGAGAATAGGGGTTAATCTCTAGTATTAGAAAAAGCAAAATTTAAAAATAAAAAGTTGAAAGAAAAAAAGCTGTGTGGTGGTAGCACATGCCTTTAATCCCAGCACATGGGAGACACAGGCAGGTGGATTTCTGAGGACAGCCTGATCTACAGAGACAATTCTAGAACAGTCAGGGCCACAAAGAAGAAATCCTGTCTCGAAAAACCATAAATGAATGAATGAATGAATAGCTGAAAGCTGGGTATGAGAAACCTTGTTTCAAAAAAAAAAAAAAAATAGATAAGGTAGATAGATGGATGAATAAATGAAAGAATGAATGAATAGTTAAAAGTCAGGCATAGTGGTACATGCCTTTAGTCCTAGCACTCAAGAGGCAGAGGCAGGCAGATCTCTATGAGTTCAAGATTGGCCTAGTCTACATAGTGAGTTCCAAGATAGCTATTATACAGACCCCATTTCAAAAGAACAAAAAATAAATTTAAAAATTCTTTTTAAAGTAGAAAATATTTGTATTAGTTCATGTGTCATAAAAACTATTAAAGAACAAAACAGAAGATAGGCACAGTGGGGCATGCAGGTGATCCCAGCACTCTGGCAGGTGGATCTCTGCGAGTTGCAGGCCAGCCTGGTCTACAAAGTGAGTCCAGGACAGCCAAGGCTGTTACAAAGAGAAACCCTGTATCCAAAAACAAACACACACACGCGCGCGCGTGTGTAATATTTTGTCTCCAAAATAACAAACAAAAAAAACAACAAAAACCCCAGTGGTGGTGGTAGCAGCATACACCTTTAATCCTAGCATTTGGGAGGCAAGGCAGAGGGATCTCTGAATTCAAGGTCAGCCTGGTCTACCCAGTGAGCTCCAGGACAGTCAGGGCTATAGAGAAACCCTGTCTGAAAAAAACAAGAACAAAAAACAAAACACAGATATCTTTACAAAATTTGTATAACTATCACCATTAATTCTAAAGCACTTTCATTACCCTTCCTGAAAAATCCAATGCCCAGTAATAGGAACTCTCCATTCTTCCATTGAGCCTCTGATAAAAATTAGACCATACTTTCTGTCTCTCCAGATTTGCCTATTCTGAGCATTTCTTACAAATGGAAGCAAACCATATATAACCTTGTCTTTCACATAGTTTTTTTAGTTAATTCAAGCTGTAGTACACATATGTAACACATTCTTTTATCTAGCTGCAGGATTCTGAGGTATAGATACATCACATTTTACTTAACCATTCATTAGTTAATGGACACTAGGATTTTTTTTTCTTTCCTATTTTTGGCTCTCTAGTGAACACTGCTGTATAACCTTTTCTAATTCTGAAGTATTTAAGTAGAAATGGAACTGCCAAACCATTTGCCAAAGCTGCACCTTTTCCTATTCCTGCAGCATGAGGAATTTTTCTAATTTTTTCACAACCATACCTGATTTGTACTTCCCCAATGATTAGTATACATATGTCATTATAAATGTAAGAAAGCATAAAGTGTTTCTTTTCCAGTTAAGTTCAATGGTCAATGTTTACTAATTCCTTACCTGCATCTAGTCCAGTTCTATAAATTACTAAGAAACTTAAACATGAAAATTACAGCCATTCTAATACAAAATAAAAGCTACTTCCAATATAAATTAACATATAAGCCCTAACACACAATAATATAAGCCAGTACCACAGTATCACAAACTAACCTGTGTGTGACAATTCAGCAAAGAACAGCACTTTATCATTCGTTTTATCACCTACAAAAAGACAACAATTATTTTCAAAAACTAGCTACCATTGACTATAATAAATGTACCACTCTGGTATAGGATCTCAACAGAAGAAAGACAGGAAGGACGAGGGAAGAGAGCAACTATGTGGGAACTCAGGGCTTCCCAATCAATTTTGCTAATTTAAAAGTGCTACTAAAAAATCTTTAAATCTTACTTAAAAACTTGTTAAGTGCTAAAAGTTTTCATTTGTTACATTATACTAGTAGTCTAAATCAGAGTTAATAGCAATGTACATTAAAAGAGCCAAGCATAATCTGGCATTAGGCAGAGAGGGGGAAAAAGTATGTCAATGGTTTATAGCCAGCAAGAATGAATGTATCTAGAGACCTAATGGCCAGCATAAGGAAGAGCAATGTTGTCTTGGGGGGCTGGGGAAATAGCTCAGCAGTACAGTTCTTGAGTAGCACACAAAGCTCTGAGTGAGATTGCAACATCCCACGGTACTGCAATGTGCACATAAAAAAAACAACTGTTAAGAGTGGATTTTAAGAGCCAGGCATTGTGGTGCACACTACTAATCCCAGCACTCAAGAGGCAGAGACAAGCAGATCTCTAGGTTCAAGGACAGCCTGGTCTACATAGTGAATTTCAGGACAACCAGGGCTATGTAGAAAAACCCTGTCTCAAAATCAAACAACAATGAAAAGTGAACTTTAGGGAGTATATACTGGCCTCAGACTTGTAGTGATATAGTAATCCTCTTGCCTCAGCCTTCCAAATGCTAGGATCGTAAGTAAGTACGTATCACAAGAGCCGATTCCTGGTTTCAGGTATTATTACAGAAAAGGGTAACTATGGAAAGCAATGCACTATACGATAGTATCACTTTTTAGGTTTATTAAAACATGTTTTATACCTTAAATATACACAGAAGGGGGGTTAGGCAACAGAATCTATATAATTTGAGAGCTAAGTGGATTTTCTAACAGGGTTAGTTAAATGAGGAAAAGAACCAACCATGGTACTCAGGATTGGGGCTTAGTGACTGACAGTGTTTTGTATTTTGGAGGACTTTGTGGAAAGGCAGGTTAGTTTATTAGGAGTGAACATGGCAAAGTAAGACACTGAAATCAGCTCTGAACAGGCTGACTCTGAGAGATTCTGGGGGCGAGGGTGGGAGTACCAAAGTTAGCAGCAAACATTATAGACACAAGCTGGCATGGTAGCACATGCTTATAAAGCTAGTACTGGGGAAGCCAAAGGAGGTGGATCACTAGGAGTTCAAAGCTAACATGGGCTACATATCAAGACTGTCCCCAAAAGGCCAAAAACAAACAAATGGAGAGCTACCTGGTCTACAGCCATCAACCTATTACACCACAGCTAAAGATATCGCTAAGTTCTGCCCTAGGGGGCTCATGAGGAAAACATGAAGGTAGGCAAGAAGGGAAGGAAGCCCACAAAACAACTTACTTGGTCTGTATATACATCAGGGGGCACAGCCTTATTAAAGAAGTCAGAGCACACAGCTCCTGCCTGGAGATAATAGTGAAGAGCTGCTGAATGCTGATTTGTTGCTGAAGTAGAGAACAGGGGTAAAGAGTTACTTGCCATTAAAATACAAGAGCTGCAACAGATTCAAACAATAAGTTAAAGAGAAAAAGCAGCAGTAGCGGCGCTGCCGCCACGCCTAACCACCTGAGTTTGATCTTTAGGATCCACATGGTAAAAGGAAAGAAATGACCCACGTTGTCTTCTGAACTCCACATGTATGCCATGTGCATGTGCAGACTCACACAGACAAATGTAATTTTTAAAAAGGGTAAAACTCTGTATATTTATTTGGCTGAGCAGTGATAAAACTCTGTATTCAGGATAACACTGTGAACAAATGATTTCATTAAAAAAAAAAATTGAAGTGATACAATAAATTCTTTACTTCCTAAAACTGACAAGCCAAAATCTAGCTCAGATTTCTCATTAAATTTATAGAATAAGATTTATTACATGCAGACTTTTATTTTCCATATATCCAGACTAGAAATGTGTCCTAATTTTTAAAGGTGTGCAGTCAGACATTCAGATTTGGCAATTCTTTTGGAAAACATGGTGAAAATAAGTGTTAAAAACCAACAATTAGCAGGCAGTGGTGGCGCACGTCTTTAATCCCAGCACTCAGGAGGCAGAGCCTTGTAGATCTTTGCGTCTGAGGCCAGCATGGCCTGCTGAGTTTCAGAACTACACAGAGAAACCCGTCTCTAACCCTTCCCAAAAGAACTGCAGCAGTCAGTGGGCTGTGGCGGTGCACACCTCTACCCTCTAACCCCAGCACTTAGAAGTACAGGCAGGGATATGAGTGTAAGTCATCCTCAGCTAGGTCATAGATCCAGGGTCAGAAGGCGTGTAACAAACGGCCCTATCTCAACACTTGCACACACACACACACCCCTGCAATGTTATTGCATATATGAAAGCTCATTTTATCTTTTGAATCTGTAAATTTTGAAATTCCTATTTTAAAAACACTGATCCCCAAAATGATGACAGTCAGAAATTTTATCTGTATAGTAATACGAATCCTGAAAACTCCATACAACTTGGAAAATCTTATGACATAGAATTATTTATGGGGACGGTAGAAATTAATTTCCAAGAATACAGATTTTAGAATTACTGTATTCTTGGAAATTAGAATTACGTATGTATGTATTCTTGGAAATTAGAATTACATATGTATCTGTGTGTGTGAGAGAGAGCACGTGCACACTCGCATGTTCTCCCGAGTTCTAAGACAGGGTCTCATCACGTAGCCTTGGCTGGCCTTGATATTACTAGGTATCTTGAGCTTACAGCAATCTCCCTAAGTCACTCTCCCAAGTGCTGAGATTATAAAAATAAGAAAGCACACATAATTAGAATTTTTACATTTACTTAACTTACTCTCTTATTTATTTATATGCTTGTTTGTTTGAAGTGTGCTGTCTATGCATACCGTGGTACACAGATGAGGGTCAAAGAACAACGCTGGTTAAGAATACATACTGCTCTTCCAGAGGATCTGACTTCCATTCCAACCTCCAAGTCAGGAGGCTGGTTCATAATTCCTTTAACCTCAGCTCCACAGGATCCAAGGCATCCAATACCTCTACCCTCCAGAAGTATCCCCACACATAAACAGTCACATAACAGACACCCATGATTAAAAGTGAAATAAATCTTAATATATGTATTTAATCAACCTCAGGAAAAAACAAAATAAATCAGAAAACCCCAAATACCCACTACTCAAAGGCAGGGGTGCTAGAAGGATGGCTCAGCAGTTAAGACTGCTTGCTGTTCTTCCAAAGAACCCCAAGTCAGAAGGCTCACACTGTCCCTAAGTCCAGCTCCAGGGAATCGGATGCCCTCTTCTGACCTCCTAGGCATCACACATGAACGTACAAAGACACATACAAAAACAAAAGGTTAAAAAAAAAATTAAAGATATATTTTTATCTTATATTTTTTAATTATTTATTTGAGTTTTAGAATTTCAGTTTTCTGTAAGGAGGAGGTTGCAAGGGCAGAAGACAAATATGAAGGTTTGGGGAGATGAGTGAAATTGGGGTGCATGATGTGAAATTCACAAAGAATCAATAAAAGTTTTAAAAAGATATAAAATTAAAAATATCTAAACCAGCTGGGCGTGGTGGCACAAGCCTTTAATCTAGCTCTCAGGAGGCAGAGGCAGGTGGATCTCTGTGAGTTCGAGGCCAGCCTGGTCTACAAAGCGAATCCAGGACAGCCAGGGCCACACAGAGAAACTCTGTCTCGAAAAATTGATCAATTAATTTTTAAAAATACAAAAATAGCATAAATAAAACAATTTATTTTATTCTCTTAATTTATCTCAAAAATTTAATAAAGTAAAATTCAGCTATCATAATAAAATGTGTAATATAAATTACTTTCACCTCTTAAGAGTGCTACACAAATAAAACAAAGCAATGGATATCTTACTTACCAAAATAAATATCCGCTTGAATAATTAACCAAGCATGGTTGTTTGGGTTTATACTGAGTGTATATCGAACCAGCTCTTTCACGGTGATTGCTACAGCTTCAAAATCCACTGACTGGAGGCTGGAAGAAAACGTTACACATTAATCTCTATTTTCAAAGTCTGTTTCAAATTCCATAAACGCACTTATTAAAAAGTAAGTCACAACCAAAGTCTCAACAGCCACACTATGATACATACAACCTTTTACCTCTGCTCTTACATAGAGAAACAACAAAATCCTGTTTTCTAGAAGCCACAACAAACTAAAGGCTCAAATACTAACAATACTCCTATGAGACCTTAAAACTACCAGGACTTTTCACATTCGGGTGGCCCAGATTCGATGTTTCATTGGCCTGATGAGGTCACAGGTTAGGGGTAGCAAGCATGCCACTTCATTGCTTTATACAGGTTACAAAAGCAGTAGGGGAAAGGGCCAAATGATCTCACTTGGAGTCAACATGGAAGCCTGAACTTACTAAACCAGAAAAGTCAGGCCAGCACCCAAGAAAACTGAGCTGATAGCTCCTCTTTCCTAGAAAGCAAAAGCTTAGTAAAAGGAACCTAGGCCTCAATTCAGAAGCACACGCTCATGTTATGGACACTTACAATGGAACACTGTCAGCCTAAGAGGTTAGATTTTTATCATGACCCACAATAGTACCCAATACAACAAGGAAGAAACTGCAGTATTATTAGCAAACAACCAGTTCTGTTTTTACAGCTAAAGCAGTTACACTGCCATGTTATTCTACTGGCGCTATAAAACATTACCAGGTCAAACAGTCCTGTCTACATAGCAACCAGTAGTAAAGTAGTAACAGTTAAATCCGGTGCTGTCCACACTGTTCTTGGAATGTCATCTTAGAAATCCATACAAATTCTTGATCAGGAGAAATGTGTTTTCTGGTCATTTTTTTTCCGAGTCAACTTACATTAAAGTATTGCTATCACAAAAGACAGCAATCAAACCTGCACTAACTTATTAAACTCTCCCGTGTCAAGGGTAAATACTATTTTTATACCCCATTTTAGAGATTACGAATGTAGCAAGAAAGCAAGTGACTGAGGTCACATGCCTAAGTGCACATAGTAAAATTCACCCAATGAGCCATATTTGCTTCTTATGAACATAAACTGGAAATCAACGTGATAGTCTAAACGTAACCCAAAGAGGTGATAGCGGTAACAAATTCAATCACGAAGACAGCAGTTAAAAACACAAAAGTAGGGGCTGGGAATACAGCTCAGTCTCAGGGTGTCTGTCTAGCACTGGCCCTGAGCTCTGTTCTCCGCATCAGTGAGTAAGGAAGCAGGACACAAAACCGTTTCTGCCTGATTCTTGGAATGCTATGGCATATAGCAAATTGTGTATGGCGTCAGAAACGCGCACAGGACAATCTGCAGTCTGGGTGCACGGGCTCCTTTGGAAAACAGTGGACAGTAGGTCACTGATGCACTCCAACTCTCCAAAATCCTGTATGTGCCGTGGCTGCTCTCCTCCCTCCTACTTTTGTATTTTTTGGGGGAAGGGGGAATCTTACTTTGTAGCCGAAATTGGCCTGAAGCTCAATGATCCTCCTACCTCAGCCTGCTGAGTGCTGGGATTATAGGCATGCACCACTGTTAGAATACGGCTCAACGGAAGTTTCTGAGTGCTTGTTGGAAAACTCCCAAGACACCAAGACAAGGTGTGACGTTGTGACCTCAGGTTCTTCAAAAAACATGATACTGTTCACCGATTATGCTTTTGTGCCCCTTCCAGGTTTAAGTGGACAGGAGTGAGCTTATTTCAGACCATTCATTACAACAGCTACTGTGATCTGTTTATATGCCTCTATGGAAAGACACGCTCTTGCCATTTGTCTACTACATGAAGCTTACCCCTGTGATTACTCAGGTAACTCTTTTCAACCAACAAAGTATAAACTGTCTGATGTTCTAAATAAAGCTGGCTACTGCAGGAGACTTCATTCCTCCTCATTTATCAGCTCCCTTCTCCCAGGTCCCACAGCCTCTAGATCAGGAAACATCACCAGACATGCTGTTTCGAATCTCTGTTTTCCAATCTCTAAAATAGCTGTATTCATTATACTAGCTTTTAACCTAGCATTTCTTTTTCAAAGATGTCACTAAGTTTGATAAAATAAAGTTGGGACCTGTCCTTCAAAGCACACAGTAAACTTAGGAGGGATGACAGAAATTGGGAAAAGAAACTTTGGGCCATAAAACTGGCATGATACTATGCACCTGTAATCCTGGCACTGGGGAGACTGAGAGTTCAAGACCAGCCTAGACTACAAAAAGAGACTCCACGTAAAGAAAGGAAGGTGAATGGATGGGTTGGTCCTACAATAACTCAAACATTTTGGCATACTGATAAAAATCACAGCAGTACAAGAGTTCTACAGGGATTATAAAACACAATCACTTTTATCATTATTAGGAAGACAACAACAGTAGCTGAAAAACATAAGATGTCTGTAGAATCCTACACAGTTGTGGCCTTTAATTATCTCGGTATCTATATCAAACAGGATGATTTCTAAAAACATAATTTAATGTAAGTATATACTACTTACTTAGGAATGGAAGATGGCCAAATAGAAATGTGTTCAGCTGTGATATCATTCACAATGTCCTCCTTTTAGAAAGAAAAATGTGCTTTTTTTATTTTTAAGCAGTTGTGATTTAAAGAAAAATTTCACATAAATTGAAATGAAATTATAAAATACTGACCCGAACATTGTGAAGCTTCACAAAGAGTGATAAAATAATAGTCAAAACCAGTGGCTCCTATGAGAAGAAAATACAAGAAATCTTTAAAAGTGTATTTGTGCACATGTGTCCTGTCAATCTCAGAGAACCACAGATTTTCTTTCCCCTTCCTTCCTTCCTTCCTTCCTTCCTTCCTTCCTTCCTTCCTTCCTTCCTTCCTTCCTCCCTCCCTCCCTCCCTCCCTTTTTCCCTCCCTCCCTCCTTCCTTCCTATCTATTTTCCCTTTTGGTTTTTTGAAACAGGGTTTCTCCTTGTAGCTCTGGTTTCTGTCATAGTTCTCAGGTAGAATTCAGAGATCCACCTGCCTTTACTTCCCTTAAAGGCATGTGCCGCTACGGTCAAATGCCAAGTATTTTCTTTAAAGAGACCTTTTTGAGAATTTGGCATCTATACTAGAACACATTAAATTTCAGTTTCAGGTCCACAATAAAATCACATCTCATACATTAAAATCATCACATTTATATCCCTAGCTCATAAATCACTATTACATCATTTTGTTGTTGTTTTCTTTATCATGTTTTTGGGAGAGCAATGCTACGGAATCAAACCCACACCACAGCCCCATGCCTGCCCCAAGCCAATGTGCAGCCACTAAGTACCCATCATCACCTTTTATGTGATTTTTTTTTTTAATATCTTTCCAACCAGAACTTCTAGCTACTTCTAAAGGGTTGGCTTTATTTTTTGTATATAGCTTTTTGAGACAAGGTCTCCTTAACCCAGGCTGACCTCAAACTTGAAATCCTCCCATCTCAGCTTCCCAAGTGCTTGGATTACAAGTGTCCACCACCACACTTTGCCAAAGACTTTCGTTGTTTAAAAAGAGCGCAATATATTTATTAAAACCAGTAAGTACAAAATTCATCTCTTGATTCAGATTATTTCATGCTCAATAAAGAACACTACAAATGCATACATATTTGTGATTAAACCAGCATTTGAAATGTTTGGTCCTTTACAAAACTCAATAATTACATAAAAAAAAAAACTTACCCGCAATTTTTTGATAAAAGAAAGTAGTTCACTCCTACAAAAAAAAAGATTGTATATATACTTAATATCAGACATTAAAATACGATAAAGAATACAAATAATATGATGCTGTATCTCCTCTTAATTTCACAGTTAAAAAAATATAAGTGTCTAGCCCAGTGGTGGTGGCACATGTGTTTATTCCCAGGACTTGGGAGGTAGAGGCAGACAGATCTCTGAGTTCAAGGCCAGCTTGCTCTATTACAGTGAAAGTTTGGGGTTCTATTATGTGTCTTTGTTTTGGTCCCAAATGTGGGATGTGGAAATGTTTTTAGTTCATCCTCAGTTGAAAACAAACTTGTGAGAAGGCATATGGTCTTGGTCAGCTGAGAACATGCACGAGGGCTCCTGATGTTCTGATAGAAGATGTCTCGTGCAAGGAGCGTGGTTTTTGCCAGCTGGAAAAACAGCCTTGTGGGGACTCGGAGAATACAAATAGAAGCCCAAGGAAAGAGAGAATGCTTTTGCATTGCTTCACTGGTCTTCCATTTTTCTACACTTCACTTCTCAGAGAGAAAAGCTCCAGAGAACTCGTGGCTCTTTAGCTGAGTCTTGGCGCTTTCACTGACTCGTGGCGATTCTGCTGTTTCTGCTGAATTCATTCGTGTTGCTCTTTGGTGTTTGTTATTTGATTGGACTGTTGGTATCCAGACAACGAAGAGTAAAATTCCCCAGAGAACTACGTCTAAAAAGGTCCACAACCCCCTTTTCCTAATAACCTTCTTTCTCCCCTGCTTCTGGACAGTGGGTTGGAAGAGAGGTAAAAGCATTTAAGAACCCTAAAGTAGGTTTTTGAAAAATCTAAGCCTAGAGTCTACAGTGAATTCCATGATAGCCAGGGCTACAAGGAGAAACTCTGTTTTGAAAAAAAATCAACAACAGGGCTGGAGAGCTGGCTCAGTGGTTAAGAGCACTGCCTGCTCTTCCAAAAGACCACAGTTCACTTCCCAGCACCCACATGGCAGGTCACAGCTGTCCGTAACATCAATTCCAAGGGATGTGACACCTTCACACGAATGGCACATAAAATAAACATTTTTTAAATTATTAAAAAAGAAAGCAAAAAATAAATAAAATATAAAAAGAAAGAAGTATACCCGCTGTCATACTAGCCTAATAACACTTCTCTATTTTAATCACATAAATTCTTCAATACTATGCAACTGTAGACATTACTGACTTTGAATGCACAGTGATTAAGGTAAATTGCTGAGCTGGTAAGTTGGCTCTGTGGGTAAGGTGGATCTGTTAAGCTAGATCCTTGGAACATACTTGAGAAAACAGGAGCGAGCCAAGTTAACTGGTTTTCCTCTAACCTCCACGCACATGCAATAAGCCTCTTACCCAACAAAGCAAAGAAATAATAACTAATTCATTAACTTGCTGATAGACAGACTTCTTAAACAAAAAGGTATTTCTAGGAGGGCCAGGCAGAGAGGAACACCAGAGAAGAGCACCTTAGAATTCTTTTGATTTCGTTTGTTCATTGAACACACATCCACATATGCCGCATGGTTTGGCCACTGAGGTCAGGAGACAACCTCCAGGAATTAGTTCTTCCAGCAGGTCAGTGAGATTGAACTTGAGATGTCAGACTTGGTTGGCAGCAAATGTCTTTACCCTCCGAGCCACTTCACCAACCCAGAAATTTTTTTTTCTTCCTTTTTGGTTTTTGAGAAAGGGTCTTACTATGTAGCCCTGGCTGTCCTGGAACTCACTATGTAGACCAGGCTGGCCTCAAACAGAGATCTGTCTACTTCTGCCTCCCAAGTCCTGGGACTAAAAAGTGTATACTACTGTGCTGATCTCCAGCATCTTAAAATTTTTGTTTTGTTTTGTGGTATGCAGAAATGACCCCACAGTCTTGTGAACATTAGGCACCACTTTCCCATTGAGCTACACCTAAGATTATTTATCTTTACAAACCTACAGGAGACAGGTGTTCTTGAAAAAACAAACAGGCAAAGTAAACTAACGCAAATGCAAAAATAACACCGAGAGAAACATACCGATACATTATACCTAGTGTGGACTCCCTCTGCTTTATTAAACTAACTCTGCCATCATTTCCTCGCTTGTGCTGGCTAGACACACTGCAGATCTGAACAACAACTTCCCAAAGGTCTTTAGCAGTCCGTCTACTCTCTTTAGGACCTGGAAGTTCTTTGCAGGTGGCTGCTAAAAGGTGTCCAAGCTGTAATGTAAAAAAGAAGCAAAAATATATAAAAGAGAATCTAATTTACATGACAGTCTTATAATAAGGGCACACTGGAGGGAAGACAAGTACCTACCCAGACATTCAACCATTTATATTCAGTATTTAATACAATGTGTGAGAACTCTCCTTCTACCATATGGGTTCTAGGGATCAAATTCAGGTTGTCAGACTTGGTGGAAAGCACTTTATATGCTGAGCCACCTCACCAGCCTACAGATGGTGGATGATCTAATTAAAGTTAACGCAAAGCCCTAAAATACAGGACCAACTTTAGAATAAAGAATAAAACTGAAGTCAAAAGGGAGAGAAAAGATGGGCCTCATACAGGGAGAACCCAAGTTCAAGTCAAATTTAGGGCCAATGACATAGCCCAGTGGGCAAAAGTACCATGTAAGTCTGACTATACCTGACAACCTGAGTATGAGTCCTAAAACCCATGTTCAAAAAAACAAGAACAAATAGCTGAGTGTGATACACCTATAATTTCAGCATTCCTACTGCAGGATGGGAGGCAGGGGCAGAAGAACAGCCCCCCCCTCCCCGAAGCTCCTCAGCCAGCTAGCCAGGGAGTACAGCAAGGCAGAACAAGAGGCCCCTTCATACCCACCTAACTAGACCCAGAAAGTTTTTAAATGGAGTCCCTACTATTTTAGGTTACTTCTTTCAGGGGGGGAGAGGGGGGAAAGCAGAATTATGACCAACAAAAACTGTTGTTTTGAGCTGGAGAGATGGCTCAGAGGTTAAGAGCACCATCTGCTCTTCCAAAGGTCCTGAGTTCAATTCCCAGAAACTACATGGTGGCTCACAACCATCCATGAGATCTGGTGCCCTCTTCTGGAGTGTAGGTGTACATGCAGGTAGAACACTGTATACATAATAAATAAATTTTTAAAAACAAAACAAACAAAAAAAATGGTGTCTTCCTGTACCTTTTGTTATAAAATTTTTCTAACAGAAAAATCTGAATAGTTTAACAAATACCTGATACTCCATAAATGCACTGCAGTATTTGCTCTTGGTTATGGTTTTCTTATAGCAACACAAAAGAAACTAATACACCGTGTATCATATGCTTAATTGAAGGTCACTGAATTTACTAAACAAGGAAATTTAATTAAATGTAAGACCTTGGAGTAGTGATTATGTCTTAAGTTCCAGCACTTAGGAGAGGCTAAGGCAGGAGGGGCTCAAGTCTGAGGCTAGCCTGCACTATATGTCAAGTTTGAGGCCACACATTACAACTTATCTCAAGAGGGAAAACTTTTCCCCAAAAAAAATCTTAAGCATCTCAAGTCAACTGAACTTTCCAAAAGTTGAGCACCTGTGCAGAAAACATAGAGCACAAGATATAAAATTAACTGTGTTCAAGAACTCACTATCTCATAAGGAAGACAGACTATCATACAGCATAAACAAAAGTGTCAACACTATGCCAAAAGCAGCCTGACCACAAAGCTAGCAAGGGGAGAAAGTGATTCATCCACTTGGAAAGAAAGAAAATATAAAAACACGTAAGTCAAGTGGACAGGGACATTCCAACAGGAAAGTAGACAGCATCTACGAAGTGCAGAAGCATGAAGAGCATCATGGGAGCACTGTGAGCTGCTAGCAGAGGCGGCAGCAAAGAGCTGCAGTGGGACATGGACCTGCCAAGAAGCACTCACACCTTAAAAGGCCTTGTAGGTCGGATTGAGACTATCAAGTGTGAGGCCAAGCATGGTGGCGCATGGCTTCAATTCCAGCCAGCACTCAGGAGACAGAGGCAGGAAAATCTCTGAAAAAAAAAAATCTCGTGGGAGGCTAGATAGATGGGTCAGCCTTAGGAGCACAGGCTGCTCTTCCAGAGGATCCAAGGTCAATTCTCAGCTCCCACACAGTGGGTCACAACCATCTGTAATTCAAGTTCCAGGAGATCCCAGAACCTCTTCTTGACTTTAAGAACGTTAGACATGTAAGAGGCGCACAGACATGTATATAAGCAAATACCCATACACATAAAATGTTTTTTAAAACTAAAAAAAAAAAATGCGAGTTGTTATTTACAAGATCCATACTACGGGCACTAACCACTCCTCCTCCTCACTAACAGTATAATCAAAGTGTCAGTAAACCCTGTGCCTGTAAGCCCCGTGCTGTCAGAAGGTCTCCCCTTCTGATCCAAGGACTAGATGCTTTGTATCATTTCCAAGGAGACTCTCTCAGTCATCCACTGAAGTGCCCTCTTCCCTCTGACTGTATGTGAGCGGTGTACAGTGTTAAAGGTAGGCATGCGCTTTGCCCTCAGCCCCTCGTCCACTCACACTCTCAGGGGTGCTCCTCTTTCTTAACAGATGAATTTTATTTAAAACAGAATGGGGAGGCTGCAGAAGATGCAGACATATCTACCTTAGCACTTGGTGGGAAACTGAGGAAGAATAGTCATGAGTTCCAGGGCAGGCAGACTTACATACTGAGCTACGTCACAAGCATGTGTAACAGAGAACATAAACAGGATTAAAGTCACTTAACTTCCTACTCCTCAGAGACAGAGAATCTCTCTCCGTCCTTCTACATTTTTACATACACATATCCCACAACAAATTCGAAGTTAAGAAACTGCTCTGAACCGTATTTTCAAAGTACATGTTTTAAAAATATTTCATTTATTTTATGGCACTGGTGTTTTGCCTGCATGTATGTCCATGTGAGGGTGTCAGATTCCCTCACACTGAAGTTACAGAGAGTTGTGAGCTGCCATGTGGGTACTGGGATTTGAACCCAGGTCCTCTGGGAGAGTTGCTAGTGCTTTTAACCAGTGAGCCATCTCTCCAGCCCCTCAAGTACAGCTCTTCCTCTGTACCTCTGCTTCTTTTTTAATATCATCAAAAGAGGAAGGGACCAACTGTGGAAGGAGGAATTCATAATCCTAGTCACCAGGTGTCTTGATTAGTTACCTTCTAGCAAGATTTTTAAAGGCTGTATCAAGGGACTACAGAAGGCAATGAGAAAACTTGTCCTAAACTTAAGCAATCTGTAACACAACTCCTGCCCTTACACATCAGATGCCAAAAACATTACAGAAGCCGTATGCCTGCCTGTCTCTCATGCTACATGACCCCAAAGACTTACTGCCAGAAGCCAAGAGAGGAACTAGCATACTGTCTTAACAATTAACTGAAGACTTCATTTCTTAACAGAAGCAAAAATAATCTTCAACAAAAATAGTTCTGAGATTTTATTAAAGGTCATGGGGAGATTGTTGGACATAATTAGGTAAGTACCCTGGATATCAGAACTCATATTCCAGAAAATTCACTGAACAGAGAACAAATACACGAAATCCCAAAGAAAAGGCAATTTAAGTATACCATTACAATCATGGACTATAAAGGAGAAAGAAAACTAAAGATCAGTAGGTTTCAAAGGGTTGAACTCAAATGAGCTCAAGGGCAAGCTTGACTAGCACCTGGGAAGCAAAGGCAGGGCGACCAGAAGTTCAAGATCATCCTGGCTATACAGCAAAACTGAGACTAGCTGGGCAACTGTTCTATGCAAAAATGGGGAGAAGCCATGTTTTCCACCAGTTCAAGAACTCAAAGCAAGACATGATAGCAAACTCCTTGTTGGCATGTTCTTCTGAAATGTATACACCTTACCCTTGTTCATTTAAATGCTGATTCCCTCCCCCTCTGGTTTCAATCTGGATATTGCATTGTGATACTTATTCTAAGCATCCTGTTTCAGCTGTGTGTAAACAGGCCAAAATAAAACAACTAGCCACAATGTTGTGCAAAGGGAGGAGCCAGAGGGCAGGAATGAGTGGGAGGAGAAAAGGGGAGAGGAGAAGGGAGCTGGAGGAGAGATCTTGGAGGACGTGGAGCATGAACCAGACCTAAGATTTCACAAAAAGCAAGTGTAATGTGGGAAATCTAAATGTTAGGCAGCTCTGAGGGCTTGGAGGTTTAGGAGGGAGTAGCTATTGGCCCAGCACTATGTTCTAGGTTAACTAAATACACCCAGTCTCTGTGTGGTGATTTGGGTATACAGCTATTTAGGACTAACAGCAACATTACCAGAAGATATATCAATAGTAATTAATCACCTCTTACAACAACTCCTGCTCCCTTACAGCACGTTTGCTGAACCACATAATGTGCGTGTATGTTCACAGGAGGTATGAGGAAACAGCACAGGACAAAGTCAAGTGGTGTGTACTCTAACACTCTAGGCTGATGGAACTACCTCAGTCTCATCCATGCTAGGAAAAAGCTCTAGAAACTAAGCTACAGCTCAAAACCATGTACTTCACTACAAACTGACAAGTGCTGGCCCTGACACGTAGAGATCAGATAAATTTCAAAGTAGAAACCAGTGGGCACAATCACATACAAAGTTCTAATATCGTACAATAGCAGCATTCTGACCATCACTGTAGATTGAATGTTAATTACCTTTACATATGGATTACTCTGAAGTAGAAATGAAGGAGCTTGCAGAGTCAGATACTCATTTTCTCTCCAATTTAGCATAAAAGCAACACATTCTTCAGCTACAACTTGACGAAGAGGAATATCTAAAAAGCAAGGAAAGAAACAGTTGGAAATGCCAAGTGTGGGACAAAGGTCTATAAATCTCAACACGCAGGGAAGTAAAAGAACCAGCAGTTCAACGTCATCCTAGGCTACATAAGTGCAAATGCAATCTGGGCCTTTTCTATGAATAAGTGAAAGACTGAATAAATAAATGTACTAGAAATAATTTAAAACACAAAATAGTAAAGGAAAAAAAGTCACCAAAGCTTGTTTTAATCACTGTTTCCTTTTAAATAAATACACCAAAGCATGTTGTAAATTTCTGCAGCTCAAAGCAGTAACCAGATTTTGACATATTTTAAGAGTAAGAAATGTTCCCTGAGACACAATGTCAAGACTGTGCCATGGAGGGACCAGCAAATTTGGTGCCTGAGGCCAGACCGTTCCCACTGGATCTCCTGGCACTACAGTTACAGATTATTCTCAGTCCTCATATGTGTGCTGGGAACTGAATCCAGATTCTCTATGGGAGTAGCCAGTGAGTTGGGTGCAGTAGCACATGCCTATAATCCCAGCACTTGGGGAGGCAAAGGCAGGGGGATCTCTGTGAGTTCAAGGCCAAACTGGTCTACAAAGCAAATCCAGGACAGCCAAGGCTACACAGAGAAACCCTTTCTTAAAAAACAACAACCAAACCAAACCAACAGCTCCCCCCACAAAAAAAAATAAAATAAAATAAAAACCACAAAAAAAAAAAAAAGGGTATCCAGGGCTCTTAACTGCTGAGCTATTTTTAGCCCCTTTCAACTTTATTCATTCATTCTTTCTTTCATTTTAAGGCAGGGTCTTTCACTGAATCTGCAAGGGCACCCCTACACATGTGCATACACTAGACAAATGTTTTATTTTTTAAGAAAAACACTTTTCCCCTCACATCCTGACCCACAGAGTCAGGAAGCCTACCACAAACTCCAGCTCTTACCAAGCACTGATTCGATATATTATATTCAATTATCTAAGTACATAAGTATGGCTTGGACAAAGAAAGCAACTGTACCTATGGGAAGAAAATACTCATTTCCTTGTTTCTCTCGAAAGCACCTGAAATAATGTAAAACTTTCCTCTCGTTCTGAACAGTAGTAATGGCACAAGCTACAGGACCAGTGGTCGGACAGTTAGTAAAGGAGTTCACGCCACTGCTTCTGAGGGAAAAGGAAAAGTGACCATGTGACTTCCACACCAGAGCAGTAACGTAAGGCCTGGCTGCAGCTACTAAGTGCTTGCTTGCTATGTGCGAGGCCCGAGGTGCCACCTCAGTACCACCCCAGCAAACACGCTAACAAAGAGCACTGCTGCATGAAAGCTGAAAGATACCAACACACACTGCTGTAATGTACTTTAAAAGACCACACATTCCGATCTGACATGAAGAAACTTATTGCAGAGATGGGCAGACACAGAGAGACAAGAAACTAAGAAACCACTTTACCAAAAAACCATCCATGTTTAACATGTTGCTTTACATGATATGATCACTTACAGAGGCAGATAGTGAATATTTGTCCTGAAGTGAGTTCCCTTCAAACAGTTTGAGTACATTTTATTGCCATAGTGAAAAGATAGGCTTTTAATCAGTACAGGTAAGGACTGTCCCCACAATGTTCAGAGGGCATGGCCTGAGTCACTATATTTCAGATTTTAAGTCACCTAGTTTGCATTGCTATTATGAAAATCCTAGAGATTAAAGTTTTTCCTCTGTCACCCATGTTCTCAAGTCACCTCCAAACCCAAATTGTTCAGGATAGAAATTTTCCTATGGAGGAAAAGTCAAGTAACCAGGTCCCAGCCCCCCCCCACACACATAAATACGGATTGAACTTTTGCCTTTGGCTTTGTGAACTAGTCTTACCAGGAAGCCTCATTTCCAGATATCCTCGCACCCGACTGATAAGGTCAGAAGGAGGTCTCTCTCCTGACTGTCCCACTCCAGCTTCGTGGGTGTGAATATCCAAAAGTAGCATCTCGTTCAGCATAACCTGACGGAGTTTCGGTGAGAACTCTGTTACCAACTCCAAGCAAGCTGTAAACAGCTGTTTTGCATGAGGAAAGTCCTATAAAAGAGGAGGAGGATAGATGGAGTCTGTCCTCAGAGCCAGAATAAGGTGTATCTTCACAGGGACTGGCAAGAGTGTAAGTGAAATGGTCAACCTTATCTAGGCTGAGGCGAAACTACCTTTTTCTTTCCTGTTAGTTTATTACAATAAATGCCTATAAATGCTACTAAACAAGTTTCACACCGATTATACAAAGACTCTGACATTACACAAAGACAAGGAACATTCTCCACCTAAGATACTCAGAATTCAACCAGACCCTGAAACAGGTTTCACATTCCACATACCATTCTACATACATTAATAACTGGCTAATTAATCAAACAAATTAGTGTCCTTTCCTACCCAACCATCCACCCACTCATCACCTCTCAGCATTCCATTCTCACTCTGTAGACCAGGCTGGCCTAGAACTCAAGAGATCAGCCTGCCTTTACTTCCCGAGTGCTGGCATTAAACACATGCTCTACCACCACTTGGAGACTTACTATCTTGTGCATGAGTGTTTTGCTTGTCCATATGAGCACTAGGTGTGTTCATGAAGTGGGCACTAGACTCATGGAGCTGAATTTAGAATGTTTGTAAGGTAACCTGGATGCTATTACAAGAGTGGCAATTGCTTTGAACTGATGAGACATTTTTTCTGGACCTGCTATCTTTTCCTGTTTTCTGTCCATACTTAGCACATCATTCTTGGACCTGATAGTGCTCTGCTCCAGGATCCCATTCAGTATGTTAAAACCAGGAAACAAGGGATGGAGAAAGAGCTTTTAGCAGATAAGGGTACATACAGTTCTCAGAGAGGACCCAAGCTCAGGTTAAAGCACTCATGTCTGCTAATTCCCAACCTCCTGTAACTCTCAATTCAGGGGATCTGATGCCTCTGGCACCCGAGGGCAACTGTACACACGTGCTTACACGGATATATAATTAGAATAAAAATATTTTTCAGGGTGCTGGAGAAATGGCTCAGAGGATAAGAGCACTGATTGCTCTTCCCAAAGGTCCTGAGTTCAATTCCCAGCAACCACATGGTGGCTCACACCCATCTAAACATGAAATCTGGTTCCCTCTTCTGGCGTGCAGGTGTACATGCCAACACACATTGCATAAGTAATAAATAAATCTTAAAAAAAAATATTTTTCATAATCAGGAAACAACCACTTTTGACTCCTTTCTCTTGAGGTTATTAAAGCAGGACTTTCTGCTCTGACTAAAGTGTGAGATGTGTGCACATCTGTGTGTGGGGGCACACAGCTGTGTGTGGCGCACATGCCATGGTGTGTATGGATGTCAAGAGGACAACTTCAGGTTGGTCTTCATCTTCTACTTTGTGTGAGACAACATCTCTCTGTCCATCTTGTGTACACCGAGCTGGCTGGCCCGAGAATTCTTGAGCTTCTTTTGTCTCTGCCTTCCAACTCATCCTAGGAGTGTCAGGATTACAGGCTCCTGCCACCATGTCTGACTGTGAATGAGTTCTGGTTTTGAAGTCAGGTTCTCATGCCCACACCAAGCCCTCTGCCCACTGAGCAATCCCGCCCAGCCTGTGAAGCAGCTGTGAACAAGTGATTCATGCACATTTTCACTCACCTTAACAGCACTGCAGTGTAAACCTTTGGCCATGAGAATGTAAACTAAATCTCTTGTTAAATTGTCCTTAATTCCTAGGATAACACCACTATACACAGAAGGTACTTCCCACTAAAAAATAGAAATAAATAAAATTCATAAGTACACACAGAGAGAAAGGCAAACCTAGGTGAGAATCTCGCAATGATCTTCAATTGCATTTTAAAAACAGTATTAAAAAACAAATAATTTTTTGAACAGAAAGGAAAATGACAAGAAAATGTTAATCCAAGTAAACAGCTTCACTGTAAAGAGCACCAGTGAAAGGACTAAAATTTCTGAAGAATGATGTACAGTCAAAACAAACAGTACCAAGAGTAGCAAGATACATGCTAAGAATGCACAAGGCTACCCTGACAGTTTGACACAGGAGAACACATACGAAATGGCAAAAACTCCACAAAAAAGAAGAACTCTAACTCAGGTAATTCTCACAATACTAAGAGATATGTACAAATCATTTTACAAATGATAAAACTGAGGCCCACGGAAGTGACATATCAAAATAAATACAGCCAATAAGTATAGAAAGAAGCAGGAAAGCCATCACCGTAGCACACACCTTTAATCCCAGCATTTCGGAGACAAAGGCAAGGCAGATCTCTGTAAATTTGAGGCCAGCCTAGTCTAGAATGAGCTCAAAGACAGCCAAGGTTTTACTTTTTAAAACTGTTTTGAAATCTAAAGCTCACACTTTGGAATCAACTTATTGAAACTTCTTTATATGACTTTTTTTTTTCTTTTTTCCATTAAAACTTTAGTGCATTAGTGGCTGAAGACATACTTAGCAGTTAAAAGAGCACTGGCTACTCTTCCAGAGGTCTTGAGTTCAATTCCCAGCAACCATATGGTGGCCCAAAACCATCTGTAATCCTTGTAATTTGATTTCCTTATCTGAGGGGCATGAAAAGATTAGTCATATACATAAAATAAATAAATATATATATAAAAAAAACCTTTCATGATTGAAAATAATTTTTTTCTTTTCTTTGTTTCTTTTTTTTTTTTTTGGTTTTTTGAGACAGGGTTTCTCTGTGTAGCCCTGGCTGTCCGGAAACTTACTTTGTAGACCAGGCTGGCCTCAAACTCAAAGAGATTGGCATACCTCTGCCTCCTGAGCGCTGGGAGTAAAGGTGTGCGGCACCATACCTGACAGAAAGTAAAACCACTAAACAAGCCATCAAATAAGTCAAAATCCCAGCATGTTGGGGATGGAGTCACAGAACCCCAGCCCTAGCTGAGGAACTATTGGGAGTGAAAGGCTGCTGGCTTTGGGAGTCAGCTTTTCTCAAGCCCATCCCCCAGTGGACTGCCCCTTATCCGCATAGATACGGGCACAGTACTAACTGGTTCAAGAAGCCAGAAAAAGAAAAACTAAAGTAAGACACGAACTTGGGAGGGAGTCAGAGGTGAAGGTCTGGGAAGAGCGGGAGAGGAGTGGGAGTAAGTATCATCAAAATACACTGTACACATGCATGAGATTCTCAAAGAAAAAACACTCAAAAAACAGAAATACAAAGGTCTGAGGTGAAGCTCAGTGGTCTAGTACTTGCCTGGCATTAGGGAAGCCAGGGGTTCAATTTCAGAACCAGAAACAAAAGGAAAACAACAAAAGCCTTGAACCCTATTAGGTGAACATGGTATAAATAGTTTACCTATTTACCTATGTTTACAGCTGTGTTTAAAATGCATGGAGGTGCTTTGACAACAAATGAAATACAAACTCACTGCTCACATTACTGGGTATTTTTTGTTGGTTTTCCTTTTTTCTTTCCATCATCAATGTTAAAGGTACAATTGCAGTCATGTGAAAGTCCTAAAACTATTAAAGGGGTCTTATTATTTATATATATAAAAAAAAAAAAAGCCAGAGGTTGGTTAGTGTTTCTCATAGATTACAGTATAAAACAAAGAAAGGCACACCTATTCTTAACAGTTTCTTACCTTGTTGGACACCGTCCAGAACTGTCGCTCTGAAGTCATACCATGTAATTCAATTAAAATCTGTCTAATCCGCCAGGGATCCACTGACAGGATAAGCTGATGCTCCAACTGGCCAATGTTGACACTTGCTGAGGCTAGGGAAGAGAATTCTTATTTCAGCTAATGATAAAACTCAAAGTTAAACATAAAATTTTAAGTATGATACAACTAAGAGAAATGGCATATGTTTAGTGTCTTAGGTTAAAAGTAGAAGCCATTAGCCATTGTGGTGGTACACATCTGAAAACCAGGTGCTTGGGGAGGCAGAGTGGTGGATCACTGTAAGTTCAAGGCCAGCCAAGGCTACACAGAGAAGCCCTGTCTCAAAAAAGAAAAATAAAATAAAACAAATAAGGTAGAAACCATTTAGAGAATGGAATTATTTTATGTAACTCAAATTATGTACTAACTTGATTCCCACATGGAAAACCTACCATGTATGTAATTAGTAAAGTGAATACATCTAAAAACATAAATAAATAAATACTAAAAATGTAACAGTCAAATTAACTGGCTCAGACAGGCGTGGTGGCACACACCTTTAAGCACAGCACTCAGAAGGCAGCCAGGCAGATCTCTGCAGCCTGGTCTACAAAGCAAGTCCAGGACAGCCGTGGCTGTTACATAGAGAAACCCTGTCTTGAAAAACAAACAACCAAACCAAACCAAACCAAACCAAACCAAACCAAATCCTGGCTTAGAATTTATAGACCATATTAAAAAAAGAAAAAAAAAAAAAAACTAATATAAATGATTCTCCCTTTGTGAACAGTGTTAATAAAAGTGCATATGCAATAAATCTTTATTAGCAAATACTAAAAAAGTATGTGTGAGAAATTTGGTTTTAGCTTATTTTTACATTGTGTCTCTGTGTGTTTGTGCACCTACATGTGGAGTCAAGCAGCCTGCAAGAGCTGACTCTCTCCTGCCACCACGTAGGTTCCAGAAACTGAGCTGGGGTCAGTAAGCCTGGCAGAGATGCCATCCTAACAGGGGAAAGAGAAAGAAAAGGAAAGGATTCCCACCCACCCCCAAAACCAAAAAGACCAATAAAACTCTGATTGCAGCTATGCTATCAAGCCTTCAATAAAACATATCTGGCAATTTTAAGTGTTAATACTGCTTTTTATACTGAACATTCAGACAGTTTAAATCCAGTGAGAATTAAGACAGCTAAAATTTTTCTTTTACTCACCAAGTAAAGGACTCACAACCTGTGTGGTTTTAAGGCTAATGTTTCTTATTAATAATAGAACTATATTTTACATTCATATTGATAATGTCAAAAATGGGAGAAAAATCAAGTAAGATAAAAATGGCAATGTTCTCAAAGTTAGCTGCTTAGCTAGTGGTTAGTAACACAGCAGAAATTAGCTGACCGCCACAATTACTTCTGGCCCCCACCCTTTACCAGTCTCCTCTCCGTTCATACGTTCTCCCTCAAGAACACATCAGCACCATGTTATCTGAGTCTACTCCCCAGCTAAGCTTTTTTAGGAGTCATACCTATATGTCCATCAGCTCAGCTGAGCACCAAAAACTGCTCACACAGAGGTCTGGCCAGAGAAGACAGCTTACATTTCTATTAATTACCCAAAACACTACCAGTTAGAACACAAAGAAATCTTAGGTAGACAAAATGTGAGCTAGCAGAATAGAGCTAACCTGGGATATCATAAAATGAAGTCACAGGTTTAATGCACAGATTTACTCTCGGGGATCTCTTTCTCATTTGATCAATAAGCAGCTTTCGTTCTTCATCTTTCAATAATGTAATGAAAAGCTCATGTGAAGAAATCATGAAGACGTACTGCAGATCTTCCAACCCCAGACACACATTCCTAGAGATAAATTTTATGAAACAAGAAGTGTAAATTTTTGTTTGGGAAAAACATTCACATCAATCAATCATTAGTCATAAGCTGCATTTTAAAAATGATCTTTTTATGTATTTTATGTATATGAATGCTTTGTCTTAATACAAGCTGGAAGAGGGAATCAGATCCCATTATAGATGGTTGTGAGCCATCATGTGATTGGTTGCTTAGAATTGAACTCAGGATCTTTGGAAGAGCAGCCAGTGCTCTTAACTGCTTAGCCATCTCTCCAGCTCCCACAAGCCACTTTTTCTTTTTCTCCTTTTTTTTTTTTTGGGGGGGGGGGGTGTTGAGACAAGGTTTTTCTGTGAGGCCTTGGCTGTCCTGGACTTTGTAGACCAGGTTGGCCTGAATCACAGAGTTGCACCTGCCTCTGCTTCCCAAGTGCTGGGATTACAGGCATGTTCAACCTCGCCTAGCTATGCTTTCGGTTCTTAAGGACCCCAGTTCAGTTCCCAGAACCCATGTCAGGCAGCTTACAACCACCTATAACTCCATCTCCAGAGATCCAAAAGCCTCTTCCTGCCTGTTCCTACCCATGAGCATACATACACACATACACATACACTTGAGTATATATCTTAAAGCTACATATTACTAGACAAATTTCAATTTAACTGACTGCTCAAATATAACTTACTGACTAGTTATATATAGACACAACTAGTAACAGACAGGTTTCAAGCTTGGCGTGGTGGTACACACCTATAATCTCACCATTTGGAAAACAAAGGAAGGAGAATTGATGGTTCGGGGCCAACTGGAGTTATGTGGTGAGCCCCAGTTTCAAATAAATAAATGCTGTGGGTGTAGCCCATCAGCAGAGTGCGTGCCCAGCAGATGCAAATCCTGGGCTTGATTGCAAGCATCACACCCTAATGCGCACACACACACACACACACACACGCACACGCACACTTCTCAGCAAGGCATGATGATGGTGAGACACACAGTCAACCCCAGCAGTCAGGACTCTCAAGTAACAAAATTATGAGTTTCAGGATAACTAGGTATTCACGGCAAAAAATAAAAGCTGGAGTGGTGGGGCGAGAGAGGTGCAGGGAGGGCAAGAGCTCAAGAAGGGTAAAGCACTTGCTGCTAAGCTGAGTTTAATGTCCAGGGCCCAAATGATAGAAGGAAAGAACAGGACCCTTTAGCTTGTCCACTGACCTCTACACACACCCTGGCACACGCTCATACACAGACAGACACAGACACACATGTACATGTAAAACAAATGTCTTTAAAAAAAAGGAAAAAAAACCACAACACTTTTCTCATGAAACTAAGTTCCAAGTTTAAAACAAAAGAAAAGTACTTACTTAAGAAAAGCAGCCATGTTTCCTTTCAAAGAATCTGAAGCTTTTTCTATGTTTATTGATCTTGAACAAACCTAGAAATTTGAGTAATTTTCATTTGAATATAGATCTCAGCTTAAAATTTTGAGATTTACCAATAACTCAAGTTTTGGGTTTTCTGTTTTTTGTTTTTTTTTTTAAAGACAGGGTTTCTCTCTATAGCCTTTGCTGTCCTGGACATGCTCTGTGGACCAGGTTGGCCTCAAGCTCAAAGAGATCCACCTGCCTCTGCCTTCTGAGTGCTGAGATCAAAGGAGTACACCGCCAAGACCAGCAGTTGTCACTGTCTTAATTGTAAAATGTGCACATTTGTCTTTTCATTCTTTTTTTTTTGGGGGGGGGGGTCACATATATTCTAATTTGTCATGTAGCTGGCGATTATCTTGAGCTTCTCATTCTATATTTGATAGGAATGAACCCAGGGCTTCTGTGCATGATAGGCATGCATTCTACCAACTGGGCCACATCTTCAGTCAATAAGGAAAACTTTTAAGAGCTTAGCAATGATGCTGGATACAAAATGTAGAGAGTTCATTATGCCTATAATCAATGCATCAAGTCCATACTAAAACAAAAAACAAAAAACAAGTAAAGCCAAGCAAGGTGGCACATGCCTGTGATCCCAGCACTTGGAAGACTGAGGCAATAAGATATCAAATTCCATGGCTAGCCTAGGCTAAGCAGCCAGCTTGTATCTCAAAAGAAAACAATTAAAACATGAAAGCTGGAAGACCCTAGGAAAGAGGCTGAAACCTCACTCAGAAGGACAAACAAGATAGACATCAGAAGTAGAGAGAAGACAAGGAACAGGACAGGAGCCTTCACAGGGAAAGACTCTACCCACCAGCGTATTGAAAGAGATACTGAGACTCATAGCAAATTTTGGGCAGAGTGCAGGGAACCTTATGGAAGAAGGGAGAGATAGAAAGACCTGGAAGGAACAGGAACTCCACAAGGAGAGCAACAGAGGCAGAAAACCTGGGACCAGGGGATCCTGCAAAGACTGATACTCCAACCAAGAACCATGCATGGAAAGGACCTAGAACCCCTGCTCAGAGGAAGCCAAAAAGCTGCTCAGCTTCCAAGTGGGCTTACTAGTAAGGGAATCATGGGCTGTCTCTGACATGAACTTGGTGACTGGCTGTCTGTTCTCCTCTCCCTGTGGGGAGCAGCCTTGCCACAGAGGAAGACAATGCAGCCAGTCCTGATGAGACCTGACAAGCTAGGGTCAGACAGAGGGAAGGAGGACCTCCCCTATCAGGGGACTAGGGAAAGGGCATAGGGGGAGAAGAGGGGAGGTGGGTGGGACTAGGAGGAGACTCTGAGGATCCTAAGGACAGAATTCAGATTCCAGCACTCATGTAATAAGCTCAGTGTCCCTGCAGTTTCTTGGAACTCAGCCCCAAGAGAGCAGAGACAGGAGATCCTGGGTACTACTGGATTCCGACAAAGTGGAAAAAATACAAGCTCCAGGATCAGCCACGACACCTGGCTCAAAAGATTAGCTTACCACCAGCTCTGCCTCTGAGCTCATAAACGTGCATACGCTCACTAAGATACCTAAATAAATAAAAGTGACTCTTAAGGTCTGGCAAAATGGCCCAACAGGTAAGGGAGCTTACCAAAGCATGATCATCTTTGAGTTCCAACTCCTGCAAGTTGTCCTCAGACCACTACATGTGGTATAATACGCACTGCATGTATGTATAATATATATGATAAACAAATACATAAATGTTAAAAAATTAATAATTTTTTTTAAAAATTAAGAGTTAGGAGCTGAAGCACAGTGGCACACACCTTTAATCCTAGCACCTAGGAGGCAGAGGCAAGCAGATCTTTGTGGGTTCGGGACCAGCCTGCCTACATATGTAGGTAGTTCCAGGACAGCCAGGACTATGTAGTGACTCTGTCTCAAAAAACCAAAAAAAAAAAAAAAAACCTGGGGACTGGAGACAAAGTTCAGGAGTTATAAGAACACTTACTGCTCTTGCAGAAAACCTGGGTTCACTTCCCAGCACCACAACAGATGACTCACAGCTCCACAATTCCAGAGGATCTGACACCTTCTGGCCTTAGTGGGCTCCTGCACACACAGAAACTAAATACTCTTAGGCCAAGTGTGGTGGTGTAGGCCTGTAGTCTTACCACTTGGCAAGCACAGGAAAGTGGATCTCTGTAAATCTGAGGCCAGCCTGGTCTACACAGCAGGACTCTGTCTCAATGATAAATAGATTTTTGTCTTAAAAAAAAGAAGGAAAAAAGAAAAAGCAGAGCATTAGGGTTCAGCCCTAACTGTAATAGAGGAGAAAAGTCAGTGAAAGACCTAGGAGAATGACAGCAGAGAGTACAACAGAAACAAGGCGAAAAACGCTGCTCAAGGACAAAGCAGAACAGAGTATGATGGCACATGCCTACCATACCACCAGGAAGCTGGCCAGAAGAACAGAGAACTTGAGGCCTGGGCTACAAAGCAAGATAATGACAGAAGAGGAGGAGGGAGAAGAGGATGGAGGAAAAGAGAAGAGGGGTAGGAGGACAGAGAGAAGGAAGAGAAGGGGAAGAGGAAGAATGATGAGGGAGGAAGGAAAGGATAGGGAATAAGTTTGAAAGGGAGAGGAAAGGGAGGAGAAAGGGCAAGAGAGGAAGGAGGAGAGAGAGGAAGAAGAGGAGGGAAAAAAAGAGAAGGGGAGGAGGAGAGGCAGCTTGCTGAGTTTGCTAATGCCGTCAACTGTCAGGCACAGAAAATAAAAGGTAGAACAGAGGCCCTGGACAACCAGTGGGAAACAGCAATGTTCTATTACCACAGGAAAATGCCTTACCTCAAGGAGAAAATCTATTTTTTCTTTGTTTGGTCTAAGAAACAGTTGGTTAAATTGGACACTAATTGTTCTGCCTTCCAGTATATCACGTACTGTGTTGCAGGCACAAACTTTAAAACAGATTTCATCTAGAGCTTCATTTCTACAGAACACAAAAGCAGAAACATGAATGTTTTTATTATAAAATGTGAATGGAACAGTATTACAAAACAAATTTAAAAAGATAAATCCATTTCTTTTTGAAAGGGAACATTTTATTATGTTCAAGTACACTACTAAATACCATAAACTAACTCAAAATAATGTACAAAAAAAGATAGCTTAATTGTAAAGATTAAGTACAAGAATAGGAGGCTGGAGAGATAGCACAGTGGTTAAGAGCACTGTCTGATCTTCTAAAGGACCCGTGTTCAATTCCCAGCACCCAGATAGCAGCTCACAATTGTATGTATCTGATACCTTCACACTAATGCCCATAAAATAAAATTAAAAATAAATTATATTTTTAAAAGTATAAGAAAAGAATTGTATTCCAAATAACTTTCTCACTGCAAACACTTTTAAAAGCTACTAGGAGAAAAAGCTTGAAAACATCTCCACTGGGGCTCAGTGATGAAAAGCACTGGCTGATATCCAGAGGACATGGGATCGGGAGCACCTCCCAACTGTCTGTTAACTCCAGTTCCAGGGGATCTAACACCCTCTTCTGGCCTCCGAGGACACCACGCTGCACAGGGTACACAGGCAAGCAGGGAAACACTCATATACATACAAATAAGTAACTAAAAAAAAAAATGTCTCCACAGAGGCTGGAGATAGATGGCTCAGAGGGTAAAAATTCTTCAGTGCTCTTCTAGAGGTCCTAAGTTCAATTCCAAGCAACCAACTACATGACAGGTTACAAACATCTGTAATGGGATCTGAATCCCTTTTCTGATGTGCATGAAGATAGCACTCATACACATAAAATACATGAATAAATAAATCTTAAAAAAAAAGTCTCCACAACACTTTTTCTCCCTTATATCAGAAAAACCAAAAATAATGTTAATGATTTGCAGGAACCTGCAAGTGGATTTAATAACCCACAGAACACTTGTTCTGTTATTTGAAGATCAAAATTACTTTTTCAACTTACCCCTGTTGAGCTTTCTGAAAGAGCTCCCTCAGTACTGACTGCCGGAACTGGACAGGTAAGGTGAAGGTTAAGTTATCTTCAATAAAAATCTGCACTACCTCCTAGAACAAAGACATAAAGTTGCATCCATGTAAAAAAACCAAGGCAGTTTTTTTCAACACTTTCTCCAGGGTCTGGATGAAGTTCGACTGGCAGACCGCCTGCTTGCCTCGCATGGACAAAGCTCGGGGCTCAATGTCCATGGTGGCCCAAGCCTGTCATCTGAGCACCGGGCAGGAGAGGGAGGAGAATCAGAAGTCCAAAGTCATCCTACGCTATATACGGAGTTAGAGAAAAATCATAAAAAATATCTTACTGGAAAAGCATTCTCTTTCAAAAATTCTAAAATTAAACAAAGAACAGAAATAACTACCCTTTTCCAAAGTTGAAGATCATAGACCCCAAGTAAGAAGCAGGAGAGAAGCAAACTAATGAAGCCTTAGCCTTTAACATGAAACAGAAGAAAAACCACAGCAAACTTCAGCAAGAGTGCAACCATCCACCTCTCACTGCAGCCCAAGGGAGGCGAAGGCAAGAAGACAGAAGGTGAAGACCAGCGTGAACTGCACAGCAAAGTCCATCCCCGGAAGAAAGAAATGAAAACAACAAGCCCTTTCAAATAAACTTTACAGGTCTTATTCAAGAAACAAACCTCTAAAAACACCCTTAACGTAATTAAAATAAGTCACCTGGAAAAAATATGCAAGAAAGAATTCCAATAAATTTAAATGATCTAAAATATATTATTGAGTAAGTTACAGAAAATATCTACATATTACATACAAACTCTCAGGCCTTTCTTGAGCAATGGAAAAGGAGGAAAGGAGGGATGGTAATGTGGGAAAAGGATTTCTGCAAATATCTGTGCTAATCAGCCCTATCACAGAGAAACAGAAATTAGAGATGCCTCATTTCACCTTCATACAAAAACTTGACAACTCAGGGCCCCTCAGAGGTAAGTGAGCCACTGGCCAACCACGAGAGATGCCACTATCTGTTCTAGCTGCTTCACTATCATTGCCTGGCCAACGTAAAAGAACTATAGGGTTCATGTGAAGAATCATATTAAAATAAAACCTAAACACAGTATGTAAGAGAAAAAATCTACATACGCAGTTGCAATACATTGCAGAGCTGTAATATAATTGCTCTTCCCATTATATAATACCCATTATACCGATGTTCCTGATCCATTATATGGAGCTGTTCACATTCATAGTAACACAAGCTACAGGAAAATTTTGAAGGCCTTATTATAGGCCTTATCCCTTTTAAACAGGAGCTTTTAAACAGGCTTTTATTATGTAGCCCTAGCTGGCCTGAAACTCACTACATAGACCAGGCTGGCTTAAACTCACAGAAATCCACCTATTTCTGCTTCCCAAGTACTAGGATTGAAGTTACATGACATCACACCCAGCTGACCTTTTTTTTAATATAAAAAAAAATTAAGGGCCTTCTTATAATCCGTATCTCAACTTTCCTAATGCTGTGAGCCTTTACAGTTCCTCATGTTGTGATGACTCCCAACCATAAAAAAATCTTCAATGCCACTTTATAACTATAATTCTGCTACCATTAGGAATACCATAAATATCTGATATGCAGGATAGCTGATAGATGAACCATGGCTCAAACAGCTTCCAACCCTCTATAAACCTGTACTGCTGAGATGTAACTGAAAAATACCTAAACTTTAATTCACAGCTATCTACCAACCAACTTCAAGAAAATTTAATTTCCTACCCTAAACCAAGCAGTATTTTGAAAAAAGAAAGAAAGAAAAGAAAGAAAGAAAGAAAGAAAGAAAGAAAAGAAAAGAGACGTTAAGAGAAAAAGTATACAGTCTTCCTTTTCATATATTTTTGGATATGTAGAGAAATGAAATTTCAGGTAAAGATAGCAAATTATAAATCTGGGATTAAAAACCCAATCAAGAAACACAAAGCTGGGGCTGGAGAGATGGCTCAGTGGTTAAGAGCACTCTCTGCTTTCCAAAAGTCCTGAGTTCAATTCCCAGCACCTGCATGGCAGTTCATAACTGTTTGATGCTGTCTTCTAATGTGCAGATGTACATGCAAAGTGCCCATATACATAAAATAAATAAATATATAAATCTTCAAATAATAATAATAAAAAGAAACACAAAGCTGAAAATAAAGCTCAGCATTTGGAAGGGTGAGACAAGATTGCCAGTTTTAGACCAGTTTGGAATACAGGAAGATGTTACCTCAAAACACCAAAATTAAAAAAAATAAAATAAAACAAATGAAAGTTCAGCTTGCCTGTTTCCTGTTTCCTGTTCAGAGTTAAATACCATAAAGGCACTGTTGGGAAGAAAACATCCTAAAAATGACTTCAGCACCACAAACACTCACTGCTAGTTATTTTCATTAAAAAGCAAAGGTTGGCCAGATGTGGTGGCATGTGCCTTTAATCCCACAGATACAGGCTCTGTGAGTTCAAGGCCAACCTGGTCTACATATCCTGAGTTCCAGGACAGCCAGAGCTACATAACAGAGAGACTCTAAGAACAAAAAGTAAAAGACAAGTGTCCAGACAGGACACTAATTATAATGTGAGACAATGGCCAGGCTCACTGACAAGAGCTTGTATTAGAACACCTGCCTAGCCAAACCACACTTTGCTCATTCTTCCCTTCTTTGAAACAGTATATACGCTATGCCAAGGCCAAAAAAAACAAAGACCTCAGGGTCCCTAATTGTAATTTTAGAAGCCTAGCTTGACAGCTGGCTCAGTGATTAAGAGCACTGGCTGCTCTTCCAGAGGCCTCAAGTTCAATTCCCAGCAACCACACGGTGGCTCATAGCCATCTATATTGAGAGCTCACACACTTTTCTAGTGTGCAGGTGTACATGCAGATAAAGCACACATATAAATGAATGAATGAATGGATGAATGAATGAATAAAGATGGACAAACATTTTTTCAAAAAAGGTATCAGTAACAGTGAACACATGTATGAGTATTCTTACCTGATAGCTGCCAGATCGTAAACAAATATGTACTTGACTATATGGAGTCAACTGCTGAGAGTTATTATCAGAAGAAGGTACAAGAACATCACACGCTTGACAATAGCCAGCTAACCGCTTCTCATCTATGGTACAATGAAGAGATAATGAACCTATCTGTAAAGTAAGAATTATATATCATTATCCATTAATGAAATATAAGTGAAAGACTAGTACTCCTTAGTGCATTTTAACAATACAATTTTTTTTTTTTTCAAAAATGGAAGAACCAGAAACAACAAAGCTGAATGTTTTGAGCACAGATCAGCAAAACTCTGTTCACTGGCCAAGTGCAATCTGTGATCTGCTTTTGTATATCCCTTGAGCTAAAAACATGTTTTAGGGTTGAAAACAATGAACACCCAAAGACAGACTGAATGTGATCCACAAAACCTAGCTATTTATTGTCTGGTTCTTTTCTTTTCATTTTCTCTCTTTCTCTCCTTCCTGCCTTCCTTCCTTCCTTCCTGTCACTCCAGTAGGTGTGACAAATAAGGTTTTAACAGTTCAACTGACAACTCTTACAAGCCTACACACTGGAAAATCCATACATTAGGAAGATTTACAAAAGTAAAAAGATCAATCTTCTCTCAAAAATATTAGAAATGTTACTAACAAAGCCATTTGTAAAGACACATTTTAAAATAAATTTTAAATAATTATACCTAAAATTCAACAAAATTAGCAATTTCTAATAGCTCTAGGTAGAATAGGCCTTGGGCTAGCCATGCAGCTCCATGACAAAGCTCCTGTATAGCAAGTCTGAAATTATGGGATCAAGTCTTGGCACTACAAAAATGGATGAACAAATAGAATAAATTAAAGTTTGAGGGTAGTTGATTACTTTTTGTAATAAGGAAAGGAAATTAAAACAGATTTTTCCAGGTTCTTGAAATTAAAAACTTATGCTTAAAATTTCAATCATCTGAGGCTAGAGACATGTCTCAGTACTCAAGAGCATACAGGGAGGACCTGAGTTTGGTTCCCAGCACCCATGTTGGGTGGCTCACAATCTCACCCAGATTACAGCTCCCGGGAAGGCAACACCACCTACTGGGTTCCATGTGAACCAGCACTCATATGCACATACCCACACACAGATACAAACACATACTTAGAATGTAAAAAATAAATCGTTTTATTTAAATGGAGTCATGGAGTCATAAAAAGAAGCTTTAATATAAGCAGTCTCACACTCCCAAAGACCTGTCCACCTCCGCCTCCTGATGTCTGGGAGCAAAGGTGTGTCCCACCATGCCCAGCCAGCATTCTACTCTATAATGGATACAATGTGAACAGCTACCTCAAGCTCCTACTGCCTTGACTCCCCAGTATGCTGTACCTCAAACTACCATCCAAAATAAAGTTTTCTCTTAAGTTGCTTTTGGATATTTTGCCATAGCAACAGGGAAAGAAACTAAGATAACAAGTATAGTGGTTTGAACAGATATGGCCCTCATACATTCTTGGTCCACACAGAGTGGCACTATTAAGAGTTATGGCCTTGTTGGAGGAAGTGTGTCACAGTCTCCTTCTGCTCCCTGAAGATCAAAATGTAGAACTCTTGGCTCTTCCAGTACCATGTCTGCCTGCACCTATGCTTATATGCCACAATAGTGGATTAAGCCTCGGAAACCGTAAGCCATCCCTGATTAAATGTTTTCCTTTATGAGAGTTGCTGTGGCCACAGTTCTCTTCACAGCACTAGAAACTCTAACTAAGACAACAGGGAAAAAAACCCCACTATTTCTTTTCAACTTTCTAAATTTTCTGGAAGGGGCAAACTGGTTTTGTTTGTTGCTCCTAGGATTGCCCCTAAGAACGTGAGCATGCTAGGAACATATTCTACCACGAGGTTTGGTGACGTAACCTATTAATCCCAGTACTTGGGCCAGCCTTGTCTATGTTGTGAGTTCTAGGCCAAACATAGACACTGTCTTAAAAACCAAACAAGTTACACCCTAGTATCCAACAGTTTTCCTTTAGAAAACTTAAAGGAAAAAACTCTACAAGGGACCAAATATTACGTATCACTTATGACTGCTCTTACCTCTGCAATTAGTTCTTTAGTTCTAAAAAACTTCTCTCTGGCATTTTCATACACAGCTGAATTTGTGGATCCTTGCTGGAAGTATGCTGCACCCAAATCATAACACACCTGAAATAACAAAACACCAGTTGATAGGATGGAAGTGGTGGCACATGCCTTTAATCCTAGCATTTGGGAGGCTGAGACAGGAGGATCCTTGTAAGTAAGGCAAGTCTGCTCTACAAAATAACTCTATGACAAACAGGGCCACACAAAGCAACCAAAAAAGGGGGGGGGTTGATTACATAAAATGTCATTTGACAATAAAAACAAAATGTCTTTTTGTTTTAGACAGGGTTTCTCTATATAGCCTTGGCTGTCCTGGAATTTGGTATGTAGACTAGGCTGGACTCAATCTCCTCTGCTTCTGCCTCTACAGTGCTAGGGCTAAAGGCATGTACCACCATGCCTGGCTAAAACTGAAAATTGTCAAATGAACTAGAAGCCCAAAGTCAGAGAAAGAGACAAGATCCTTAAAATGACCTAAAATGTAGGCCTGTCTGGAGGCCTACATTTTCAGCCTAGCACAATATTAGTTTTTGTTGTCTTTGGGGAATCTAATTACATTCCTAATATAAATGTACTGCAAATCAATTCAGAAACAACTTGGAAAATAACAAAATCCATGAATTTTTTTTTTTATATTTTCTTTAGAAAAATCTCATGTGTTGGAATAATGTTCTTTTGGAACATATACAATTTACCCGTGTTCATTCAAATGCTGACTTCTCTACCCCACTATCTGGTTTCAATCCAGACATTGCATTGTGATGCTTATTTTAAGCATCACCTGTCTCAAGTTCGTGTAAACATGCCACCGTTTGTTCTCTGTATTTTCAATAAAACAACCAGCCAATGCTGTGCAATGGAGAGGATAGGATGGGGCATCCTGGTCCAGAGTGGGAGAAAGAGGAAGGAAACAGAGAGGAGAGGAGGAGAATCTGCAGGAGAGGTCTTGGAACCACGTGGAGAAATGAACAAACCTAATACATGACTAAAAGCAAGTATAATGGGTGAAATCTGAATGGTAGGAAACTATGCGGGCTTGGAGGTTTAGGATGGAATAACTATTGCCCAGCATTGTGCTCCAGGTTAATTAAATAAATCCTAGTCTCTGTGTAGTAATTTGGTTATACAGCTGTTTAAGAATAACCACTGCTTAAGTAAAAGATAAAGCAATAGTAAATACTAATCGCCACAACACTCAAATAAAGGCCTATAAAACTTGTAAGACATAACTGCCAATTAATCCCAGCACTTAGGGGCTAATATAAGAGGGTCACCCATTAAAGGCAAGTCCTGGTCACAAAGCAAGTTCCAGGCCAACCATTGCTATATTAAAACAAACAAACAAACAAACAAACAAAACACCTAAATCACAGAAACAAAGAGAACTACATCTAACTAAACCTATAAAAGATCTTACATGCAGTTTCCAGGACATGGGCCGAGTGAATAAAGACATACCTGGCACTGCATCTCCTCAGTTTTGATTTTCAACCCAGCTGTAGAGCTCTCAGCCTCCCCATTCACCATGCCTGGTTCCATGGCCAGTAAGTCCAGAGTTCTCATTGTGTGAACATACAGATCCTTGTTTAATTTCAGGGCTGCTTCCAAGACCAAAATAGAATCGGCAGCTTGTTCTTTTAGCTACAAAAATTTAATACACAAATAAATATGCAACAATAGTACTGATAACTATACAATAACCAAAAAATTTCATAGAATACTCAGTAGCTTCATGCACTAAAATTGAAGGCATTTCAACAAGTTATTTGAAGCAAATAATCTTAACCATTAAAAATATAGTTCCTGCCTTTGTAAAGCAAGAAACAAAATATAGGAAAGATTGCAATATTCAGTTTAATGTATGCCCTGGATCTTTATAAACTACACTGTGCAGTCATGTTACTAGGCACTACATAACAATAAAGAGACACAGGATTTTGCTTCTTTATCCAAAATACTACAAACCCTACTGCCTGTTTGCTTCACATGAATTTCTCTTTTATTCTCACTTCTCCTTGATACTTACAGCTTAGGTATCTGCAGAACACTGCAGGTGTGAAACAATTACAGTGTATGTAATTTGCAGATAATCTCCAGTTTCTTATATTGAGAAGATAAAAATTAAATATGGAGGACTGGAGAGCTGACTTACAGATAAGAGCATGTAATTGCTCTTCCAGTGGACTTGAGTTTGAGTCCCAGAGCCTACATCAGGTGACATACGAGCACCTGTAACTCCGGATCCATGAGGGATCTGACACCTCTGGCCTCTGCGGACACCTGCACTTCTGTACATACAGTACCCACACACAGACACAGACAGACACACACACACGACAAAAGAAAACCAGTACAAATTTAAGAATCACATATACTGGAGCTGGAGAGATGATTCAGAGGTTAAGAGCATAAACTGCTCTTTCCAGAGGACCTGAGTTCAAATTCGTGTTCAAATTCATGTGGTGTTACACATGGCAGCTCACAGCTGTCTGTAACTGTAGTTCCAGGGGATACAACACCCTCACACAGACATACATGCAGGCAAAACACCAATATACATTAAAACTCTTAAAAATGTCTTCTTTAAAAAAGAATCATACATACAAAAATAAACTAACAGAAAACCCCCTGGAGTAGCATATAGCTCAGTGGCACAGAGCTGCCTAACTTGAGCAGGCATTAAACCTAAGCCTACCAAACATTCATGCAAACATTCAAGACTTGCTATGGTTTCCTGACAGTATTTTGTTTTTAAATACATTTGCTGTGAATTTTTAAGAAAATACAAAGAGTAGAATACTACCACCTAAAATTCAACCTTTTGTTTTTCTTAGTTTCTTTTCTTTTGAGGCAGGGTCTCTAGGCCAGGCTGGCCATGCTATGTAGTTGAGGGTGAGCCTGACCTTTTGATCTTCATGGTTTCACTTGTATATGTGTATACACACACACACACACACACACACACACACACACACACACACAGCTGATGAGGTACTAGGGGTCAAACCCATGGCTTTGTACACGCTAGGCAAGTGTTCTACAAACTTAGCTACATCCCCACGTCTGTTTTATTTTGTTGACAAGGCCTTATGTAGCCTAGACTAGCCATAAACCTCAGGGTGGGCTTGGATTCCAGATCTCCCAGCCTCCACCTCCTAAGTACTAAGTAAAATACACACTTGGCTTTGTGTATATATTTATATGTACATGTTTGAATGCATGCATATGAAGGCTAGAAGGTGATGCTGGGTGTCTCTCTCAATTACTTTTCAGATTAGTTTTTGCTGAGTCAACCACTGAACCAGGTAGAATAACTGGTCAGAAAGCCTGAGAAATCCTTCTGTCTCCCTTTCCAGTGGTGGGGTTTCAGGCAAGCACACTGAGACATCTGGCTTTTACATGGGTGCTACGCAGCAAACTCAAGCTCTTATATTTCAACAGCAAGCACTTTACCAACTAAGCCATCTCCCAGTCCCTTCAAAATCATGTCTCTAACAACTAAGCAGAACATGTCTTTAACAATGTCTGTTAAAGTATCACGAGATATTCAACAAAAGAACTGACAATAAAGTACTATACCAATAGTGTTGAAAATTATACAGTTCAGGCCAAGTATGGCAGCTCATGTCTATAATCCTACCACCTGTGAGTCAGAGGCAGGAAGAGAAGGGATTAGGGACCATCCTAGCTACATGATAACACTTTCTCATAAAAGCAAAACACACATACATACCTTATGTATATGCTAATAACAAAACTCCATCACTGTACTCAACCCTTTATAAAGCTCACAAACCTAAGATGAGAAGATGCATCTCCACATGCGAACATCTGTCCCTAAGACCTAACACTGTAATCTCTGCCAATACTTACCACTTTCAAAATGTTTTCTGTTAATTCTTTTTCCTGTTGCATCTGATTCATGCTAAAAGAGAAATGATTGAAGACCACTGAAATACAACTATCAAGACACAACTGTAAAAGCCAACATTTAAGCCTATCATTCCTTCAGCATGAAGTTTGTTTATTTAAATTTTTTTGAGGCAGGGCTTCTCTGGGTAGCCCTGGCTGTTCTGGACTCACTTTATAAACCAAGCTGGACTTGAACGTATAGACATCCGCTTGCCTCTGCCTCCCTGAATGCTGGAATTACAGGTACACAGCAACATACCTGGCTGAAGCTTTTTTTATTTGTTTAAACAAATAAAGCACATACTATTATGATGCTCAAGAACTTTCTCCATTGCTTTGCATAAAACTTTCAATTTAGGAGTGAAACTAGGTCAGCATAACACACACCCATAACTCAGCACTTGAGCAGTGGAGACAGGAGGGTCAGGAGTTTCAAGACCAATCAAGCAACAAAACTGAGTGTCGAGACCACCGTGAATTACATCAGATCCTGTCATAAGGAAGGGAGGGAGGGAGGCACATAGGGAGAAAGGGGAAAAAGAAAAACAAGCAAACAAAAAGAAACCAACAGAAAGAGTAATAAAGATCATTGACAACAAAAGCTCATTTATTTAAGGAGCAGACACAGAGGGTGCAGGAGAGATACTCAGCTGTTAAAAGAACTTACTACTCTTCTAAAAGACTAGTGTTCAGTTCCTAGTACCCATATGGTGACTCACAACCTTTTGCAATGTAAGTTCCACAGATCTGGACCTTCTAGCCTAAGGCATCAGGCATGCACATGATGCAATTAGGTATGTGTAGGCAAAACACTCAGCAGCATAAAATAAAACTTTTTTTTTAAAGAAAATAGGCAGAAAAGCTGGGCATAATGAGTGGCAAAACCTCAGAAAACAGAGCATCTCTGTGAGTTTAAGGCCTGCCTGGTCTTCATTGGTAAGTTCCAGGCCAGCCAGCCAGCCAGAGCTACATGGTAAGACCCAATTAAAAATAAAAATAAAAAACAGTGATAGAGAATGTGTCATATCACAAAGAACTGTGGTATACTATGTCCTAGTGTAATGTTACCATTACTTGGAATACTGGAAGTTTCCTTGCTCCCTAGATGGTTCTTCTGAGATGTACTGTGGACCTCTGGGAAGTGGGATCAAGTAGGATATGGGTAGAACTGGGGTATGGACCCAGAGGTAATTTTTGGCCTCTGTTCCATCCTCTATTCCTTGGCATCTGTCCTGACAGAGGCTTCCTACAACTGCAGTCTGGCACAAGTCCCAAAGAATGTGGCTAACCATTCAAACCCATGCCATAAATAAGTCTATTCTCTTTTTAAGTGTAAGTAAATCTCACTTCTTTCCAGTCAGGAACTATGGTGTATCCAGCTCCCAAGGGGGATGAGCTGCCATCTAGAATTTATGAATTGGGTTTAAAACTCCATATTCGATCAAGCTTTTGTAATGAATTTTGTACTGTTAACACTTAAAATACTAAAATAATTTCCCCAGATACAAAACTAATTAACACACATTAAAGACAATTTAATTCTATGGGGAAAAAAAATCTTCATCTCCAGTCCCCCCCAGCTCTTTCAAACCAGCCTCCATGCAGAGCCTCATCCTCCTACCTCTGCTCTACTTCCTCTGCAGCATGAGTTAAAACCTACAAAACATTTTTAAGGGTTATTTATTTATTATTTATACAGTAGTCGGTCTGCATATGTGCCTGCCTGCCTGCCTGCCAGAAGACGGCACCAGATCTCACTATAGATGGTTGCCAGTCAGCATGTTTGCTGGGAATTGAAGTCAGGACCTTTGGAAGATCAAGTGCTCTTAACCTCTGAGCCATCTCTCCAGTTCCTCTACAAAACAATTTTAAGTCACAATGAAAAACGTCACAAGAAAGAATTGTCAGCCAACTTACACATTTAGTTGAGGGGGTCCAGGTTTAGCCTGTTTGACAGGAAAGCTACTTTGAACAATTGTCCTAATTGCCCTAAAGGAAAGATAGAGAAAAATAAAAAGGTTACTTCAACTATAATCAATGTAAATAACAAATGTGAGATTTCATCCACAGTTTCAGTAGCACTTTTCATCTACGTAGCCATAAATAGAATTTCTCCACTTCCAGACTCAAAGGTTCAAAGATGCCCAGAGAGATCCCTGAAGCACAGGAAACCCGTGAAAACAGGATGCGGAAAGCTATCGTCTAAGGAAAGGAAGCTGCCCCCAGCGGGCTTAGCGGCTCACCATCTGTTGTAGAGGAGGATAGCCATGGCAGTGGTTGGGGGAAGGGCTGCCAGGTCCATGTCCACATGCTTGGTCCCAGGAGGGACTTTGCTGATGCACAGCAACTCATTCAGCAGCATATTCAACACCGGAACGGACAGGCTTGAGAGGAGCAAAGTACAGGTTAGCTACACAGCCACAGAGAACACAAACACCTACTATGAATAAAAGCAACTACATTGTTCAAGGACTACATCTGCACGCTTAGCTACTAGATTCCAAGACCTTTTACTATGGACTTTTACTATGGACTTATACAAAAGTGGGCAAAATATGGAATGAGCATTCACCATGCACCTCTAACTATTCACTCATTACCAAGTTTCTTTCTTTTTTTATCTTACCTACTCCCCAAATTATACAGACTTCAGATTATATCAAAAATATTTAGCTTTCCTTTTCTCAAACAGGGCCTTGCTACCCAACACAGGCTGGTCTCAAATTGGCAGCCTCCTCCAGTCTCAGCCTCCAAGGTGTTAGCTTAGCAGGTGTACACCACCACACCCTGCAAGAAAGTGAACTCTTAGCAAAACAACAGTATTAATTTCACAGAGAAATAATTACATTTCCCAGCACTCAGGAGGCAGAAGCATGAAGACCTCTGTGTTTGAGGACAGCCTGATCTACATAGTGAGACCGTCTCAACACCACGATCATTGGCCCCCGCCAAAAAAAAAAAAAAGAAGAAGAAAAAGCAGTAATTTACATTTGATTATCATCAAATAACCAATTGAAGGTTTGAGGAGTATAGCCAATAGTAGCTTACTTGTCCAGCAGGCATGAGGTTATGGATTCAATTCCCCGCACCAGGAAAAATTAACAGGTACTCAACTTTCCAACTATTTCATATACACTATGTGTGTCTTAGTATCCCACACATTACCATGGACACATAAGTCTCTTGTAATCTATTAATGGTCAGGTTTCTCCTCAGATTAAGAATTCTGCAAGCCAGGCATGTTGCCACACACTTAATTCCCAGCATTTGGAAGACAGAGGGTAAGTTTCAGGAGCCCAAGGCCATCCTCCACTACAGAGCTGGAGACCAACCTGGGACTACATTGTTTGGTTTCAAACAACCAAAAAATAACACATTTACTTAAAAACAAAAACTATATTTAATGCTGAAGAACACATGATGGAAAAGACTTTAAAATATTGAAGTATTTTTAAAAATACTTTAATATTTAAAGTATAAATCTCAGACCTTAGATATGCTGATATCCAACTGTAAGGCAAAGACAGGAGAATTTGAAACCAGCCTGAGCTACACAATGAATGCTTGCCTGAGCAAAAATACTTACGACCTTATAATTTATAACAGCGAAAACTGGAAACAAGGGACTAGAGAAATGGCCCAGTGGTTTTAAGGCTACTGGCTGTTCTTACAGGATGCAGGTTCAATTCCCAGCACCCACATGACAGCATACAATTATCTGTAACTCCAGTCCCAGGAGACCTGAAGCCTTTTTCCGACTTCCAAGGTCACCATGCACATATGTGGTGCATAGGCATACATGCTAGCCAAACATCCAATATGAATTAATTAAAAAATAAATTAAAAAGCCAGGCAGTGGTGGTGTATACCTTTAATCCCAGCACACTCAGGAGGCAGAGGCAATCACATCTCTGAGTTCAAGGCCAGCCTGGACTACAGAGCTAGTTTCAGGAACCTGACAGAAGCCCTGTCTAATAAATAAATAAATAAATAAATAGGGTGGGGGGGGGGGGAAGCTAGAAACAAACCAAACTATTGTCAAGTGAAGAATAGTGAATGATACTGTGGTGGTTTCTGGGAAGTAAGAAACTGAGACTGGTTTTTGCTATAAGGCTCAGGCTGACGTTGAACATTGGGTCTTCTTCCTTTAGCTTTCCAAGTGCTGGGATTATGAGTATACACAGCATATCCAACTAGTTAATATTATGTTAAGTGAAGAAACAAATCAAAATATTATACAGGGTATGATAAAGTTATTTAAAAATGTAAGAGGTTGGGTGCCCATAATTCCAGCAACTTGGGAGGTAAAGGTAAGATAGTCAAGAACCTTGAGTTCAAGGTCCTCTTCAGTTACACAGTCAGCTCATGCTATACCAGATCCTAAAAAGATTCCAAAAGCCAGGCATGGTGGTACACAGCTGTAATCCCAGCACACAAAGGCAGGTGGATCTCTGTGAGTTCGAGGCCAGCCTAGTCTACAAAAATGAGTCTAGGAGAGCCAAGGCCACACAGAGAAACCCTGTCTCAAAAAAGCAAATACATTTCCTAAACAAAACAAGGGTAATAAACACAGAGGGCAGGGTGACACATGGCTTGGTGGCAATGCGTCCCTAGCACTACTGGGGTTTGGGTCCAGTCTCTGACACTGCAAACAATTAAAACACTGGGCAAATACGGACAAAGAATACACAAAAATATTATTTCTGTCTTTCTAAGTCCTTCAGGTAGTTCCGTTTTTAAAAAAAAAATTATGAAAGGATGAAAATAAGTAAATAATTTCTAAACACAGCTTTGAAAGTATTTGCTTATAAGCAAATAAATGATGACTGAAGTAGTAATGTTAACAGTTTTGGGAAGGAGTGACTGCCTCCTGACCAGCAAAATTCACCAAATTATTCAATAGTACACCATTAATTTTTATTCACTGTCATCAGATATCTAGGCTAACCAAAACATCTAAAGCACTCAAAGTCCGGATTTCCTCCTGTTACCGTGCCTGAAGTAATAATTAACTCAGCTGTAGCCTGGTAGTGGTAAAACCTTGACTAGAATGCCAGAGGCCCTGATGGCAATTGCCAATACAGAGAGATCAAAATGCTTCCTTATTACTGGGGCAAAAAGTTTAAACCTTAAGGGGTGCTTTCTCTACTATTCAAATGATCACGGAGCTTTGCTTGGGGTTGGACGGTTTGAGTAACCCTAAATTCTCCAGTCTGGTCTCTTAACATGGGAGCTCTGCTGAATCATCTGCCTCAGTCTCAAGAAGCTGGAACGACACAGACTTCTGGTTTTAAATACTTTCTTATGCCGTTTTTAAAACACTTGAATATTTTGCCATGAACACGCAGAAAGGTAATTTATTTTGTCACTATCAGAAAAACATGAGAATGTAGACGAAAACAAACAGTGCTCCAAATGAAATGCTGTTTAAATCCTTATACCTTTTCTCCAGTATGTCTAAATCCCACTTCAAATGCGCAGCGACTTTGAGAGCGAGCAGTTTTAGGATGCGGTTTCTCTTGTTCTCAGGTGGAGGCTGTACTTGGTTTTGCTCATTAACAGAAGGTTTGGAAGCCTGCTCCAAAAACTGAACTATAAGCTGGACTGGTGCAGGGTCTAGGATTTAAAAGAAGGTAAGTAATTCTTAACGTTTTCATTATAAATACACAAAAGGATTCACTGAACTGTTCTTTGACCACCAAGGAATACAAACAGCTACTTAGGTATACTGACTAAAGGGTCACAAGAAGGGCGCAGGGCAACATCTGCAAGTCTTGCAGTCAGAGAGTTGCGGCTGTGTGGTTGCCAGTTTTCATGATATGCAAGAGGGCCTGGGTGCAGTTCCCAGGACTGGGGGAGGGAGCAAGTAGAGGGAGGAGAAAGAGAAGAAAAAAAAAAAAATACAGTTCAGAACAAAGCATTTCACGGGGAAGAAGTAACCACTGCAGACTCCAGTTCCCCTATGAGCAGTGCTGTTAGAAGAAAGAAACGCAGTCGGCAGCTATTGCTTCGACAATTAAGGGTCTTTCATTAAGTTATGTCTCATGTTTCATTGTGTCCCACAGTGAAAAGCAGAGGCTAACGTCACTTACCTCACGCATTTATGAAAGCTTCATTAAAGTGAGGTAACCAGTGTGGCGAGCTAAGCTCGGTGGCTTGCACCCTACAAACGCCTAACAATGCGTCAATAAGGGAGCTCTAAAAGCGTAAAGACACTCTCGATAAATCCGCCCTCCCAATGATGCCAACTTTTCACAAAGTAGTCTCCTACAAGTAAGGTCCAATTTGGGTCAGACCTGAGCAAACTAACGGTAAAGAGCTCACACCATATCGTTCCAGAAACGCCGGGAAGAGGAAAACAGCACGTTCCTCGCCCAGCAACATTCACGCCAACCTCCGTATCCCTCTACAACAGCCCCCTGGCGATTGCACAGCACGTCCTGCTGCCGGAGATTCTTCTATTTTAACCGGGGGTTCAACAGTGAGGTACACACTCCCCTGGCTGAGGAGACCAGAACCTAAGGCTCCGGCTGGCTCCCGGCTCCCGCAGCGCCTCCCCGGAGCCAGCGCCCAGGGCCGGCGAGTCCGGGGCCCGGGGTCCGGGCCCCGCGATGCCTGCGGCGGCGCCCCACGCCATGAGGGCCGCGGCACACGGGAAAGCCTTTGTCTGGAGCTTTTCTCGGACGCTCCGCGCCGGCCAGGCCGCAGCCGTCGGAGAGCGGGCGCAGCCGGGGCCGCAGACCACGCCCGCCCGCCGCCCGCTTACCCGGGCAGGCTTTGCGCAGATGCTTCTCCAGCAGCGACTCCTCCAGCAGGAACTCGAACCAGCACGTCTGCGGCGGGGTGCAGGGCCGGCTGGAGGTGGCCGCCTCCCGGTCCGCCGCCTCCGCGCTCATCCTGCCCCCGCCGCCGCTGCTCCCGCCGCCTCCGGGCTCCAACCTGACCCTCGCCGGGGCCCGCGTCCGGCCGAACCGCCCGGAACGTCCGGATCGCTCGCACCGCCCAAGATGGCGGAGCAGCCTGCCACCGGCTTGTCCCCGGATCCGCCGCTCGCCGCGCTCTCGACCAATCGCTGTCCGAGGTCGGAGGACAGGGGCGGGACCGGCAGGCGCCCCGCCTCCTGGCTGCCCTGGAGCCGCCTCGCTGGTCCGAAGCTAGATTCGGGAGGGGCTTTCCGGGTTCCCCCGGAGTTCCTCACAGAGAAAGTGAAGCGGCTTCGCTGTCTTCGTAATGAGACGAGCGAAACCAGGTCTAGTTGCTTTGTCTCTGGTGCTTTACCTTTCTGAGATCCCGTCCCACTTGCCTCCTCTTCCCGTTTCCCGGATGCATACAGTTAGATCCAACTTGTCTGCGAATTCTCCGGCGTAGGTCCTGGTATTTAGGACCTAGTTAATCCTCCTCAGATGTACAGTCCAGGCACAGACTAAACCCTATTTTACATTTGCCGCTATTCTGTAACATTCTTAGGTATCGTTATCGACAAAACTGAAGAGCAAAGGGTCGTGGGGCTTACCTGTAAAACCCAGCACTTACCAAGCAAAAGCCAAAGGATCCCCTCAAGTTAAAGGCCAAATTGACCCTCAGAGAGTTCCTGGGACTCTGGGGGCTGACAGCTGATCTAGCTGAAACACCTGCAGCAGAGAGACTGAAGAAAACTCCCGACATCTACCGCTGTCCTACACACACCCTACAGAAAACTTCACAAATATGTCACTAAAGATGATTGTTTTCGGAAAGGGACCAAGAGAAGACAGAAATAAATTCAGATTTAGTTAGGTTCTTCTAGATGCCTCTCCTTCAGATTTGTTTTGCCTCGTTGGAAACAGGGTTTCACTCTGTAGCCCAGAATGGCCTGAAACTGTGTGGTTCAGGCTAAACTTGAACCTACATAATCTCATTAAATCTGCTGTCCAAGCCCAAGTACTGGGATTATAAATCATCATGTTTCTTGTGGGGGTTTTGGTGGGTATCTATTGTTTTGTTTTTAGACTTCCTTTTAAAAGAATAAAATACGGCATTTATAGAATATATGAAGTAGTCTATAAACATTCTGGAGGTGTATCTTATATCCTTTAGGAAAATCTGGGATGACAGGCCTTTGCCACTAGTCCCAGCTTTGTTGCAGCTTTCATAAACCAGCAATAAATGTAAAGCTTTTATAAAGTCATGTCGATGCCTTAAACTTCTTTGTATTGCTTGTAAACAGTATCTAGCTGAGAACTGAAGGAGACCTCAGTACCTGAGGAAATAAAGCCAGTATTCACTGACTGCCACATTAAGCCACAGCTGAGTTTCTGAGTCATTCTGTCTTTAAACGGTCACTCCCACTCTCTTCCTTTAAACTCTAAAGTTTAAAGACAAGATTGGCAAACATAGTAAAGCCTTGACTATATAGTAAAAGTCTTATCACAGGTGGTCTTGCTGGCACATGCCTTTTAATCCCAGCACTCAGAAGGCAGAGGCAAGTGGATCTCTCTGAGTTTGAGGCCAGCCTCGTCTACAAAGCAAGTTCCAGGACAGCCAAGGCTATACATAGAAACCCTGTCTCAAAAAACTAAACCAAACAAAACCTCTTATCTCAATAACAACAAACCCAAGCTCTTACAAACAAAATCAAAGAATATAGATCTTGGTTTCCTTCTTCTTCTTCTTTTTTTTTTTTTTTTTTTTTTTTTTTTTTTAGATTTCTTTCCAGGAGATGAAGAGAATGCTTGGCAGCTAAGAGCACTGGCTGCTCTTCCAGGGCACTCAGGCTCAATTCCCAGCAACTGTGTGGGGCCTTACATATGTCTGTAACTCCAGATCCGGGGAGCTGACACCCTCTTCTTGCTTCCTCAGGCACACATGCAGGCAAAAACACCCATATACACAAAACGAAACTAGTTAAAAGATTCTTTTCATTCTGGAGGTCAGAAGAGTATGTCAGATTCCCCTGAACTGAACTATAGTCTCATGCAAGCAGCAGCAAGCACTCTCTGAGACACCATCCGACTATGTAGCTCTGGCTGCCCCAGAACTCTCTCTATAGACCAGGCTGACCTGGAATATATACATCTACCCTCCTCTGCCTCCTCGGTGCCAGAATTGACATCCTGTGGCAGCACCTGGCCGCAAAGTACTCTTTACCTCTGAACTTTCTCTCAAACCCGTAAGAGTAAAGCTCTTAAATACTGTCCACAGAGTGCTTTTGTCCCACTGTCCTGGTAGTTTTATGTCACTTTGGTGCAAGCTTGAGTCATGTGGAATCCTTAGTTGAGAAAAACGCCCCTATAAGGTCTCTGGTGAGTCTGAACTGCATTTTCTTGATTCATTACTGATGTGGGTGGGCCCAGCTCACTGGAGGTTGTACCACTGTGATCCTAGATGATACAAGAAAACAAGCAGGGCAAGCCATAGGGAGCAAGTCAGTAAATAGCACTTCTTCATGACCTCTGCATCAGCTCCTTCCTGAAGGTTCCTGCCCTGTTTGACTTCCTGCTCCGACTTCCCACAGAAATTGCCGTGGAATTGTCAACTGAAATAAACTCTTTCCTCCTCAACTTGTTGCTCATGCTGTTTATCATAGCAACCCCTAAGACGGTTCCTTAATGCTGTCTGTGGTAGCTTGAATGATAATGGCCGCATAGGCTCTTCCATTTGAGTGCTTAGTTCTCTGTTGGTGGAACTACCCAGGAAGGTTTAGGCAGTGTAGCCTGTAGGAGGTGTGTGTGTCACTGGGGATAAGCTTTGAGGTTTCAAAAGCCCATGCCATTTCCTGTAGTGGAAGTTTTGGTTTCTTTAAAAACTCAGTTATGGTAGCTAAATAGGTTTGTGTGGGATATGGAGTTGCTTTTAGTTTGTCCACAGCCGATAACTGCCTAGTGCAGCTTGGAGAAGGGCATGGTCTTTGCCAGCTGGTCACAGCCTCTTGCAGGCTTGGAGAGGTGAGTAATCTTTGCCAGCTGTAGAGAGTTTAATTCTGAAGACTCAGAGAGGGTATAAATATGAGAGCCCAGAGAGAGGAGGGGTGAGGGCTTCAAGAAGACAGAGAGAGGAGGGGTGAGGGCTTCAAGAAGACAGGTGGAGGAGGAAGGCGGCTGCTTGTTTGTCCTGCTGCATTTGCCATTTGCTGTTGCAGGCCTGCTAGATGTCCTGATGACTGAGACTGGCTTTTTCCCAAAGAACCCGATGACCCTGACCAGCCAGAACTAAGTCTAAAGAGGTCTAAAGTTTGCCTCTCCCTTCTAACCTTCTTTCTCTCCTTCCTGTCTAGGTTTGGGGGGTTGAAGGGAGGTAGAGGCTTAAGGAATCCCAAATAGAGTTTAAAAAACAGCACCTACAAAGCTGTGCATGGTACCACACGCCTGTAATCCCAGCACTCGGGAGCCAGAGGCAGGCAGATCTCTGTGAGTTCGAGGCCTGACTGGTCTACAAAGTGAGTCCAGGACAGCCAGGCCTACACAGAGAAACCCTGTCTCAAACAAAACAAAACAAAACAAAACAAAAAAACAGAAAAAGGAAAATAGCACCTACAATTTCCAGTTGTCTCTCTCTGCCTCTCACTTGTGGATCAGATATAAGTTTTCAGCCTCCGCTCCAGACACTGTGCCTGCCTGCCCACTGCATGCTCCCTGCTATGATAGTCATAAACTTTAACTTTCTGCAACTGTGAATCCCAATTAAATGTTGTTGTTTTTTCCATGAGTTTGCCTTGGCGATGTTATTTCATAATGGCAACAGAACAATAACTAAGACAGGTTTTATCAAGGTCAGTACTGGCAATGAGACTATCAGTTCAGAAAATTTTTTCAGTAGCCTGACTTGCCCTGCTACTGAAGTGAATGCTCAATGGTCGCATCTCGTTGAGCAGGTACACACATATTTGGGTACTGGTGAACCTGAGTGATGAATTGAACATGCAGTATGAGCTGAAAACTGCTCATCAACAACAGACTACTTACTCTACAAGGGGTTTAGAAGACAAAACAAACAACAAACACAACAAATGTGATGTGGTGCTCTCTTCTGGCCAGCAGGATCACACGCAGGCAGAATACTTTATGAATAATAAATCTTAAAAGAACAACAAAACTGGTTCTTGAACATAATTTAAGAAACTTTGTTCTAGAATTTATATGAAAAAAAAAAATCTTGGGCTGGAGAGACAGCTCAGGTTAAGAGCACTTGTCTGTTCTTCCAAAGGACCCACGTTCAATTCCCAGCACCCACATGGCAACACACAACTGTCTGTAACACCAATTCCAAGGGATCTGATACCTTCACACTAATGCACATAAAATAAATTAATAAATTATTTAAAAAGAAAAAAGAAATCTCTGCCATATTTAGTAATACTGAATTTCCCAGAAAAACAAAATCCACAAATGCACTCTACGGGGGGCAGGGGGATGACACTATTGTTTTGACACATTAGAAACACACAATTCCTTCAGATGCCTCTTTGGAGCTGTATCAGCTTCTTCTGGAGGCAAAGCTGGCTTGCAGAGTTAGGATGAAGGATGCCCTGAACTCTGCTTTTCCCACATTGCACACAGCGAAAAGAACCATCGCAGAGTGTGACAAGGCTGGAGAGTGGCAATTGTCCCATTTGTCCAGCCATGACAACCCCCTTGTTGTTTTTCAAGACAGGGTCTCACTACTCACTAGTAGTTCTGGCTGTCCTAGAACTATGTAGACCAGGCTGGCCTCAAACACACAGAGAGCTTCCTGTCATGGCAAATCCTTACTGCCCACAGTCAGAGGTCTTCTGTGTTGTTGCTGAGTGGTGGAGAGTGCCAGCCTAGCATGTGTGAGGCTCTGGGTTACAGTCTTAGTGCTAAAAATTAACTAGTTAGAAGCTCTTTGGTTCAGCTTCAACATGCACAGCCTGTAATCATGAAAAACGCGCTATGTAGATGAGGAGGTAGCAGACTGTCAGGAGCAGCCTAGAAAAGTGGGTGCTGAAATGGCAGATCCAGCAGGCACTAACCTCCCTTTTGCATCTAAACACGGGATGGGAAGGACTCGGCTCTTAGCTCCAACTGGGAACATTTACTCTACTGGGGGCTATATCCAGGCTGTGAGTAGAAATAGGCCACCGCTAAGGCCCTGTCAAACTCTAGCCATTCACAAGTTGCTGACTGCCAAGAGCTTTTGGGCAAGCAAGGAATCACCTGACCCAAAAGCAGGTAGCTCATTGGCTGGGAACCACAAGCCTCTACCAGACTAATTAAAGGGCTCTGAGCCCAAGACTTACTATGGTGAACGCGGACTTAGAAGGTGGAGCTGAGGCTGTAGCTCAGTAGTACATGCTTAGCATGTACAAGGCTCTGAGTTCAAATCCCTGTACTCTCTCTCAGCATCCCCCAAAAGAGAAGGAAAAAGAAAAAGGAAGAAAGAGGTTTAACTCCCAGTACCCACATTGAGGCTCCCTGGCATCTGTAACACCAGTTTTAGAGAATACTATGCCTCACTGCATATATGTGGTTCAAAGACATACATGCAAACACTCCTAACACACATAAATTTAAAAAAAAAAATAGAGGAAGTGAGTTTATACAGAGTAGAGAATGGTATAGATACGCAAAGAGAAGTATAAGAAACCAGGCTGGGTGGTAGTGGTGTGCGTCTTTGATTCCAGAGCTAGGGAAGGAGAAGCAGGTGGATATCTTGAGGTCACTTGAACTACAGCTCTTGGTCTACAGAATGAATTCCAGGACAGCCAAGGCTACACAGGGAAACCCCGTCTTGAAATAGAAAATATGAAGGAAAAAAAAAAAAAGTAAAAACAAACAAACAAAAAATGTTGGGGCTGGAGAGATGGCTCAGAAGTTAAGAGCACTAGCTGCTTTTCCATAGGACTCCGGTTCAATTCCCAGCGCCCACAACTGCCTGTAACTCCTGTTCCAGGGATCCAACACTCTCACATACACATACAGATAGGCAAAACACCAGTGTACATAAAATATAAATAGGTTTCATTAAAAGAAAAAAGCCAGGCAGTGGTGGCACACACCTTTAATCTCAGCACTTGGGAAAGAGGCAGGAGGATCTGAGTTCCAGGCTAGCATGGTCTATAAAATGAGTCCAGGTCAGCAGAGAAACCCTGTCTCAAAAAACCTAAAGAAAGAAACAAATAGACAAACAAATCAACCAACCAACTAGGGTAACTTCTTCCAAGAGAATGTAACAACCTGAAGATTTATTCAGTATCCACTGTGAGCCTGAAATTGTTGGGGGAGGGAGGGTGTCTCTAAAGCAGCACTTCTCAACCTGTGGGTTGCGACCCTTTCGCTGGTGGAACAACCCTTTCACAGGGGTTGCCCAAGATCATCAGCAAGCACAGGTATTCACATTATGACTCACAACCAGCAAAATTACAGTTAGGAAGTAGCAACAAAATCCCCTCCCACAGAATGGCAGGGTTGGGTACTGTATATTGTGGTTTTTGTTTTATTTTGTTCTGAAATTAAACGTATGCAAAATAAAGATATAAAATAAAACGTATGCAGTGTCTTTTTAAAGTAATTTTATGGTTGGGGTTCATCACAACAAGGAATTGTACTAAAGGATCACAGCAGTAGGAAACTTGAGAACCACTGCTCTACAGAGACAAGTGTCTGTAGGAAATATACATAACCTTTCACACTAAAAAGGAATGATACATTCTACAGTATGGGTGAACCTTGACAAGGGAAAGCAGCCAGCCATCAGATACCATCAACTGTGTGCTTCCATTTATGCAATGTCCAGAACGTGAAAATACGTGTGCAGATTAGTGCTTAAAGCTGAGGACATGGTGGCTACAGTTGACAGCCAAAAGGAACGGAGTTTGTTTGTGGGGTGATGAGTATGTCTTGAAGCTGGCTGTGGCAATAACTCCACAGCTGTAAATACTGTGGAAAACCACTAAACTCTACACTTATATGAGCTAGTTGAATGATTAATTACATCTCAATAAAACTTAACAAGAAAGTTCAAGTACAAGTTAAAGACAGCTTAAAATTCTGAAAAGCTTTATTATGAAAACAAAATCAAAAAGGGTAAATGAGCATGAAAGAACTTCACTACTGATAAAAGGATACGAACGTTACAAAATCTGGGATAAAACTGCTTATAGTTATAAACAACTCCTTTAAAGTAATTGTACTTACTGATATTTTATAATTTTAATTTTGCAGACGTACCTTAGCTACAGGAGGAACACATTTACTGTAAATACACATCACCTTTGATATGACCTAAGAGACCAGCCTACATAAAGGCAGCTGTATTCACTCTTGTTAAGTAGCTGTACAAGGCAATTGGCTTGAAACAGGAAACGGTAATTTATGAGATACTGAATGCTTCTGTTATGCCATTATTACACAAAATATAGATAACAGTCACAAGTAAAGTCTATTTCTTACAAAATTTCACATAGTATTCCATATGTTAAGATTACAATTTCGCCATTCTAGGAGATATAAGCAGAAACAATCTAAAGAAACCTTTATACTTCATTCAACACATTTGTTTCCAAAATGTTCTTTTTATTACAGAAGCAAGTATATTATTTAGAAACTTTACTAGAAAAAAATAAGCTGTCACATATATATTCCTTTCCAACATTGCATCTAATTTTATTTAAAGCATTAACCCTATACATTGAAAAAAAAAAAAAACTCAGTAATTTGGGTAAGAACTTGATTTTCCTTATAATTCCCAGAGCCAGAATTCTAATACATATTGAGTCTAAAGCTACTATCCAATAGCAACAATAGAGACTATGTTTCTAATTTTTGGATTTTTCTCTGAGATAGGGATTCATGCATCCCAGGCTGGCCTCAACCTCATGTATGTAGTCGAGGGTGGCTCTGAACGCTTGACCCCCCTGTCTCCACATCTCACATGCTGGGATCACAGGTGTGCACCACACCACACAGCAAATCTAGGTGTGTTGAAAACTGGGTAAAGGAAGAAAGGATATGCTAAAATAGAAGTTAGAAAGTAGCTGTGAGCTTAAAAAGGTTAAGTATACAGAATTAGTATCACATGTCCTACAAATAGTCATGCATTAAAAATAAATTTACCAAAAGATTAATTTACATAGAACTGTTAAAAACCCTGCCAACTAAAGAAAAAAAAAAAAAACCAAAACACTACTTTTATACAAAAAGAGGCACCAAAATGTTACCAATTCAAAAATAAGAGGCCCCAAGAAAGATTTCTCAAAACTAAAGTAACTTAATAAAAAAAGTTATACAAGAAATCAATAACCTATTTTAGGCATGTTTTCAGCTGCAAATTTTTAACACACTTTAACTTCCATTTCTCCATTAATTGTTGACTCAATCTAGACAGTATGGAAGAGTGTCAGAACACGGAGGCGACTGCCAATTTGGGATGCTGTCCTGAAAAGAAAAGCCTGTGTGCATGTGTGCGTGTCTGTAAAGACAGTGTTGGAGTAGAGTATATAGTACTTAGATTGTAACTCTGCTAGCATAATGCAGAACACAGATGCGGAAGTGATTTTTAAAGTTACTAAACTCATGGAGTCCACATTCCATCCCTTAGCAAGTACATTTCACTTGTTGGACTATTTGGCATTCAAGAAGCTAAATAAATTGACTTAGGACACTGGAAGTTCTTCACACAGATTTGCTCATTACCGAGTTGAAGTTAACAGTTACTATGGCATGGGGACATCTTTTTGTTGTTGTTGTGCTGGGGGTCAAACCCAGAATCTCCTGGACACTAGGGAAGTGCACTAGGACACTCGTATGCAAGGAAGGTAGGAAGTGGACCTACCCCCTCAGCCTTCCTGCATTTTATCAACATGACATAAGTTACCAGTATTTCTTTATGGAAAAGAAAATGGGTAATATGATATAAAATATAAAATGAATTTAGAAATAAAGAAGTTAAGGCACTTATTTCAATGGGTTTGTTGTATTAAGAGCAAATATGTTTTCTGTCTTTAAGGACTTCCTTCCCACCTGAATCCCCTAAGCTCTGCTCCTTCAAGGCAGCTTTTACAGTTGACTGTAACAGTTGCTAGGTGGCCCAGTTATCACCTACAGAATTTTTCACTTCTTACTCTACAGATTACTAAGGAAAAAATTAAATGCTTTCAACACAAAGTTTCTAGTGTTGTCTTAATGACAGTTAAGATGGAAGTGAATCAACTTATCTCTGATACTAATATTATCATTTTATTCTTTTCATTCCTTCATTTGCCTCCCCTCAACCCCAGTAGTGCTAGGGACAGCCAGAGCCCACTATCGATACATCAGCCAGTGTTGTCATTTCTAAAATAAAGCTTACTTCTCATTTCAGTTGATGCTGAGCGAGTCAATTATAAACTTTTTTTTTTTTAAGTCCACTATGTAAACCAGACTGGCCTTGAACCCAGAGATCTGCCTGCCTCTTCCTCCTGAGTACTGGGATTAAAAGAGTGAACCACCATGCCTGGGACTAAATATAAAATTCAAATCAAAAAATCTCTTTAACTATTTAAGAAATAAGTTGACAGAAGCAAAACTTATTAATACAACAAACAAAACTAAAACTAACTTAGCACGTTACATGTCAATAAAAATTCAGTTGAATATTTCATATTACAAGGGAAACACACTTTGTACTTCTGCCTTTACAGTATGAAAGCTGTTTCTACATGCTTTGACCATAAGAATGGTCATCCATCTACTCAAGAGTGTACTTGAGTAGTCGCTAATTTTTCATAATGCCTGATGTGCAACACTGGTGACTACACGACGCTCACAGTCGGTGAGGTACACTGCCGTAGCTGCTCGTCTATAGTAAAACAAGTGTGTAAGAGTCAACCAAAACCAGAAGATAGCACAGATGTCAGCTAAGCTCCGAAAGTTACTCTAAGTGCACATACTTGAAAAAAAGCACATATAATTACAAAAAAGGATATATTTTCTTAATTTGAGTTCTGAAAATGTGATTTTTATAGCACAGTTGCAAATAAAGAGCTATAGAACCTGTTCACTGAACAACTCTTTAATGTAAAATTAAATATGCATCTTATTAAAGCCATTTCTTTACAGGTTTTATCCTGAATCTCTAAGAGGGCACCAAAAAACAAAAAACACAAAACACAAACAAACCAGGGTCTCATCATGTAACTCTCTGGCTGTCCTGGAACATACTAGACCAAGCTGGCTTCAAACTCATAGATTCACCTGCCCCTGCCTCCCAAGTGCTGACAGTAGAGGCATGAGCCACTACACTGGCTTTCAATTTCTTTTAATGATACAAAAATGAAAATACACAAAGAAATATAACATTTATGCTCTGAACTGTTGAAAACTTTATTTAGCTCTCAATTTGCTCTTTTAAAAGCATCTACATATAGCTCCAGACACTGATGCTCAGTGGTGGTGTACATTTATTACTGTGACAGTGTCAATTCCTTTCACTTAATGCGTCCAAAGAAACGTGATTAGACTGCACACTCCACACTCCACAAACCTGTAAGATTCTTTTAAATGTCCACTAACATGTAGGTATGTGTGTATGTATGTATGTACAGAGTGACTGCCTTAGCATGACTGAATGTTACCAACTTAATGGGCGTACATGAGAAAAGGCAATCACTTAAAAGTCATGAAACAAATGTACTAATCCATCCCATGTCTCACCAGGAATGTGCTTACTCACTGCAGCAGATGACAGAAACAGTGTCATAAAAACAATCACTTTCCTTTATGCTATGTCCATTTTAATTTAAATGTCACATATTTTTAACTAACATTTAAACTGTTTTTAATTGCAAGAGATTTACATCTGTTACAAACTTGCTCGGAGAATTTTCGCTTGCACTATAGAATTAAATCACATTAAGCACTTATTAAAAATCACGTTTTCGAAGTAAACACTGACACTGACAAATATTCAAATTAACGATCAATACTACAAAACAACATTTATGAGGAGATGACACACAGGGAAACTTGGAATCATGTACTAGGGAGGAAAGCAGTGAGGAAGATCGCCACGGTGGGTTTGACGGTTTACTAAGACAGCAACATCTGATCGTCTATTTCCAAACACTAAACCCAGGAATCAGCAGGCGTGGGAGGGGTAGCAGCATTTCAAATACCCACACTCAATCTGCAAGACACCATGGAGGTCCAAGAAAACTGAATTTTACTTCAAGTAATATGTCTTTGAAATGAAGGCTCTGTTATTTTTCAAGACTGGAAGGATATCACAGTGTTGACTTTATATACAAAGTAGGATCTGTTCCAGTACACTCTAGTGAAGTAATTCACATATGGAGAGTAGTTAATTTTGACCTCATGACAAAATCGTCCATATTTGGAATAGGTTAACTTGTCACCTTCTTCACAAACCACCTATCAAAAAATAAGAAACACATTATTAAAACACTTACTAAATTTATGAGAAATGTTGCATGAAAATTATCACTGGTAAATATGAGCATAAAATATCTTATGCTGTTAGCAATTTTAAGCCTTTTCCTAAGTCCCCACAACCACTAACCTCCTGAACACTGACAGAGAAATAAACATAAAATGTCTGCAGTTTGTAAAGGGTTTAACCCTAAAGTTTAGCTGGCATTGTTTCTGTGTCTGCCATTGCCACTCTGAAGACCTAACAGCCTCAAAGGATAAACAGTGAACACAGCATCTTCTCACACAAGCACATTCTTCCTGTGTAGACCCATACTCACCTAGCAAGCAAGCACGCTTGTATTAGGATTTCACATTCCCATTTAACAATGCTCTTGCTGCCAGAGCTCAGCTAATTTTAAGTTTTAAAGTTTTTATTACATTAGCGTGTGTGTGTGTGTGTGTGTGTGTGTGTTTAGGTGAGAGGACAACTCTCAGAAGTCCCATGATTGGAACTCAGGTTGTCAGGCCTGGAGACAAAAACTCACTAAAGATGCTTCCTGCCCAGGATTGTTTGTTTTTATAATATTATTGTATCACCTATATCAGACATCAGCTAGCCAACATTAATAGTAAGTTTATGCCTGGTATGCTTAAGTTTATGCCTGGTATTAGTTGAAAGGAAGAGCAGAAAGGCAGGGTACCAAAAGAATAGAAAGGCAGCAAGAGAGCAGAAGGAAATTATCAGTAATTACTAAATATCATTTCTTGATTACAACTCATCTATCACCGATAAATCGAAATGTTATCAAGCACCAACTGAGTGCATTCAAAATACATGCAGCATAAACTAAGTTTATAGTGCAAGTTTTTATTTAGTAACAAAGGAAAATTATTGTTTTATGTGGATAGGTGTTTTTGCCTGCCTGTATATATGTATCCCTCATGCATGCAGTACCTCCAGGGGACAGAAGAGGGCATTAGGCTGTGAGCTGCTATGTGAGTCTTGAGACCTGAACCTGGGTTCTCTTCAAGGGCAAGAAGGGCTCTTTTAATGCTGAGCCATCTCTCCAACCCTGAAAGATGGAAACTGTGAAAACAAATTCCTCACCTCCAAACTGGTCTTGGATTATTAAGACAAACATAATTATTTCAGAAAGGAAAAGAAAATATGCTGGCTGCAGCCAAAACAGAATTTGCCCTACAACTCAGCATCATCAAGTCACCTTTTTCTCAAGTCCTCTAGCCTAAATTTTCTCAGGAGCATCTGCTCCCACCAGTTCTATTTATCAGGCTTACAAGCTCCCCTGTGAGTTGTCTTGGTTACTAGTTATGCAGTGTTTCCACGACAAGCTGAGAGGGAAGGTGGCTTGCTAAAGCAGCTAAAACTCATGTAGGAAGATGATAAGGCTAACTAAAGTCAGAACGGTTTTTCAAATGGTTACTTACGTGTCCATTTGCAACATCCAATAAATCTTTAACCCTGCAGCCTCTCATGGTTCCCATCTCATTGCAGATGGCATCTTCTACAATTAGGTAGTTAGCTTTATAGGATGTCAGTATCTTATAAATGTCCTCAGCAGATCGCTTTGAATAGATTTGGTAAATCTGAAAGGAAATAAAACAAAATTTAAAAGACATGGAAAGCACCTGCTAATTTAAAATGACACAGCTTTAATGAAAAGTGCTTAGCAGGGATGGAGAGATGGTTCCGCAATTAGGAGCGTGTCCTGCTCTTCTAGAAGACCTGATTTGGTACCCAGCACGGGCATCAGTAGTTCAAAACTGCTCTAACTCCATCTCCACATGATAGCCTCTTCTGGACTCCACACACACCTGAGCTCACCCTGATGTGTACACATATACTTATAAAAATTTAAAATTCTGAATAAAGTACAGCTCGCCACTGTTTTTAGTATACTTATAGAGTTGTATATCTACCAACACAACTTTAGATTATCTGCATTATCCAAAAGAAGAAATGCTGTATACCTTATTGTCACCTCCCCATCTGCCTGCCACAGTCCGATATAACCAATAATCTACTTTGTCTCTACAAAGATATCTCTTCTAGACATGTGAAATACAGGGCAACTCTCATACATGATCCTTTGTGTCTGGCTTCCTTTCCTTGGCATAAAGCTTACCTAACTCATCCATACTCTACTGTAGTATTTTTAAGTACTTCATTATAAAAGTCAAATAATATTTGCTCTATTAACATAAGGATAAGACATTTTGCTTACCTGTATCAGTTAATAAACATTTCGGTTGCTTCAATTTTGGGGCCCTTGTGGATAACGTACACGAACGTTTATGTAAGTTTGAGCAGGACACACTTTCATTCACAACAGAACCACTGTGCCGTGAGGAACTCCAGCTAATTTTGTGAGGACTCTCTGGCTGGTTTCCCACACACTGTGTACAGGGTTATACTGGAGCTCTCCACGTCCTAAGCAACACTTACTTGTCCTTTTGGTTTGTTTTTTGAGACTTGACGTCTACGTAGTACTGGAACGTAATACAAAGACTAGGCAGGCGGCCCTTGAATTCCTGCCTCAGCTCATCACACCCCTCAGTGCTAGGTTAAAGGCGCAGAGCACCACGCCCAGCTCGCCTGTCCTTTGACGGCACTATTCTACTTGGTGTGTAGAACTCTCTACTGCAGATTTGATTTTCACTTTCCTGATGGTTAATGAAGTTTAATGAAGCTATGTACCTTTCGTAGGTAAATTGTCACTTGTAGTTCTTTGAGAAAATGCCTATTCAAGTCCTTTCCCTATTTTCAAAATTTAATCAGTTGTTTTATGATTGAGTTGTAATAGTTTCTTTAGTTTTTTAATTGCCATGTGTCCTAATGCTCATTTTCCATATAAGAATAAATAATGTTAAAAATAATTTGGCCACTCAGAAATAATGAGAAAGGATGTTTGAAATTTGAGTTGTGACTAGATGGCCATCTCATTACAGCTTGGATCTATGGTATCATATACTATTTGTTCTGAAAAAACACCACGATATAATACCTAGATTGAGTAAGGTCCTAGAGCTGGAGAGATTTCAGTGTTTAGTAACACTCATTACATTTCAGGGGACCCAGGTTCCATTCCCAGCACCCACGTGGTGGCTCCAACTGTCTGTAACCACAACTGTCTATAACTTCAGTCTCAGAGGATCAATGCCAGCTGAGTACATGGTACACACCTGTAATCCCAGCACTTGAGGAGGCAGAGGCAGGCAGATCTCTGTGAGCTCAAGGCCAGCCTGGTCTACAAAGCAAGTCCAGAACAGCCAAGACTACACAGAAAAGCCCTGTTTCAACCTCCCAACAGCGTTTTAAAAAATTGAAGTGAATTACAACTTTGAAAATTAGATTTTCCTAGCTATCAGGAAACATGTATCAGCACAGAACAAGTTTACACTGTTATTTTTAAAAGAGCCAAACGTAGACCATGAAATGCCTTACATTTTCATTTCTCTTGAGAAGATCATCATCGCTATAAAGTGGCAAGCTTGCCACCATCCACCCGGTGCACAGCTTAATCACACCCATTAACTGTGGGCTTCCTGCAAACACAGCTGCAACTGGAGCTTGCCTCCTGTCAAGAACCAACAGATCAGACGGTAAAACAACAAATACTCTGTTACGATCACTGATTTATACCAACTCTCAAATGCCAGCACTTGCAATGTACAGCACCTTTAGATTTCAAAGGTGTCAAGTATGGTTCCTTTAACTTATGTACTCATTTAAAAGCAGGCTAGAATGAACATCTACATGTCAGCAGCTGTCTTCAGTACTGAAGATAAAGACATGTTTTCAAACAGAGTAGAGATAAGAAACAAGAATATGCCAGGAGGTGGCGCGACACACCTTTAATCCCAGTGCTCGGAAGGTGTCTACCTCTGAGTTGTACCTCCAGTCCTACACTAATTTATACGCCATCCAGCATCTGACTAATACGTACTGCAGATAGAGCTAAACTCTGGAAGAAAAGGAGCAGCACCTGACCACTGTCCTAATGAAAGACTCAGGAGTAAGAAAACTGACATAAGATAAAATATACTCCGATAAATATCCAATTATCCAATATCAAACCATTTTTCAGGCTTTAGCCATGCTTTTTTGATTTTGGAGACAAGGTTTCTCTGTGTAGCCTTGGCTGTCCTGGAACTCACAGAGATCTGCCTGCCTCTGCTTCCTGAGAGCTGGGATTACATGCATGCAACACTACGCCTGGCTTGCAGCTTCCTTTTGTTAGTGTTGTACTGTCAAGCTCCCCAATGGCAACTACAACTCACATTAAGTATTAGCAGCAATGGTTAAGGTAACCTAAAAAATTTATATATATAAGGAATGTCTTTACAGAAATAAGACCTCATTAAAAGACGTAGTCTCACTTTTATGTACTCATTCTATATACAAACTTGTCATTTCTCTAAGTATTTTGGCTCCACCTGCTTTATTCTCCAGGCTTTACAATCACCACCACCACCAGGGTCTCACCCTGCAATTCAGTCTGATCTCAAACTTACAGTGATCCCCTTACCTCAGTTTCCATAGTATTCAACATTACAGGCATAAACTACCAGGTCTGGCTCTTCTAGGACATTTTTATAAAGTGTGTTACCTCTTTTTCGTATTTTGTTTCTAGATCTTTAACAGTTGTCAACATATTATTTGGAAATCTCTCTCCAGGGTTAGATTGATGACAAAAATGGCTGTACTATTTATTCTCTCTCTTAGCCACGGATATGGACAGAAAAGCTAATCTTGGCCATGTGATTTGCTAGATCAATAGGACAACAGCTGTGTGTGCTGGCTAATTTCATGTCAACTTGACACAAAATAGACATGTATCTGGGAAGAGGGACTCTTAACTAAGAAAATGTCTCCATACAACTGGCTTCCAGGCAAGCCTGTGGTGCATTTTCTTGATTCATAACTGATGTGGGTGGACCCAGTTCACTGAGAGTGCTGCTGCTTTCCTGGGTGCTATAAGAAAGTAGGTTGGGGCTGGAGAGGTGGCGCAGAGGTTAAGAGCATTGGTTATTCTTCCAAAGGTCCTGAGTTCAATTCCCAGCAACCACATGGTGGCTCATAACCATCTATAATAAGATCTGGTGCTCTCTTCTGGTGTAAAGGTATACAAACAGGCAGAACACTGTATAAATAACAAATAAGTCTTTAAAAGAGAGAAAGAGAAAGCAAGCAGGCTGAACAAGCCATGAAGAGTAACACAGCATGCAGTACTCCTCCATGGCCTCTGCATCAGCTCTTATCTATAGATTCCTGTCCTGACTTCCATCAATGATGAACTGTGATATAACGTGTAAGATGAAATAAGCCCCTTCCTCCCCAAGATGCTTTTGGTCATGCTTTTATCACAGCAGCAGAAACCTTAAGATACAAGCAAAATCTCACAGATACTGTGCTTTACACTGAATCCTGTCCATTCTGTTTGCTTTTGAGAACTCACTGGCTATATACCACAAGACCACAGGCCAAGTTAATCTGATCTTAGGTGACAACTAGCCAAACACGGACAGGCAAAGAGGCCATTCCTGCCTACCTAGTCCCACCTACGCTGGCTGAGGCCAGAAGAATCATCTCCAGTGTGTTACTGCTTGCTGATCCTCAAAAATGTGCAAAATATTAACTGTTGACTGCTTATAAAGTTTTATGACAGTCTGTTACATGCCAAAATGAAAGAACGCAAATTATCAGAAATTGCTACTGTTTACTATTATAGAAATTCCACTGTTTACTACAACAATAATAGCTGATATTTGCTATGGTGAATTGTTTTCTCATGTTTGTTAATTTGGAATTTCATTTAACTATTTGTGGAACTCCGTATAACCTGAATTAAAAAGAACCAAGTCAGAGAAGTATTTTTTTTTAACTTATCTTTATTTTATGTACATTAGCATGAAGGAATCAGGTCTCTTGGGATGGGCATTACAGACAGCTGTAAGCTGCCATGTGGGTGCTGGTAATTGAACCCAGGTCCTTTGGAAGAGCAGACAGTGCTCTTAACCACTGAGCCATCTCTCCAGCCCCCAGAGAAGTATTTTTTATGAAGATCTCACTACCTTGGGTTTCCTGAATCAGACAAGTATGATTTCAAACTCCAAGCCCATGTGAATTCAGACCCATTACTACAAACTCAAGAGACGAATTACTTTTACTGTTGTGATTGTTTCTAGAACAGAAGGAGCATGGCTTTTTGAACATTTTGTTCCTCGATGTTCTCACTGGCAATAGTCTTTTCTGGGCCCCTGAGGTATTCTCCATCGGCCCATGAGCAGTAAAGGATGTCTGTCTCTGGAGCACACATTTCTGCTGTGTGAGAGGGTCTCTAAGCCTCCAGTCTCATACTTACCAATGTTGTTTCAACATTGAAGTGAGTTTATTTAGAAAAGTAGAATTACAAAGTAAGAATTCCTGAGCTTATCGCCACATTTTCTAAATGTGGAGAACAATTTATTTATTAGTGAGACAGCATGCAATGACAATGACAGTGAGTAATAATTTTGGGCAGTTTGGTTCTTACTTTATCCAGGCCATAAGTTCCACTGTGTCTGGATCATAGAATTCTTGTAGTTCTGTTAATTCTGTAATTAATCGTGGAAAAAACTAAAACACAAAGCAAAATACCCGAAGGTGTAAGTAACTGGAAAGCTTAAAACTGTTTCAGAGTATTCCAAAAGAGTAACTTAAAGCACAATTGACATGGCAAAACTGCCAGGTCTCTGCCCTCTTCACTGACCTACTCATGCTTTCCTACCACAATAATTACAATTTTATAGTCTACTCACTGCTAGTCTCAGTAACTAATGCTATTACCAAACAATCATCAATTATATCTTTCATGCACAGACATATCAAATAAAAATATTCAAGGACAAATATTTTTGCAGGTTTATTAGCAATTAGTTTCCTGTTATGTTACATTAAGCCAAAAACTTTATTTCATCCCACAGATATTAAAATTAAGAGTTACCAAAATATATTTAAATATTCAGATCTACTTATTAGTCAATAACTCTTTCAATTATGATAGGAATTTACAATGGCTTTAGACTAACAAGAACCACATTAGAAGGCGTTCAGCATTTCAGGCTGAATGTAATAGGGTTCATGTGTAATCCTAGCACTGGAGCTGCTGAGTCAGAAGGATCAGCATAAATTCAAGGACAGCCTGGGCTATGTACTGAGACCTTGTCTCAAAAGACAGCAAGCAAATGAGTGCTCAAATACATAAAACAAACAAACAAACAAGCAAATAAATGTTTTGAGAGCAGAAGTTGGTAGTACATGTCATTAATCCTAGAACCTGGGAAGTAGAGGCAAGCAGATCCCTAAGAGTTAGAGGTTACTGTGGTTTACATATTGAATTCCAGGAGAGCCAAGGCAAAAAAAAAAAGAAAAATTGTTTTAGCTCTTTGAAGTAACAACAGCAGCAACATTAAGGATATCAGCTTTGTTAGTGCAGTATCTTGATAAAAGCTTCCTACACACATACATAAAGTTAGTACCTTATAGATAAGTACATTTTGATAATATAAAATTTCAGTTTTCTTACCTCTTTCCACAAACTAAGACCTATAATAGTGGGCACAGCCATGCTCAGAATAAGAGCCTAAAACAGTAAAGCAAAAAGAGTTATGAGTAAACATATTTTAGAATATATCCTAGAATTATTAGCATTGATACTATGATCAACTGAATATCCTTATAGATATAAAATTCAATCATTAAGACTGACATTGATCAAGAGGGAGGACTCTGCCTAAAATGCTCAATCCCTATCCAGAAAGGCAAAGAGGATGGACATCAGAAGAAGGAGAAAAGAGGGAACAAGTCAGGAGCCTGACACAGAGGACCTCTGAAAGGCTCTGCCCTACAGATGCAGATGCTGAGACTTATGGCCAACCTTTGGGCAGAGTGTAGGGAATCTTATGAAAGAAGTGGGAAACAGTAAGATCTGGAGAGGACAGGAACTCCACATGGAGAGCAACAGAACCAAAAAATCTGAGCACAGGGGTCTTTCCTGAGACTGATACTCCAACCAAGGACCATGCATAGAGATAACCTAAGACTCCTGCACAGATATAGCCCATAGCAGTTTAGTATCCAAGTGGGTTCCATTATAATAGGAACAGGGACTATCTCTGACATGAACTGATTGGCCTGCTCTTTAATTACCTCTCCCTGAGGGGGAAGCAGCATTACCAGGCCACAGAAGACAATGCAGCCACTCCTGATGAGACCTAATTGACTAGGATCAGAAGGAAGGAAAAGAAGACCCCTATCAGTGGACTTGGGGAGGAGCATGCGTGCAGAAGGTGGAGGAAAGAAGGGATTGGGATAGAAGGAGGGAGGGAACTACAGGGGGGTACAAAGTGAATAAAGTATAATTAATAAAGAATAAAAAAATTAAAAAAAGACTGACAGAAAAAAAAAAAGACTAACATCAGTATGAATCTAGATCAAAGTGAAGTGAGTGAAGACTAATGTGTTTCAAACACATTGAGGTCCTGGTAAAAATATCTGCTATTTAAGGCAGTCCATCAAAAAGGTGACATGTGGTGACACCACCTGAGAGGCAGAGGCAGACAAAATCGAGTTAGGCCACCTGGTCTAGTGACTGAGTTCCAGGCCAACAGGGCTACCCAGTGAGACTCCATCTTAAACAAAACCAAACAAAATTATTACTGGGTGCAAGAGAGATGGCTCAACAGTTAAAGAGTGCTTAGTTCTCTTGCAGAGAACCAGGGTCAGTTCCCACCACAAACATGATGGCTCACAGCACACTGTAACACCCTCTTCTAATGTCCACAGGCTCATGCACACATGTGGGACATGCCTTTAATCTCAGCATTCAGAAGCCAGAGGCAGAGGAATCTGTTGTGGATAAAAACATGTTTTTGTTTTAAACCTAGGTGTGAAATGTGGGCCTGATACAGATAGTCCACTGCAGCAGACTATGCCTCCTGCGGGCTCTGAGAGGAGTTCTTCGCCAGCTGCAGGTAGTTTAAATCTGAGTAAGTATCAGAGCCCAGAGAGTGGGGCTCCGAGAAGAACAAGGCTGCTGCCTCCCCCTGCAGCTCCTGCTGCTGTTGATGCACTGAGACAAGAAGGTCTTCTGAAACGAGGACTGGACTGACTCCAAGGAACCTGAGGACCCTAACCAACAGGAAGCAGCTAAGAGAACTGTGGCCCCTCTCCCACTAACCCTTTCTCTCTCCTACCTCATGTTGGGATGCTGGAAGGGACTGGGGTAGAGTAGGGAGAGATATAAGAAACGTAAATAAAAGATTTTTTAAAAAGTACACCAACAGGAATCTCTGCAAGTTCAGGGTCAATCTGGACTTTGTAGAGAGAGTCTATCTCTAAATAAATAAAATAAGTTAGTGCTTAGTTGATCTGAACTTGCAGTTGCCTATAATCCTAAAACTGAGACAGTCAAGAGGATTGAGGACTTGAGGCCAATATGAGTTTTTTATATAAAGTGATTCTGGCTCATGGAACAAACTAGAAAACATTACTTCCAAAGCAGTATTTCAAATAGCAAACAACTTAAAGATTTACTTTATTTTTAATTAATGATGAGTGTGCAGCTCTATGTAAGCATGTGGATGTTAAGGGCTGATGCCGGAGGCAGGCTGTAAGACACGTGATATGGGGGCTGGGAGGCTAACTTGAGTCTTCTATAGGAGCAGTTCATGATTGTAACTGTTGAACCATGTTCCAGCCCCACTATGTGAAAATTCTGCCAGAGCTCTGTTATGATCTCTGAGTTTGAGGCCAGCCTGGTGTACAAAGTGAGTCTAGGACAGCCAAGGTTATACAGAGAAACCTTGTCTCTAAAAAAAAAATCAAACAAACAAAAAGACAAAACCAAAAAAAATTTTTTTAATTAAAAAAAAAAATTAAAGAACTTGCAGGTAATTATTTTTTTTAAAAGATTTATTTATTTATTATGGATACACAAGATCTCATTATGCACCAGATCTCCTTATAGGTGGCTGTGAGCTACCATGTGGTTGCTGGGAATTGAACTCAGGACTTTTGGAAGAACAGACAGTGCTCTTTAACCTCTGAGCCATCTCTCCAGCTCCTGCAGGTAATTATTTTTGAATTAGCATGGAAACCTAATAGCAAAAGGCACTGAAACCCCACAGGAAAAATAGCTAGCATAGATCATCATACAATGAGAAATATAAATTATGGAAGACTGGAAAATGCAAGAAGACCACTGTTTGTTTTTGTTTTGGGTTTTTGGGACAGAGTTTCTCTGTGTAGCCCTGGCTGTCTTGGACTCACTTTGTAGAGCAGGCTGGCTTCAAACTCAGATCTGCCTCCCTGAGTGCTGGGATTACAGACGAGTGCCACTGCACCCAGCCAAGAGGACCACTGTTAAACATAGCCTACTGTCTTCTTGTTCCTCCTGCCCTGGGACTTGCTCTTTAGATCAGGCTGGCCTTGAACTCAGAGATGTGTTTGCCTCTGCTGCCAAAGTGTTGAGATTAAAGGTGTGAGCCACTACCATCCAGCTGCCTTGGTTTTCATTTACTAGCATTAAAAATTTTTAATTACATTTATATGTTTAATTGTGTGTGTGTGCATGCATGCATGCAGGCATGTGTGTAGGCACATGCACCTGTGCATGTAAGACAACTACTGGGAACCAGTTCTCTTCTTCCATCATATGGGTTTGAACTCACATCATCACACCTGGGGGCAGGAGCCTTTACCCCACTGAGCGATCTTTATGGTCCTAACATTTTATTTTATATAACTGGAGGATAAACAAGTGGTAAACATAAAATAACAATGGCTCACCAACAATATTGGGTGTACAGTTCTTAACCGAAGCCACTTTAAAAGTGTCATCCAAAGTTCAGGGGAGCAGACACCAAATGCTGCTAACATGCACACATAAGGAGTCCAGATGAATTTCAAGCTGGAAAAAAAAGTCACATATTATACATCCTAGAGCACATCATTATAGGACTTCTCTTTTTTGTTTTTTTTTTCAAGGTAGGGTTTCTCTGACTTCTCTTTCCTAAATTCTGTTAACTGCCCATAAAATATTAGTGAAGGATGAAAGGTCTTTACTTCTAATTTTCAGCAACAGATTGGTACCCAATTTGTTGTTGCTGATTGTTTTTGAGACGAGGTTTCACTGTGTATAGCAAGCTGACATCAAACTCACAGACCCACGTCCCTGGAGCTAGAGGTGTGCACCTTCATTTGAAGCCCTCTTTTCTTTTTTCTTTCTCTCTTTTTTGAGACAGATGATCTCACTCAGTAGCCCAGACCATACTGGAGCTCACTATGCAGATGAGGCTGACATTTACTAGAATGAGTCTCCTGTCTCAGCCTTCTGGGGTTACAGGCATGAGCCACTATGATAAGAGTCTGGGTTACAGGTACGAGTCATCACCATGACTGGCTTTTCCTTTGTCTTTGAGACAGGATCTCACTCTGTAAGCCAAGCTGGCTTCAAACTCAAGGCAATCCTCCAACCTCAGCCTTCTAAGTGAGTGAGCTACCATACCTGACTTTTCTCTTATTTTTTTAAATTTTGTTTTTTTAGGTAAGGTTTCAAGTATCAAAGATTGGCATGGAATTTGCAATGCAGCCAAGCCAATGACCTTGAACTTGTGACTCTCTGCCTCCACTTCTGCAATGCTATGTTTGAGTCACCTTGCCCAGTTCTTAATCTGTTTTCACTTAAACAGAAAAAAGATGCTGGGGCACAGCTCCATGTACAGTATTCATCTAGCATATATGAGACCCTAATTCAATTCCCAACACCACAAAGAAAAAATAAGGAAGGATGTAGGGAGAGAAGAAAAAAAGGGGCAAAATGGAAAAACAATACATTTTGCTCTGAATTACAATAATAAATCACCATGCAAAAAGTCTCAAAAATCACCTTTCATAGTTTATTTTCATGCATCTTACTTATTGTTAATGTGAATAAATGTGTCATCTTGAACAAAAAGAGAGATCTGACCTCTAACCTCTCCTTCTAGGAGGTAGCCACCTGCCTGACAAGACTATCTTTGTGTAGATGGGATGGCTAGGCCATATCTTCGAGTTAGGCTAAGAGCATGATTTGTTGTGGGGCCACACACTATCAGCTCAACCTCTGGAGAGGCTTCAGAATCAGGTCAGTCACACAAGTGGCCAACATCACATGTGGCTAAGCATATAAGAACTGCACACAGTTGGGCTTCCCTGCCAGCTGTGTTCCCTGTGTTCTACCGGGTGTGCCCTGCTCCTGAGAAGCAGACACTGTGCATGCATCTCCACAGCACTACGATAGCGAGTGTCCAATGCCTACGTCTCTCCTTGACCCTGTTCTGGGTCTCTCTCTCATCTGCTCATTTTAGAAACCTGTTTTGCTGAAATAAGTGGTAACCATGAATACAGTGACTATTCTGGTTATGTCAACCCTAGTAACAGAACCCAAAAAATGTTTTGGGGAACTTCCAAACTTGTAGTCGGTTTCAAAAGTAGGGATAACTTTAAGGATGAAGAGACACCCCATTTTATTTGCTAAAACTGACTTACATATAGACTTAAAACCTTTGCTTGAGCCAGGAATATATACTGGAGTATATATTGTTTGCCTAGTATGTGCAAGGTCCTGGGTTCTGCCCCTAGCATTGCACAAAAGGGGTTTTGAGGTAGATTTTTGAGGCTCTCAAGCTCAAGGTCAGACTTGAGACAGTTTCGAGATAAAACAAAACAGCAACAACAAAACCCTTGTAGCTCAATGAATACATTTTGATAACGTTTATTAATAATCTCGCATGATTTTATGTAGAAGCAGGATAAGGGAGGTTTGAAAACTAAAACTTGGGGCTGTAGAGATGACTCAGAGGTTAAGCACTGGTTACTCTTCCATAGATCTTGAGTTCAATTCCCAGCAACCACCTAGTGGCTCATAACCATCTGTAATGAGATCTGGTGCCCTCTTCTGGTATGCGAGTATACATGCAAACAGAAAATTGTATACATAATAAATAAATAAATCTTAAAAAAAAAAGAAAACTAAAAACTTACTACAAATAATTAAAGATATGGTTTTCAGGTTTGTTGTTGTTTCTGTTTTGGTCTTGGGAGACAGGTCTCACTATATAGCACTGACTGGTCTAGAACTTGATATGTAGACCATGAACTCACAGGGAGGCACCTGCCTTTGCCTCCTGTATAACTGACATATCTGAATATTAACAGTAGTATGCTACATAACAGTGTTTTCGTCAACAACAGACTGCGTACAGGACAGTGATCCCACAAGAGGGAGCTCATTAAGCACTAAGTCTTAGAGAAATCCTGTCTTAAAAAACAAAACAAACAACAACGACAACAAAAAAACAACCCTTTTTATTTATTTTACCTGTATGACTGCTTTGCTTGAGTGTATGTATGTGTTGGAATAGGCCAGCAAAGAGTGTTGGGGCCTCTGAAACTGGAGGTTTTCAGATGGCTTCTAGAGAAAAGATTTATGTGGGTTCTGGGAAACAAATTCAGGTCTTCTGCAAATATTTTTAGCCAATAAGCCATTTCTCTAGCTCCTAAAAAGGGTTTGTTTGTTTTTCAAGACAGGGTTTCTCTGTGTAGCCCTGGCTATCCTGGAACTCCCTCTCTATAAACCAGGATGACTTTGAAGCAAAAGATCCACCTGACTCTGTCTCCCAAATAATGGATTAAAGGCCACGCCATGTCCTAAAAAGTTTATACTTTCTCTTTAAGATTTACTTATTTATTTATTTATTAAGTATATAATGCCCTGCCTATATGTAGGCCTGCATGCTGGAAGAGGGCACCAGATCTCACCCCAGATGGTTGTGGGCCACCATGCGGTTCCTGGGAATTGAACTCAGGACCTTTGGAAGAGCAGCTACTGCTCTTATCCTCTGAGCCATCTTTCCAGCCCCAAGTTTATACTTTCTTAAATAAAGTTTTGCAAACTGTTTCAAATGTACTCACTAGCTACTAACTTGTCAGTAGAAAAGTCAAGTTTTAAAACAAACTGATCCAACAAGTATTCTTACCCTTCCATAAGCATCGCAAGAGAACCCAGTACAAGAGTATGAATTACATGATAAATTATTTCTGGCCTTTCTCCAATTCTTCCATCTTCAAGAGTTGCAGTTTCTTTCTGAGATTTACCACTAAATAAAGGGAATATGTTTTTGATAGTTCAGAAAAAATACACATGAAAAATCAAAGACATTATTATCATCTTTGAAGACTATACCTAAACTGGATTTCTTCTCTTTCCTAAGATCAATTATGCCTGAACCAGCACTCTAATCAATATACGTAAATTATGAAGATAAGAAGCTGTAGCTAGCCAGCTTCCTTTTGTTTGGTTCTTGTTTGGACACAGGCTTCACTACACCAGCTCAGGCTGGCCCAGAACATATTCTGTAGCTAGGCTTGCTCTACTCCTGGCCACCTTTTGCTTTAGGCTAGAGAGTTGAGAAATTACTAGTGTGACTGGCTTCAGGTCGCTTTTTTCTTTTATTGTAGTGCTGGGGGGTTACCAAACGTTTACACTTATATAGACATATACAAGTGTAGTATCAGCCTTTAAGAGAGCGCGCACTGTACAGAGTAGGTCAACTGAGAAGCACCGCTAGTATTTCTTGTATGTATTTATTTTTGGATTTTGCAATGCGGTTTCCTGCAGCCTAACTAGCTCTGGACTTGATATGTAATTCAAGGCTGGCCTTGAAGTCAGGATCCTGTCTTCCCCTCTCAAGGGCTCAAATTAGAGGCATACTACAAGTACCCATAACTACCTTTCTAGCATGATAAACATATTTAAAACAATTATGTTCATAGTATTCATTTTGTTATTGGTTTGTTTTTTTTTTTGCTTTTGTTTCTCACTCTCTCTTTTTTTCCTGAGACAGAGTCGCACTATGTGGCCGAGGCTGCCTTTGAACTCAATTTTCTTAGCTCAGCCTCTTGAGTGCTTGGATTATCGGCATGTCTCATCATACTCCAAAAAGTTTACAGTAATTTCAAATCACACCACTAGCTTCATTTCAATTAAAGCACACACACACACACACACACACACACACACACACATCCCCATTTCACCTTAGAATTCTTCTGTGTAGCCCTGTCTATCCTACAACATGCTTTGTAGACCAGGCTGGCCTCAAAATCAGTGCTCTGCCTGCCTCAGCCTCCCAAGTGCTGAGATTAAAGGCATATGCCACCACACACAGCTGATACATTATTCTTAGTTAAATAAAATTTTCAGTAAATTAGGAAACAAGTCTGAAAGAGCTTAATCTATTACTTATACATGTATGTAAATACTCAGATGTATAAAGCTAAATATTTGCTTTCTTGATTAATTTATAATGACCAATACAGTAAACACAGTATTAGAAAGACGTGAGGTGGCACACATCTGCAGTCTTAAATGATTTGGAGGCTTGAGAATATGAATTTTAGAGCATTTGAGGCAGTACAAGAAAACCTTGTTCTCTCCTTCCTTTCCCCCTTAGAACTAAACCCAGAGCCTCATACAGGCTAGTTAAGTGTTCTACCATAGCACTAAACCCAGGCCCCAAACCCTGTCTCTTAATAAAACAAAACATATAAACAAACAAAAAAAAAACCTAAAATAAAACAAAAAAAAAAAAATGGATCTGGGTACAACTCAGTGGCAGAGCATACTTAAAATGTTTTATATCTTTAAAATACATCAATTAGTAATACAACTAATTGTTATAAGCACTTACCACATCCTCCTAAAAGTAACTTGTGTCATAGAAAGAAGACAAATGATTAACACTAAAATATAGAATGGTAATAGGGAAGATTGTGTCAATCGTAAAAAAAAATCCTGAGATGGTGGCTGGAGAGATTCTTGACAAAGGAGCCAGTTCAACGTAAAATTCCTACAAGAGACAAAACGTATGATATTAAAATCACATGTGCTTTAAACTACTGAACATAAAGGTATCTTAAAAATCTCAGTTAAATGTGAAGATAAAACTCGTTTTACAAACCCGCTCACTGACAGCAAAGTTAAAGTTATAAATGAAAGGAGGGTAGGCTACCAGGAAGCACATGCTTTCATCTTAACTGCTCAGAAACGGAATACTGCTGTTTCTCTTGCCAGAGTTAGGGTTGGTAATCAAGTTCCTCCAAAAAGGCTTGTGGCTGGAAAGCTTAATTCCCAATAGCAAAAGATGGAGGCTAGAGAACTGATTAGGTCATGAACTAGATGGAGTCCTAATCTGAGAAGATGGGGCCTATCTGAAGAAAGGTCACTGGATGGATTCCTTTGAAGTATATATCCTGTTCCTTCCCCTTTCTCCTCTCCCTCTACTTTCCAACCTCTTTCATCATATGCTAAGATCCATGGAGCAGAAACAGTAGAACCAAATGATCTATAAAACTGAGGCCAGTAAGACACCTTGGTGAGCTGGGCATGGTGGCTGCATGCCTTTAATCCCAGTACTCAGGAAGGCAGAGGGAGGCAGATCTCTGTGAGTTCAAGGCCAGCCTGGTCTACAAAGTGAGTCCAGGACAGCCAAGGCTACACAGAGAAACCCTGTCTTGAAAAAAAAAAAAAAAGTGGGGGGAGGGAGGGAGCTGGAGAGATGTCTCAGAGGTTAAGAACACTGACTGTTCTTCCAAAGGTTCTGAATTCAATTCCCAGCAACTATATGGTGGCTCATAATCATCTATAATGAGATCTGGTACCCTCTTCTGACAGGCACACATGCAGGCAAAATATTATATAAATTAAAAAAAAAAAAAAAGGGCCAACTTGGTGGGTAAAGGCGCTAGTTGTCAAGACTGAAAACCTCAGTTCAATGCCATAGTGGAAGATAACAAACTTTAAAAATTTGACTTCTGGCCTCAATATACATGCTATGGACACAAACACACACACACACACACACACACTTAAAAATTTTTTCTAAAGAAGTCAGAGCTGGAGATGTGTCTCAGTGGTTCAGAATACTGGCTGCCTTTCTACAGGACCTGGGTTCAAGTCCTATTGTGACTCAGAACCAGCTCTAATTCCAGTTCCAGGGTTTCCAACTCCCTTTTCTGGTCTCTAGGCAGCAGGCAGGCAAGTAGTACAGACATAATGTGCAGAACAAATACTATACACATCAAACAAAAATAATTTTAATAAATTCTTGAAGAAGCCTATAAAGTTGCCAACATGAGCATTTTGTAGAATGGCTAAGACACTGAAACTCTGACTATCTGTAAAGTCCAATGCAATATATTTTTCAAGTTGCTGAGCTGAGGGTTAAACCCTCATGCACGTGAGACAGGCACTTCTACCACTGAGCCACATCCCCAGGAAAGAGATGGTGCGATGTTCAGAAGTGCTCACAAGATAATTAAGAGATGGCTCGGCAGTTAACAGCCCTGGGGGACCCAGTGCCGCCTTGTGGCCGTCAGGGCACTTGCACCATGTATGTAGTGCACAGCATACCTGCAGGCAAACACTCACATATATGAAATAACAAAGTCTTAAGTGTCTATTTCAAAAATGACTATGTTTAAAAAACAAGCTGAAGCTCAACAATGTGATAAATAGGAGTATCTCAGAATTAAGACAATGTGACCAAAATACCTAATACAGGGTCAGGGACTCTTTAACTGTTGTTATTATTCTGAGGCAAGGCTTCATGTGTCTCAAGACATCATAAACACCAATTCCCTATGTAGCTGGAGATGACCTGAATTTCTGATACTGTTTACACCTCACCAAGAACCAGAGTTACAAGCATGTGCTACTATGCTCAGTTTATATGATACGGGGACTGAACCCAGGGCTGCAATGCCTGCAATCCCTTTACCATAGGGAATGAGTGCACCCATCAAACACTTCATTTGCTACTTGTGCTATAGAGAAATTCAGTCTCTACTCCTATAAATCACAGGAGTGAGGAAAAGGTTCCAAACCTTCTCAGAGCTTGAGACATGTGCAAGCAATTACCAGCTGTCAGTACATAATGGCATTTCTCTCCTGTTGGTTCATAAAACAAAAACTAAACCAACAACAACTAGAAACACAACATTATTTTTTAATGCACAACATCAGAAACTGGGCTGCTTGTAGTCTAATTGTTATACTATTATACTATAATATTATGTATGAGACTGCTTTATGAAACAAATACTTTCCTGCCTGTCCTCTGCCCTTTCTTTTCCTCATTTGGCAGGACTGGAGATCAAATGCAGGGCCTCTCACATAGGGCGAATGCTTGATTACTGAGCTACATTCCTAGCCTGCTTCTGTCCTTTTGAATGGTGATCACAGTGTTGGTACAGTGTTTACTAGCTGTTTTACCTGGAGATCAAACCTAGGACTGTGTACATCCTAGGTCATTATTCTACCCAGTGGCCACATCTGCAGCCCTCATTTTAAGTCTTTACTTATTCCAACTTTAGACTGAGTCTTTAATCTTCACCAAAGGAAAAAGCCTTAAAAATACTTTGAAAGAGCTCGAGAGATAGTTAAAAGTACTTGGCTCACTGGTTAAAAGTACTTGAGGCTCTTGCAATGGCTCTAACTTCAGTTCTCAGCTCCCACATCAGTTGGCTCACAGCCACCTGTAACTACAATTCAAAGGAATCTGGTTTCTTCATTCACCTGCACATCATGCCTGTACACATACACATATACATATAAATAAAAATAAAAAGATAGCCGTGTGGTGGTAGCACACACCTTAATCTCAGCGCTCAGGAGGGAAGGAGAGGCAGAGGTAGAGGCAGACAGATCTCTTGTGAGCTTGAGGCCAGCCTGGTCTACCGAGCAAATTCTAGGACAGCCAAGGATACACAAAAAAACCCTGTCTCAAAAAAACCAACAATAAATAAATAAATAGGAAATCTTTAAAACAACACTATGAAGCTGGTGACATGACTCACAGGAAAAAGCATACCCTACAAAAGCTTGATAACCTGAGTCAGAGCCCTGGAAGCCACGGTGGAAGAAAAGAACTAACTCCCAAAATTTGCCCTCTGATTTCTACACATGTGCTGTGGCACACACATGCTTACTCACACAGACACAACACATCCACATGCAACAATAAATAAATTCTTAAATACATTAAAATGCTATAATTCTGTTAACAGTGTAAGTATATCTACTTTTTAGGGGACTAAATTTTTATTTATTTATTTATGCTGCTGTGCAAGATATCCAAATTGCAGTGCCAAGCATGCTCACCATGTGTTTTTTCCTGCAGTGCTGGATTTAGAACTGGGGCCCTGTGCTTACCAGGCAAGCACTCTACACCCGAGCTGTGTCCTACTCCCCCATTCCCAGCCCGCCACTCCAAATAGCAATGTCATTTATTTGATAGGGCTGGGGCTATCATAGTTCTGTGGCAGGCCCCTGCCGATAATTCACAAGGCCACAAAACCAAAACCGAAAAGTAATCTTCTATATAATATCCAAAACTATTTCCTAAAAGGCATGTAAGCAGTGCACACTCCCTCCATAAAGCATTCTTGCTTTGTATTTTCTGCATGTTACAGACTAGGTGAGCTTGTAAATGTGAAACTTACTTAGTCGCATTTAGTCCAAATTTTACTTCAAGAAATTTCATCACATGCTCATTTTCTTTGTGTGGGACAAACATCTAGAAGAGAGAGAATCAGGCACCATGGCCAAGTTGTGAGGTATCATTCTCACAGAAGAGAAAACATTACCTAAACAAAGAAATACTCCCTTACCTATGCTTTTAAAGCATACTTATTTCCAGTTACTAATGATAGAAAACAGCCAGATTAACAGAAAAGTGGATTAAGTAACAGTGTGCAATATGAGTACATTCACTGTATGCTTAGATATAAAAATGCAACGGTATTTTGGGAGTATGAAAATTTCAACCTAGGATAGCTGATTTTAATAACCCCTGCCCTTAAAGACATATTTCTTGGTTTATTTGGTTTCTGACAGTCTCACGTAGGAGAGGCTAGGCACGAACTCACTGTGTAGCTGAGGGTAATTTTCTATGCACCCTGTTCCCTTGCTGGCTCATCGTTCCCACTAAAGCTGGCACAGTGTATTTCTCTATTCAAACTGATCCAAAGCTCAGTTACTTACCTTCACTATAAAATTCAAGGTCACTGGCACAGTACATAACAAATAAAATTCAAACACTTTCATTATTTTAGCCACAAAAGATCCTTTTTTCCAATCCAGCTACAAAGGAAAAACCAAAATCACATGAACAAAAAATGAGGTATACAATTAACGATTTAAAATAATGACTATTTTTAAGAAGGCAATGTTGATTACCTGAAGGCACCTAACAAGCATAAATGTTCCCACTAAACTTAATAAAGGAGACACCAATAAAGCTGGATTCTCAAACTGTAGCAAATAGCCAAGGAAGAGAGAAAATATGTAGATCTTAAATACTTCATAAACCTGTTGAAACAAAATAAAATAAGAATAAAATTAATTTTAAAATAGTAATTATAAGCAAATGTTCCACTATAACTTAAGACAGTGTTAGCAAATGTTCAATCTGTATTTTTACCGTTATGGCGTATAATTAACTTACCTTTTTCTTCTTAGCATTCCATAGAAACAAGGTAAAGAGCTAGAAAACTGTAAGTGAAAGCTAAAGAACCTGCTTGGTGACATACCTTAACTTGTGTTTGGTGTCAGGTTATTGCGTCAGCTCTGTGGAGCTGTGGTGCAGCACTTTCCCTAACTCTAGCTCCCAGGGGTCCAGTGCCCTCTTCTGCCCTCTTCTGCCCTCTTCTGGCCTCTTCTGCCCTCTCCTGCCCTCTTCTGCCCTCTCCTGCCCTCTCCTGCCCTCTCCTGCCCTCTTCTGCCCTCTCCTGCCCTCTCCTGCCCTCTCCTGCCCTCTCCTGCCCTCTCCTGCCCTCTTCTGCCCTCTCCTGCCCTCTCCTGCCCTCTCCTGCCCTCTCCTGCCCTCTTCTGCCCTCTTCTGCCCTCTCCTGCCCTCTCCTGCCCTCTTCTGCCCTCTTCTGGCCTCTTCTGCCCTCTCCTGCCCTCTTCTGCCCTCTCCTGCCCTCTCCTGCCCTCTCCTGCCCTCTCCTGCCCTCTCCTGCCCTCTCCTGCCCTCTTCTGCCCTCTTCTGGCCTCTTCTGGCCTCTTCTGGCCTCTTCTGGCCTCTTCTGCCCTCTTCTGCCCTCTCCTGCCCTCTCCTGCCCTCTCCTGCCCTCTCCTGCCCTCTCCTGCCCTCTCCTGCCCTCTCCTGCCCTCTCCTGGCCTCTCCTGGCCTCTCCTGGCCTCTTCTGGCCTCTTCTGCCCTCTTCTGGCCTCTTCTGCCCTCTTCTGGCCTCTTCTGGCCTCTTCTGCCCTCTTCTGCCCTCTTCTGCCCTCTTCTGGCCTCTTCTGGCCTCTTCTGCCCTCTTCTGCCCTCTTCTGACCTCTTCTGCCCTCTTCTGCCCTCTTCTGCCCTCTTCTGGCCTCTTCTGCCCTCTTCTGCCCTCTTCTGGCCTCTTCTGCCCTCTTCTGCCCTCTTCTGGCCTCTTCTGCCCTCTTCTGGCCTCTTCTGCCCTCTTCTGGCCTCTTCTGCCCTCTTCTGCCCTCTTCTGCCCTCTTCTGGCCTCTTCTGGCCTCTTCTGCCCTCTTCTGCCCTCTCCTGCCCTCTCCTGCCCTCTCCTGCCCTCTCCTGCCCTCTCCTGCCCTCTCCTGCCCTCTCCTGCCCTCTCCTGGCCTCTTCTGGCCTCTTCTGGCCTCTTCTGGCCTCTTCTGCCCTCTTCTGGCCTCTTCTGCCCTCTTCTGCCCTCTTCTGGCCTCTTCTGGCCTCTTCTGCCCTCTTCTGCCCTCTTCTGCCCTCTTCTGGCCTCTTCTGGCCTCTTCTGCCCTCTTCTGCCCTCTTCTGACCTCTTCTGCCCTCTTCTGCCCTCTTCTGCCCTCTTCTGGCCTCTTCTGCCCTCTTCTGCCCTCTTCTGGCCTCTTCTGGCCTCTTCTGCCCTCTTCTGCCCTCTTCTGGCCTCTTCTGCCCTCTTCTGCCCTCTTCTGGCCTCTTCTGGCCTCTTCTGCCCTCTTCTGCCCTCTTCTGCCCTCTTCTGCCCTCTTCTGGCCTCTTCTGCCCTCTTCTGCCCTCTTCTGGCCTCTTCTGCCCTCTTCTGCCCTCTTCTGCCCTCTTCTGCCCTCTTCTGGCCTCTTCTGGCCTCTTCTGCCCTCTTCTGCCCTCTTCTGGCCTCTTCTGGCCTCTTCTGGCCTCTTCTGCCCTCTTCTGGCCTCTTCTGGCCTCTTCTGCCCTCTTCTGCCCTCTTCTGCCCTCTTCTGCCCTCTTCTGGCCTCTTCTGCCCTCTTCTGCCCTCTTCTGCCCTCTTCTGCCCTCTTCTGCCCTCTTCTGGCCTCTTCTGGCCTCTTCTGGCCTCTTCTGGCCTCTTCTGCCCTCTTCTGCCCTCTTCTGCCCTCTTCTGCCCTCTTCTGGCCTCTTCTGGCCTCTTCTGGCCTCTTCTGGCCTCTTCTGCCCTCTTCTGGCCTCTTCTGGCCTCTTCTGGCCTCTTCTGCCCTCTTCTGGCCTCTTCTGGCCTCTTCTGGCCTCTTCTGCCCTCTTCTGCCCTCTTCTGCCCTCTTCTGGCCTCTTCTGCCCTCTTCTGCCCTCTTCTGCCCTCTTCTGCCCTCTTCTGGCCTCTTCTGCCCTCTTCTGCCCTCTTCTGCCCTCTTCTGGCCTCTTCTGCCCTCTTCTGCCCTCTTCTGGCCTCTTCTGGCCTCTTCTGGCCTCTTCTGCCCTCTTCTGGCCTCTTCTGGCCTCTTCTGGCCTCTTCTGCCCTCTTCTGCCCTCTTCTGCCCTCTTCTGGCCTCTTCTGCCCTCTTCTGCCCTCTTCTGCTCTCTTCTGCCCTCTTCTGGCCTCTTCTGCCCTCTTCTGCCCTCTTCTGGCCTCTTCTGCCCTCTTCTGGCCTCTTCTGCCCTCTTCTGCCCTCTTCTGCCCTCTTCTGCCCTCTTCTGCCCTCTTCTGCCCTCTTCTGCCCTCTTCTGCCCTCTTCTGGCCTCTTCTGCCCTCTTCTGGCCTCTTCTGGCCTCTTCTGCCCTCTTCTGCCCTCTTCTGCCCTCTTCTGCCCTCTTCTGCCCTCTTCTGCCCTCTTCTGGCCTCTTCTGCCCTCTTCTGCCCTCTTCTGCCCTCTTCTGCCCTCTTCTGCCCTCTTCTGCCCTCTTCTGGCCTCTTCTGCCCTCTTCTGGCCTCTTCTGCCCTCTTCTGCCCTCTTCTGCCCTCTTCTGCCCTCTTCTGCCCTCTTCTGCCCTCTTCTGCCCTCTTCTGCCCTCTTCTGCCCTCTTCTGGCCGCCCGGGCACTGCCTGCATGTGGTACACACATGCAGGCAAAACAGTCACAACAAAAAATGTCTAAGTTATTTAAAAAATGTAAAACAAAGAAAGACTAAAGAAGCTGGAGAAAAGCCTAAGTGATTAAGAGTAGCTACTGCTCTAAGTTCAATTCCCAGAACCAATATCGACAGCTCGCAACCTCCTGTAACTCCAGCTCCGGGAGATACCACAGCCTCTTCTAGACTACGTATGTACTGACTGCTCACATGTGCACAGACACACAGGTACATATACATAATTAAAAATTAAAAAAACTCTTCAAAGAGAGATACCCTTGGAGAATGCTGACATCCTGGGAGAGTGCAGAGTCTTGTGATGCTGATGATGTTCAGTTCTTGCCTTGGCTAACTCCATGTAAGCGTGTACAGTAAAGAGTAACTCTCAGCTTCACTGCCCATTCTCGCTTCTGTCTACACATCTCTTTTCAAGACAAAGCTCTGACAATAGGAAAGGCTTCAGGGAAAGTACAAAGCTGGATGAAGGAGATGCTCACTCTTTTCTTGCTCCTTGTTAGCTTGCACTTCAAACCTTACCCAAAAGAGTATCAGCTCTTGACCCTAACAAAGCTGTTCCTTCCTACTGAAGCTCAGAAGATAGGATAACTTTTCAACACTTGACAATGCAGCTCCGGCCCTCCTGCTTCCAGCAGTTGCTATTTCTGTAACGCTTGCAGGCCCCTCATCATCATCCTTTCAGCTAATAAATTATTAAGATGTCGACTTTATTCTTTTTTTCCCCCCCATTTTCTCTAGCTGTAATTTTAAGGGTAGGGCATCTTGTTATTTGTTGAATCCAATTTTTATAGACATAGCTGCCAACAATGTGACTGCCTTTAATCAAGATGGCCAACAACTTTATTCTTGGTTAATGATTATTTTGGAGAGAGATAAGTTTTGAGGTTTCTGGTATGAGAAAGCAATCAGGGGCCTTTGCATGTCAAGCAAAGTGTTCTACCACTGAACTACATACACAGCCTTGGTTATTAAATCCTTATGTTAGGTTCTCCCTGTTCAAATAACCCTGATGTTCATCAGAGTTCTGAAGAGCTGAGAACAAGGGATAGAGAAACAGAAAAGAGGTTCTGAGAGACAACCCTGTAACCCTGGTCTTTGCATTTGCGCCCCTCGTTTAAAGAGGTTCTGAGAGACAACCCTGTGACCCCGGTCTTTGCATTTGCGCCCCTCGTTTAAAGAGGTTCTGAGAGACAGCCCTGTGACCCCGGTCTTTGCATTCGCCCCTCGTTTAAAGAGGTTCTGAGAGACAGCCCTGTGACCCCGGTCTTTGCATTTGCCCCTCGTTTAAAGAGGTTCTGAGAGACAACCCTGTAAAACCCTTGGTCTTTGCATTTGCGCCTCGTTTAAAGAGGTTCTGAGAGACAGCCCTGTGACCCCGGTCTTTGCATTTGCGCCCCTCGTTTAAAGAGGTTCTGAGAGACAGCCCTGTGACCCCGGTCTTTGCATTTGCCCCTCGTTTAAAGCGTTGCACTACCTTATCACCTTGCGCCACTGAGAAGGTGTCCAGCAGCAGCAGAGAGACTGCCTGAAGAGACAAGATGTAGTGGCTGTGCTCCCACATCATCATGAAGGTGTGCGTCGAGGCACTCATCAGCAAGTAGCAAAACCTCTAGAGAGAAAGAAAGCCCTCAGGTCAGCAATGTCACTGCTGCACAAACCCAATGGGCTGCAGCACTTAAAGCCACCTTAAAATCACAAGGCCAGCCAGGTGTGGTGAAGCGTGCCTCAATCCCAGGGCTTGGGAAGCAGACACAGCTGGCTACCGGAGTTCAAGGCTAGCCTGGTCTACCAAGCAAGTTCTAGAACAGCCAGGGCTATGTAGAGAGTCTCTGTTAAAAAACAAAAACAAAACAAAACAAAAAACCCCACAAACCCAGCAGGATCTTAACAAAACACAGAAACTACACCTGTCTTTCCATAGTATATTGCTAAGGGAGGGCAGGACAAAACATGGGTTCAAGCACAGTTTTTTTCATGTCAAGAGAGGAAGCAAAAACTAAAAAAAAATTGGCATTTATTAGAGTGGCTGGTAAACTTTTGCTAATATGGAAATTTCTTTTGTACTAATACAGTATTTTTATTTTTCATCCATGCTAACTTTATTTTCCTAAAAACTATCAAGAGTCTGGATTGACTAGCCAATGCTTTGTTCTTAATGAAGTTTGGCCTATTTCCCTCCAATGCTATACATATTAGCTATGCAAAACTGGATGCTACTTCTCTTTACTTAATACTGAAAGAGCTGCATCTGGGGGTGCACTTCCCTAGTTTCAGTCCTTGGAACTAGAGCCAGAGGCTCCAAGGCCAGCCTGAGTTGTCTCTTTCAACATCCTGTTCCTTCTCCATTTAGGGATGAACACCCTGCGCACAGTAAACCTACTTGCTGAATTTTCATATCTTGAATGTTTTGTTTTCATGTAAAACTACATGAACATATTTCGGATCTGTACTGGCTATTTCCCATAGTTCGGTGTTTTCTTCTGGTGCTAGGGCTCAAACACAAGGCCTCAGACTTGCTGGGAAGGAATTCTACCATGGAGCTGCATCTGCAGAACAGGTCTTTAGTTTTAAATATAAGTCTTAGTGTAGAAGAGTGAACTGCCAAAGCTGCTTTTTAGATATTTATTTTTAATCAAAACAAACTGTTGCCTAAAAAAGCTTAATAACTTTTAAAATAAAATATATTTAATTTTTTTTATTATTGTATAAAATTTGGGAGGAGAGGGCACACATGGGGAGGCCAAGGGACAACTCTGTGGTGTCTGTTCTCTCTTACAGTTATGTGGGTCCGGGGAATCACACTCAGGTTGTTGGGCTTTCAGAGCCTCTGAGCAGAGTCATGCTCTACAGACAGGCTGGCTTACAACTTGGAGCCTAGGCTGGTCTTGAACTTGTGGCAATCTTTCTGCTTCAGTTGTCTGTGTGCTGCTACTACAAGTGTGCACCTTAATGTCCAGCTATTCTTACTTTTACTTTTAAGAGGATTTTGGTTTTGTTGTTTTATTCTGTTTGACAGGGCTGGCTTTGAACTCATCATGTAGCTGAGTTCCTGCTTTCTGCCTCCCAAGTGCTGTAATTAGAGATATGGGCTACCATACCTAGCTATGTTCTTGCATATTTCAAAACATTTTTTTATAAACTTTATCCCATTTATACCACATTATTTTCTTAATGTTTTTCATTGCAACGTTTCTTGTGATGCTAGATTTATTATTTCAAAGTTTTTTTTGTTTTGTTTTGTTTTTGCTTTGTTTGTTTGTTGTTGTTTTAAGACAGGATTACTCTATTGTGTAGCTCTGGCTGCCCTGGAACTTACAATGTAGACCAGACTGGCCTCAAAATTCACAAAGCTCCTCCGGCATCTACCTTCTGAGCACTGGGATTAAAGACAGGCATCACCATACCTAGCTTATTACCTTTCAGTTTCCTATTGTATTAAGTAAAACACATGGACATTAAAATAGAGAAAGGAATCCAATTAACTCTTCCCACTGGTGTTTGTTTGGTTATGGTGCTAGGGTAGAAGCTCTAGCCCATGCCCATGCCAGCTACCACAGAATCACTCCCCCAGCCCTAGTTCCTGCCCTGCATTCCAGACAGCCAAGTTCCTTAGGAGATTTTGTTTGGTCTCTCTGGTCTCTTCCTAGCCAGGAATTTTTTATCTAGGACAGGCAGACCTCCAAAGGACTGTTACATTTCAGTCAATTTTAATATAATGAACTGCTTCTGTAGACATATATTTTATTAAAGTTAGTCTGTGACACAGTCTATGGCCTTCATTCAACAGCCGATTGTGGCAATAACAGTAACAATAATTAAGAATCTAAGTAACCTGGGACAGACATTTCCTTCAACTTTAACTGACCTACTACATCTCAGTCAGGGAGGACATGTGATTGAGCAAAAGAACATGCCATACTGCCATCAAAGTTTATACACTGTCATCCTCGGCCACCGCTGCATCTTCAGTAACATTTCTTTAAGTGCTGATGACTAAAGGACATAAATGTTCCTGAAGTAAGAGAAATGGCAAAAACAACACTCGGATAGGTTAACTTCCAAAATGAGATATTCTTCATGTCATTGTCAAGTAACCATACTGAAAGCAATGTAATATCAGTTTTCCTAAAAATATTTGACTGTCATCAGATTACAGAAAAACATGACTTAACAGCTACCTAACGACACGTTACATAGTAACATGCTCCACTGAATAGAACTTAACTCCTAATATGACTTCCTTTAAAACGTGCACCATGGCCCAGCATGATGGTGCACAAACGTAATCCTCCATGAGGCACTTGGAATAAGTGTTCAAGGCCTAGCCTCAGCTACAGAATGAGTGTGAAGCCAGCCTGAACGATAAGATTTTTGTCTCAAAACATGTAGCACATTTCATTTGCAAAGCATCAGAGTTAGCTGTGTGATATATAAAACAGACTTGTGCCTTACCTCTGCATAGGTATTTAAGTTTCTTTTTAAATAGCCCGTAAGTGCAGCAACTTGGCATGCAAAGTATGGCAGAGCCCAGTTTTCTCTTAAAGGAATGGAGTACTCGATCCTTGTTGTATCTACCCTAAAATAAACAGAGCAACACCGAGAGTGAGGCACACGCTTGTGTAACAGTACACTTCTCTTAGTTTATTTTTAAACTACTATGATTTATTCTATAAATAGGTATATGGTGCTTTGCCTGCATGTGTGTTTGTGTACCATGTGTGCCTGGTGCTCTCAGATGCCAGCAGAGGGCATAAGATTCCTGGAACTGGAGCTATAGACAGTTGTGAGCTGCTATGTGGATGCTGGGAATTGAACCCAGGCCCTGTGGAAGAGCAGCCAGTGCTTTTTACTGCTGAGCCATGCTGGCAGTTCACAGTAGTAATCCTGGCACTTGGAAGGCAAAGGCAGGAGGATCACTGTACAAGCCTGGAGCTAGCCTGGTCTACATATCAAGTTCCATGCTAGCCAAAGACACAGCAAGACCCTGTCTCAAAAATACTGCAAATAGGAAAATGAATACTGACAGAAATCAGAAAAATTAGGTCCATGCTTATGAAATTGTAATCAGCCTCTAGTAGCCTATTATATAAGAGTATAAAATAGCCAGACATGGTGGCACACCTTAATCCCAGCATTCAGGGAGGCAGGGGGATCTCTGTGGGTTTGCGGCCAGCCTAGTCTACAAAACAAGTCTAGGACAGCCAAGGCTACATAGAGAAACCCTGTCTCCAAAAACCAAATTAAAAAAAAAAAAGTATAAAATAGTCACAATTCAGGAACAATGAGTGATGAGTGAGAGGCTCAATGGGGAAAGGCGCGTCCAACAAACACTCCCCAAGACCCACAAGGCAGAAGGGGAAAACCAGCTTTTCTGCTTTCAGCTACGGTGCAACCTTCTTCGGTTCATCCCATTCAAGCGCTTCCACCATACTGCCCAAGTTTGACCTCAAGGAGTTCAAAGTTGTGTACTTGAGGCACACCGGATATGAGGCCCGTAGTGTATCTGCACTGGCCCCCAAGATCGGTCCTCTGGGTGCGTCTCCAAAAAAAGTTGGTGATGACATTGCCAGTGATTGGAAAGGTCTGAGGATTACATCCAGAACAGACAGGCCAAGACTGAGGTAGTGCCCTCTGCCTCTGCCCTGATCATCAAAGCCCCAAAGGAGCCGCCGGGGGACAGAAAGGCGCGGAGGATCATTAAACATTGTGGAAATATCACATTTGATGAGACTGTCAACACTGCCAGCCAGATGCAACACCGTTCTTGAGCCAGAGAGATTTCTATTAAGGAGATCCTGGGTTCTGCACAGTCTGTGAGCTGCAATGTGGATGGCCGCCACCCTCATGACATCATACATGACATCAACATGGTACAGTGGAATACCCAGCTAGTTAGGAAGCAATGAGAAACAAAAAAGGGGAAAACCAGATCTGGAAAGTTCACGTCTAACCTACATACACATACACTTAACCAATACAATGTAAACAAAAAGTAGTAAAAGTTCATTGAACTGAACACTTAAAATCTCTATATTTTTGGCTTTATTTTTTCAAAACAATAAGAAAAATAATATATTTTATTGAGTTTGTGTTCCTATAGCAGGATACTATAGAATTTGCAATTTATAAACAACAAAATGTATTGCTCGCAGTTCTAGAAGCTGAGAATCTAAGATCAAGGAAGGTGCCAGGGATCCAGTGTCTAGTGAGGACCCATTTCTCACAGACGGTACCTTCCAGCCTTTCCTCACGAGTGGAGGGGAACAAGATAGCTTGATTCAACCCCCCAAATTTTTTTCTGTAGTGCTGGGGATTGAAGCCAGGGCTTGTGTGTACTTGACACGCCCTCTACCACTCAGCTATAGCCTAGTGCCCGTCAACTATTTTATAGGAACAGTAATTCCAATCATAAAGATTACTCCTCACTTATGACCCACCTCTCAACAATAATACATTGGTAATTAAGTTTCAATATATGAACTTCCAGGAAGCACATTAAAAACCTAACAGTACAAATGGCAATTCTAACAATTCTGGCTTGTCAAAGATTTCTTAATTATGACATAAAAGTATGAAAAGAAAAAGAAAAACAGGAAGTAAAACCCTTTTGGGAAAACTTACTGCTAAGTTCGCAGTTGACCATGACTGGGAAGCCCTGAGCTTAGCATAAAATGGAGAATGCCCTTTTGCTGTTGAGGCTTTCTCTTCTCTGCCTGGAGATCCTGGATGCCCATACCTTCTACCCAAGAAACGTCCGGTTGTCCACAGGAAAATTACAGGTCCACCTCCCTTTCTTCCATAAGAACCCACTCAGCAAGCACCTGAGATTCTTGGAATGCCTCTCCACGCAAATGAGGCATCTCAGTAACTTAGCCCTTCCCCCAATGATCTTTGCCAACTCTGAATATCTCTATCCCCCAAAGTTCTATATAACCCTTGTTCACCCCAAATAAAACTGATCTGTGTCCCTGAGGCTGATCCCAGAAGGTCATTTCTGTTCATGCTCACAGGCCACTGAATCCCTAGTTCAATGCTTCTGCTCCCTAGTTCCTGAGGACCAGAAGCCAATGACCCTAGGAACCAGGGAGAGCTGCAAAACCCAACTTACCAGACTTGATCAAAATTTAAAGCTTTCCACTTTCATTATTTATAAAAGTACATGGCCAGGCATGGTGGCTCATACATTTAATGCCAGCACTCAGGAAGTGGATCTGGCAGTTGAATTCTATGAGTTAGAGGACAGCCTGGTCCATAGAAAAAGTTCTCGACACCCAGGGCTACATAGTGAGAGCCTGTCTCAAAAGGCAGGAGAGGGGGTTGAGAGGGAGAGATGCAGGAAGAAGAGGAAGAAAAGGAAGAGGAGGAGAAATACAAAGCACACTGAAAAAAAAAAAAAAAAAAAAGACAAAACCAAACCTGAAATAGGTAACCCGAGGATGGCAAAACATGAGAGACAAACACCGGCATCACCTCCACACTGGCCTGAGGAAGAACTTGTTTCCCACGAACGTAAGGACAGGAAAGCCTTCCCAGAAATGCGTGGTTAACTGTTTTACTGTGCCAACACCACAGCCTGCACTATAGAGCTACTACCGTGTACTCTCTCCATCACCCGTTACAGTGTTATGCCAGTCAAACATCAGAAGGTGGACAATGTTGGAGAAAACAAGAACTGAGTATGGTGGCACAGAGCGCAAGAGGCCAAGACAAGAACACCACAGTCCGTGGCCTACCTAGGTTTCAAACCGCCCCCCCCACCAAAACCCAAAAACCCAAAAACCCAAGAATGTAGGACTGTAGCTGAGACTTACAGTACTTCCAGAGCATACCCTGGGTCCAACCCTCAGTACTATAAAACAGAAGGTATGCACAGAGACGTGACAGAAACATTTCAATTTAAAAAAAAATGCAGCTAGGCGCAGAGACACATGCCTATAATCCTAGCACTCAGGAGGCACAGGCAGGAGGATCTCTGTCAGTCTGAGGCCACCCTGGTCTATAAAGCGAGTCCAGGACAGCCAGGGCTACACAGAGAAACCCTGTCTCAAACAAACAAACAAACAAACAAACAAAACAAAACAAAAAGAAAGAAAAAAGAAAAATTGGGAAGAATGTGAAGAGACTTTACCAACTAAGAGCATGCACATCACTGGTCACTCAGTGCATGCAAACTAAAACCGTGTTCTCTGCTTCCTGGTTGCCATGACAGAACCACACACCTACCAACTGTTAAAATTCTTCCTTGCCGCAGGCCCAAAGCAATAGATGCAGCAAATCGGCCTAAAATCTCCAAAACCACACTCAAATAAGGATTCCAAGGAAAAAGCAGCTGCTTGCAAATCAGCAAAAGAGGCCTTATAAGTAATCAGCATGACCACTCTCCAATACAGGCACCTTGTGGTCCGAGAGCCATACACACCCTGAGAAGACAGCCCTAAAACAGAACGCATCGCTATCTGACGGGAACGGAACTGCTTCCCAAAACTCCGCTAAGCAGGAGCAAACAGCCTACAATGCAGCCACGTGCTCCCGTCGAGCAAAAAGTCAGTGGAAACTTCTCCTCAGGGAGCCACTTCACAGAACCAAAACTGAAAATCAATGACCAAACACACCAGATCCTGCTCAGGACTGCTTATTTATGTATGCCTCTCACCACTCTCCTTCAGGGAAACCCCGGGAAAGGTGGGTGTGAGATCCTGGTGCTCCGTCTCACCTGTCTTTCTACAACCATGCTGAAAACTAAATTCCCTTCCCGCCTTTCATGGAGAAAAAGGAGTAATAAACTACAATGAGGTATTACTGCACATTAGTACCTACCATGCAACAAGGCTCTTAGTACACACGTGCACACACGTGCACACACACACACACACACACACACACACACAGACTGACTTAAGTCAGGGGACAACTGTATGGCTTAGAGGTACAGTACTTGCCTAGCAGGCACAAGGCCTGGGTTCAACACCAAAACTGAAAGGAAACAAAGCTAGGGAAAACCTCTTTGCTTAAAATAGCTTACGCTAATGACTTCCAGGTACGATCAGAAGCTGCAAACTGTCAAGTATGAGTTGGTTAAAAAGAAAGCCAGAAAAATCTATGAAGTAGAAGAACACCTGAAGGAAGAAGAGAAAAGGCAGGCAACACAGAAAACTAAACTGACTGCTTTAGCAGTGCAGCTCCCGTGCAAGTTGAGCCAGCAGCTGCTTCCAGACACAATTTTTTCTCTCTTTGCTGAGTTGGTACTCAGGATTGAGCCTCAAAGGAGGCTGGGAAATGGCTCAGAGGTAAAGCACTGGCTACTCCTGCAGGTGACCCAGGTTCAATTCCCAGCACCACATATCAGCTCACAATCGTCCGTAACTCCAGTTCCAAAGGACCTGATGCCCTCTTCTGGCCTCTGCGGGTATCAGGGATACATGCGGTGCACAGGTATCCATGTAGGCAACGTCCACATGCGTAAAATACAAACAAATAAATCTTTATTTAAAACACCCTGCTCGATAAAATAAGACACCTCTCTCCCTAAATAACCCAGAAGAGATACCACAGTGCAGCGCCCAGATGTAAGAACATGAAGGAAAATAAGCAAGGGATATAGCTAAGTTGGTAGAGTGTTCACTCGGCATGCAAAAAGACCCAGTTCCATCTCCGGCATCACATGAGTGTATGTCTGTGATCCCAGCACTGGGGAGGACAGTGCACTTGAGACCACGGTGGGCTACATAGTAAGTCCGAGACCAGCCTGGTCAACATACCAAGATTCTGTCTCAGAAACAAAAACAACCAGGGAACAGGCTCAGCAGTAGAGTCTCTGCCTAGCTGTAAAAAGCTATATGCTATTCCTCAGCAGTATAAAAGAACCCTGGCTGTCCTAGAACCTGTTATGTAGAGTGGGCTGGCTTCAAACTCACAGAGATCCACCTGCATGCATCTACCTCCCGACTGCTAGGATTAAAGGTGTGTGCCACTATAATGGGGTAGGTTCAAGTTTTTTGAGTCAAGTGTTTGTTGTTGTTTTTTTTGTACTGGGGACAGGGTTTCTTTGTGTAGCCTTGGCTCTCTAGACCCACCTTGTAGACCAGGCTGGCCTTGAACTTACTGTCTGCCTCTGCCTCCTTGAGTGCTGGGATTACAGGTGTGGCCCACCACGCCTGGCTTGAGTCAGGGTTTTAAACAGACCAGGAGCAGCTAAAGCTCAGGCAGGTGCCTGCCACGGTGTACCAGTGGCCGTCATAAACAATTTGTAGGACTCTTCTCTCTTAGACCACCATATGGGTCCTGGTAATGAGTCAGGTTACCAGCTTAGCAGTCTTCTCACTAGCTTACTACATGTTCAAAGAGTTCATTTTCTCTGCCTCAACCCAGTGTGGTCCAGTGCATCCTACTCATCTCTTAATCTTCTGACACCGCCTCTTATACCAGCTGGAGGAAACTTCTGCTTTGTTTCACCCTCGTGTGTGTGTGTGGTGTGTGTGTGCCAGTGTTGTCATGTGGGGGGAGCACGTGTAAGTGAAGGCTGACTTCAGTACTCTTCCTTGATTGTGCTCCATCTCACTCACTGGGGTAGAGTCTTTCGATCAACCAAAAAGTTAGCAATGTGGTAAGTCTGGCTAACCAACTGGCTCCCGGAAGCCGTCTAAGAGCTTGAACTCCAGGCGGCTCCACATCCACCCAGCACTGCCATGGATTCCGGGAATCTGAACTCCAGTTCTCATGCTTGTGTAGCTAGTGCTTCAACCACTGAGCCCTCTTCCCAGGCCTGCTCTTCAAGTGCTCATGTGGCCAGCTGAGGCCCTGAGGGGAATCCTGCCTAAACCACACCGCGCAGCCCAACAATCACAGGTTTGCAGCTTATGGCTGAGCATTTTAAGAATGAGAATGTTTTGACACTCTCTGACTACCACAGCTACAAAAAACTTGTAAGTATCAATTTAAACACCTTTCATACCTGTTAATCAGGAACCATGCAACAGTGAGCATTCCTGCTAGCCATGTGCCACTCAAAAGCCAACTTGTAACAAATAAAGCTGTAACGTATACTCCTTGTAATCCAAAAACAATGCCAATGTAGAAATACACTGGTTCAATAATTTCCTAAAGGCAAAAAGAGAGGGAATGATAAAGAGGATGACGTTAAACAACCTGAGGATACAAAACTATGTAAGAAAATGGATATTAAAGTAAAAAGAGGCGGCTGGAGAGCTGGCTCAGGGGTTAAGAGCACTGGCTGTTCTTCCAAAGATCCTGCGTTCAATTCCCAGCAGCCACATGTGGTTCACCACCACCTGTAGTGAGATCTGGTGCCCTCTTCTGGTGTGTAGATATATATGCAGGCAGAATACTGTGTAATAAATAGATAAATCTAAAATAAATAAATTTAAATAAAATGAAAAGAGAGGGCTGGAGAGATGGCTCAGTAGCTAAGAGCATATTTTCTTCTTACAGAGGACTTCAATTCAGTTCTCAGAGCCCACATGGCGGCTCACAACCATCTGTAACTTCTAGAGCAGTGGTTCTCAATCTTGCTAATGCTGTGACATTTAAATAGTTCCTCATGCTGTGGTGAACCTCACCCAGGAAATTATTTCACTGCTACTTCAGAACTGTAGTTTTGCTACAGTTTTGAATCATAATGTAAACATCTGATATGCAGGATATCTGATATGAAACCCACACAGGGATCGAGACCCACAGGTTGAGCACCACTGTTCTAGAGGACCCGATGCCCTCTGACCCCTGAGGGCACCAGGCACACACGTGGTACACATACAGATATACAAGCAAAACCCTCACCCCCATGAGTAAATCTGCAGAGGAGCTACATACGCTGCTGCCGGTCGCTTGGTAGAGGGCACTGGCGATGAGCTCTGGGTACAGGGACAGCTGCTGTACGGCGTTGATGGTCTTCAGGGAGATGGTCTTGTTATTGTGGGTCAGCTCGTACACACCTACACACATAAACAGTTCTCTCCAGGTTACTGCTCTGCTTTGACAGTGAGTCAACATGTCACTCATTAGTCACCACAGTTAATATGAAAAGAAAGACATTCAAATGCAACACCAGATGCCTCATTTTCCCAACTTTTTTATTATGTACAGAAAGAGAAACCACTACATTCTGAGACAAATTCCCACATTCTAAAGCTCTTAATCTTTAAGAACAGTTTCATCTTAGAACAGTATTATTACAATTACATACCTCTTTCAAATGAAGGCGCCTTTAACATGTCTTTATAATAGGAGTAATAAATAGCACTGTCACCCTGAAATGTGATTTCTCGTTCAAGTTCCTACAATGAAAGAAGTATTTGAATGTCAGTGTTAACTGTCAGCTGCACTTTCTTTTCCCTATCTTCTAATGTTTTGGTTCTGTTTGTTTTCTTCATATTTTAAATTGGCATGACATGGATTTACCATTTTAGTCAAGGAGATATTTACATTTTCCATAACTACCATATTAACAAGCACACACACAAGATAAATACATATATGCATACGTACAAGTAAAAGTTTTATCTATCATGTCTATAATCCTAGGACTTAAAGGGTCAATCAGGAGGACTGAGAGTTCACGGCCCACCTGGGCTGCATGACGAGACCCCCTGCCTTTAGATAAATGTGAAACCTACAAACAGCTCTGTAGTTGTGTCTTGAAAGGGCTAGATTAAACAGTTCTATGAGTTTCTTTATTGTAAACATTTCGGTTTCCATATATGTCTCCCACCGTTAGTCTCCAAGAGGAAATGTTTTTCAGGTCTATTTTACCAATGAACCACCCTCCCATTCAAAAACTGCTATGGTCTAGATGCCAGCATCCCTAGATAGAGATCAATCTTATATGTGAAACTCAATTGCTAGTGTGATGACATTTCAAAAAGGGCATCTGGAATGTGGGTGTATCATGAGGACACAACCTTCTGAATAGGGTTAGTGCCCTTATGAAATAGGGCCCAGAGTTCCCCTGTCTCTTCTGCCACAGTAAGATGGTCACCTATGGATCAAGAAAGAAGTCCTGGTCTAAACCTAGTGGCACATGCCTTTAATCTTAGCACTTTGGAGGCAAAGGCAGACAGATCTGTGAGCTCTAGCCATGCACTGTTAAATAGTGACATTCTGTCTCAGAAAGTAAGAGAGGAGGGCCAAGCAAAGAGAGAGAGAAAAGAGAGATGGGGAGAGAGAAAGGAGAGAGACCTCACTAAATACTAACTCTGCTAATCTGCTGGTGGCCTTTGAGCCTAATTTATATGTTGTTTCAGCAGCCCAAATATACTAAGACAGACCTAAATGAATCTCAAAAGTATTTTTTGGGATGGAACATTTTCCCATCTAGGTGTGGTGGTTCATGTTTCTAACTCCAGCACCAAAAAGGATGAGGCAGGATCACTGAGTCCGAGACCAGACTGGACCATATAGTGATTATATAGTAATTAGGCTAGCTTAATTAACAGAGTGAGACTTTGTCTCAAAAGCAAAACAACAGACTTGTTTCTTTTTAAGATTTCAAAGATGACTCTAACCATCATCCTTAAAATTAACTGTGCATATGAAACACACAGACCTTACTAACTCTCTGGGTGTGGGGGACACACCCTTCATGCCAGCACTCAGAAGGTGCACAGATCTCTCAGTTTTAAGCCAACCTGATGTACAGAGCAAGTTCCTGGACAGCCAGGGATATAGAGAAACTCTGCCTCAAAAAAACCCAAATAATAAATAAACATATAAATAAGTAAATAAGAGCTTACTAAAATATAGACAAATTTTAAAGTGGGTTAGAAAAGTCTGCAGTTTTGAGAAAGCTCTCACTGTCAGTGCCCTTCATCTGTTTATACTAAGTTCTTCATGAATACCTACATTTTCAAGGCTTAGTGGTCTCCGTTCTGCCCATACAATACAATCACCTGATCTGAAACACTGCAGACTGGCAGCCTAAAGAACATGAGAGGGAGGTCACTTTCTGACAGCTTCCTACACCTGGCAGGGACAACTATAACGACAGAGGTGTTTTTTCCTCTGTTTGTTTACTTGTTTGTTTGAGACAGAGCCTAGCTGTACAGCCCTGACTTTTCTAGAACTTAATGTGCAAACCTGGCTGCCCTCAAAATTGCAGAGATCAACCTGCCTCAGTCTCCTGAGTGCTGAGATTAAAGGTGTGCCCTGCTTAAGACACAGACTTTTAAGGGAAAGGCAAACCACAGCGATAGCTAAACCAACATACAGATGCAGTCAGTACCCAGTCAGTTACAAGGGTTCATAGTCTTTATTCTCCACAAATCAGTCAGCTTAACTACTTGCTCAAAAATAAGCAGTGGTAAAACTAAACAAACAAAACCCACCAATGTGAGCTCAAACCTTTTAAAACTCCATATAGCTAAGTAAACTTTGAGAGCAAATTTATTCAAAGGTCAAAGGATGAAATTTCAAATATAACTATAGTGATTAAGGATTCAGTGAAATAAATATACATAATTTAAAGCCAAAGATTAAAAATGAGTCATCATTTTAATACTATTATTAGAGCCAGTTAGATGATTTAGTGGCTCAAGATACTTGTTACACCACACAGACATACACAACAAATTAATAAATATAATTTGAAACTATAATAAAATATAAAATTTAAATCCTGTTGTATTTGTTAATCATTTTAAACCTTCTCCCAAAATTGTAATTATAAAATCTAATTCTAAAATTAGATTATACATCTGTAATTATATAGCCTAAAAGTCAAAATATTTTAATGCTGTTTCTGAAGTATGAGCTACCAAAACTACAAAGAGGCTGACCAATACCACAGCACTTTACTGAAAGTCACTAGAGAGATTCGGTTTGACTGAACACAGCCATCTTCCAATGGAAGAGTCTTGGCTGCTCCTGAGTGCCTCTGATCTCTTTTCCCCGTTTCTCAGCATACTATAAACAGGCAAAATTTCTAGAGTGGTACATGGAACTTTCAGACCTATATCGTATCTCAAGAACCCCATGGGCGTGCCTGATGTCCTTGACATCAGCTTAAGATGAACCAGGTGCACTCCGTTTGGAAGACGTTAGCTGTTCTGACCATTTTATCACCACTTCCTTTTGATCCCAATCTCAAGGACTCACTTGTTTTGCAACTGCCCACAACTCACTTGTACAAATGAGTCCCATCTGCAACTTCTCTGGATGCCAGTGCTAGAATTAGTGGCATATGCCACCAAGCCCAGATTACTACATATTTTAAGGGTGATACTGTAACTGTGTCTCAAAAGAGCTTCTACAGCATTTTGCTAATACTAATAAATAAAATATTTGCTATAATTATCATATATACACATGATCTCCTAAGAAACACAATGCTCAAGTTAGTAATTAGTTTGAAAACACTTTTCATAATCTCAAAATTCTTCTTACCTGCCTGTTGGAAAACCAGAATTTCCGTTCATGGTAAGCTGATAAGTAGAAAACATGCATCATACCACTAATAACTGCTGCAAGACAGCCAATGAAAATCTTTGCAAAACGTTGAAATGATACATCTGAAAAAGAATACTGAAGATAATCAAAAAGTAATACATTGTCTTGAAATGAAGTGACTAAAATGGCACCCTAGCTCAATGGTTTCTCTCCAAAAACATAACCCCAGTCTAATCACAACAAAATGCTAACCTCCAATAAAGCCATCCTACAGGCCCCTCGCCAGATGCTTCCTGGCTGAGAACTCACTGACGGAATGAATGCTTGCCTGGCATATGTGAGGCCCTGGGTTAATCCCCACCACAGGCAAAGGAAAGGAGGTGGAAAGAAAGACAGATGGATGTCAGGGTCATCAGAAACAAACCTAGGAAACTGTCAGAGCATAGAGTCCAAAAAACATGGCAACAAAAATAAAAAGACATTAGGTTAAAAACTAAGAACATACCAATAAAGCATAGGCCTTATTTAAGGGCAACACATCAATGTTCATTACTTGTAACAAACACATTAGTAGCATACTAATGTGAAATGCTAACAAGGGAAAGATGTTCTAAAGTCTAGGGACAGTAAGATTAGTGGATTAGTGGAAATACATCCTAGCACCAATCATGATGACCTGAGTTCAATGCTCAGAACCAACATGGTAGAAGAAGAGAACTGATTCCCAAAGTTACTCTCGGATCTCCATGTGTGCTCATATACACAAACACACATACAAAATAAGTAAAAAAAAAAAAAAAAAAATTAATTCAGGTCTATATTTTATATGATGAACACATTGTAGAGATTTGTTTCACAAGTTAAATATGCATAACATTAAAGAACAGTACACTGAAACTTGGTTAAGACATGAAAAAAAAGCCAGGTGTAGGGACACAGGCCTTTAATCCCAGCACTTGGGAAGCAGAGAAACTCTGTGAATTCAAGGCCAGCCTGGTCTACAAAGTGAGTTCCAGGACAGCCAGGACTACACAAAGAAACCCTGTCTCAAAAAAACAAAAAAGGAAATAAAAAGTGAAAGAAAAAAAGAAAGAAAAAAAAAACACATTAAAAAAAAGCCGCTTTCAAAGGAGGCTTTCACGTCTGTGGATGACACCCCCGGAATAATAGTTACGTTGCCTTTGCTATTTTTGATTGAACCAATAAAGTCTGAAACTCGCCCCCCCAAAAAAAAAGCCAACTATAGAACTACAGAAACAAATCCTGTCTCAGACAAAGAGATGAGAAAAATGCCCATTGACTTTAAAAGTAATCAAAAGGAATGCACTACACTCATTCTGAATTACTCATATATATATATGTTATATACACATACACACACACTCTCTCTCTCTCTCTCTTTCAAGAATAAGCAACATATATCCTATAAACTACAGTCCTTGATATATCATAGTGAGTTCTGATGATGATGTCTTAAAAGGACACTTGCAACTGTTTATTCACGCATAGCCATCCAGGCATGGGAGCGCTTGCTGATGAAGCAGCACAGAGCTCAGCTGGCTCTGCACACAGGAGGATGCAGCCCCACCACGGCTGGGAAGCACAGCACCCGATGCTCTGCTACTGAAAGCAGATGACTTTGGGGAAATCAACGTTTCCATTTATTAGATCAGTTAAACAAAACCTCTGGGCTGTGGGTTAGCAGTGTTAGCAAGGACATCGCCCAGGCTCAATCCCTATCACTAAAAGACAAACAAAACTCAGTGTTTGCAAATGTTATTATCATATAAAATATATATATTTACATCAAAAATAATTACATTCTATTCAATAAACTATTAGTGCTAGTATGATGTAACTGTTTTATCATTTTGGTTTTTTATAGTCGTGGTGGTGTTATTGAGACACAGTCTCACTATGTAGCTTTGGCTGGCCTGGTACTCAGAGATCCACCTGCCTCTGCTTCCCAAGTGCTGAAACTAAAGGTGTGAGCCACAACACCGACCCTTAATAAAACTGTCTTAAAATTTGACTTTGGTTTGATTTGGTTTGAATTTTGGTTTTGAATTCTGCTGATGAAGCAGCACAGAGCTCAGCTGGCTCTGCACACAGGAGGATGCAGCCCCACCACGGCTGGGAAGCACAGCACCCGATGCTCTGCTACTGAAAGCAGATGTAGCCTGTGCTGAACAAAAGGTCACTACACAGCAGAGGCTGTACTTGAATTCCTGAGTCGCCTCCACCTTCCAAGCGCTGACATCACAGGTATACACCTTGATGCCTGGTTTTTTTCAAGTTATTGCTTCTAATATCATGATATAATTACTGTATCACATATATAAGCACACACATAGACAAATACATACACACATATTGATACAAAATACAGACACACATATTTCCATATATACCTCCTATCCCCAAAGCGCTGAGTGATCAGTAATGCTAAGAGTGCAGAAAATACCGGTTATTACTACTGTGTTAAGTAAGCACACTTCCATAAATATATGAAGTAACTGAAGCAATGACAGCTTGGTATCTAACCTTTAAAAACAAACAGTAATCTGGGCATGGCGGTGTACACCTTTGAACCCAGTACTCAGAAGGCGGAGGCAGGAGAGCTCTGACTTTGAGGCCAGCCTGGTCTACACAGTGAGCTCCCAAAGGCTTAATTAGCTATAGCTGCAGCTGTAAAGCTGAAGTCCAGTAACTCAGAAGGCTGGGGTGAAGGAGCAGCTCAGGAACTGGAAGCCATGAGTTTGCCCATGAGATACATGTCCACAAACACGACATTCACAGCAGGAATACTTTTAACTATATACTAAAAACAACTCAACATTTAACCAAAGAAACAATTACATATAGTCAAACAATGAAATACTACTAAGCAGAGGATGGGAAAGAAGCCTCTATGCTTAAGAGTGCTGCTTTTCCTCAGTCCCCAACACCCATTTCTGGTGGCTCACAACTGTCTGTAACTCAAGCTCCAGGGGATTTGACACAATTGGCCTCTGCAGTCACCTGCAATCACATGCACATTCCTATATGCAGACACACACACCTACAAGTACTTAATAAAAACAGGAGCTGGCTCAGTGATTAAGAGCACTGGCTGCTCTTCCGGAGGACCCAGATTTGATTCCCAGCAACCACATGGCAGCTGACAATCATCTGTAACTCCGTTTCCAGGGAGGCACATTTCTGGCCTTAGCAGCCACAAGGCATATATGTGGTTCACAGACACACATGCAGACAAAACACTCATACACATAAAATCACATATACGTAAACTTAAAAAATAACTGCATCTACTAAAAGCAACAGTATTATCAAATGTTTGCCACTGTGTATGTTGTTTGTTTTTAACAAGGTTCACTCTGTATTGCTTGTCAGCCTTGAGCTCTCAGTCCTCTTTCCTCAGCCTCCTGAGTGCTGGAATTACAGGTCTGCACCACCAGGCCAGCATCGTATGTATGTATGTATGTATGTATGTATGTACATACACATAATTATATGTATATGTGCATATATGCTTACATATGTATATGAATGTGTATATGTGTGTATGCATGTATGTGTATATATGTGTATATACATACATATATATGTGTGTGTATATCAGTGTGTGTATATGTCCTTAACTTTCTACAGGAAGGAAGCAATCTAAGAAAGTTGTTTGGCCCCTATGTGTGACACAGCTCTAATGTTCTCTTCAGGTAAAGAAGATATTAGGTAAAGGGGAGTCTCTGAGAGACAAAGTTAAGGACCACACAATAGGACACTCAAAAGATTTCCTACCCCAGGGTAAGGAGACAGCATGTGCTTAGCAGGATTCTGAATTGCTATGGAACTGCAATGTTTATCTCCAGCTCTTTCTTTCAAACACAAGCATTTCCAGTACCACACTAGCTAATAATGTCTATTGAGAGGCAGAATATTAAAACACTTCCAAGGCAGGCCTGAGTCAGCTCCACAGGACAGAACTTCTTACAAGATGGGCTCCTGGCTGGCATCTGGGAACTTGGAGTTCAAGGGGGTTTCTACCGTTCTTTGATAAGTGTGGCTCACTGTGCCTACCTTATTTGTACAATGTGGTTTATGCTTTTTCCATGGAGTCTAAACTGTGGTCATGTGATAAGCAAAGACTACCTACAAGGACTAAAAACAAGGTACCTAAAAACCCCAAGCGCTGTTTCTAATGAGCTCCACTCATTGACAAAACTGCAAAAGAGATAAAGCCCTGTATGACTTCACTGGGAGAGAAATTTTGGAAGTGTGCATCCTATAACGTACACACTTTTCTCAAAAGACCTCTGCCCTGTACTAATGTTGTGTTATTCACTATAGCAAATCATGGCTTTAAGGACAACTATATTCTAAGATCCTGAGTCCCTGAAGCAAACCACTGTTCGTAGGAACTGTGACATGGTGCAGATAATTTGTATTTTCAGTTCACAGGTCTTAAGATCAGAATGAGTCCTAGCTGGCCCTGATGTAGAAAAGATAACTTGAGTTTTAAACTGATGCTATGACAAAATAAGATTAGATGTCTTCCTTAGTGCAAGGGAGGATATATTCTGTCTGAGAAAGAGGGGCAAATATTTATGAGGAAAAGGATAGCTCACTAATAGTGTGAGCCACATGTCCTGGGCTTGATCCCCAATGTGACAAAATAAATAAATGAATAGAAACAGAAGAGTATGCATTTCTAGACATGACCATGAGATGTCTGAGAGTCTCCTGCAGTCACGGTGTGCTTCTGTAAGCTACTGTCTGGACTGACTAGCACTTGTCTGGACCAAGAACAGAAGTACAAGTGACAGTGGATTGGTCTAGTAGAGCCTCCAGGAGAAACTGTATGACGTTACATGCCTTCCTGCTCTTTTCCTCTGTCCCAAGAAAAACATGTCCCAAACAGGGGCTGTTCCTTCCTGACACATGAAGCCACGCCAGCTAACCTGGAACTGAAACATGTAACGTACTAGAACTAAGCATTTGTCATATCATGGCCACAACATGAGCCATAAATAATATGTAAATATTTACTGAAAGGTGATAAAATTTAGGGGCTGTTCTATAGCAAAAATCAATTGTTAAGCATAAATTGAATCTCAAAATACCTTTATGTAAGACGGAGTATGTTCCACAGTAGGGAGCTTATCTAGCAAGTATTCGCAAGCCCTAAGTTTAGTTCTCAACACCTCAAAGCACACACACAAGAAGAAATCTCTTCAGAAAGGTCACATATTGAAATGATGGAAACATACTTTCCCAGCAGGGTTACCTGAATGGTAGCACACTGGATCAAGTGACTTACATTTTGAAGCTCTTTGAGGGGCTGGGGTTCTACGGACCTTCTCTGCTTTGGCTTCCTGACTTCCTGATGTCTTCGACTTTTTCCTTTGGCGGGGTTCTACAGCTGACCCTAAAAATATTGACAACATTATTGCAATGTCTCCATCAATCTTCTGGATCTCCAGCGGGTCAGCTTTTGTTTGTTATGTAGCAAGCAAAGGTCACCTCCATGGCCAGATCCCCAAGCCCTGTCTCTAATGAGCTTTCCTGGTTGATAAAGCCACAAACGGCACAACTTTGATACTGAAGGACTCAAGTGTATCTTCTATGACAAAAAGTAACTTGGGATCATATGGCTAAAGCAAGTCACATTGAGACCCACTGTGCCCCCTTCCTCAAAACTGTCTTCAGTATACGAACAGAAGCAATGTATAGTCCCTAACACCACCTCTGCCTCTCACGTTTTGAGTCCAACTGCTAAAAGAATAGATTCTTCTCCTGAAATGCTACTGTTTTAAAATGTGCTACAGTAAATTAATTTTTTTCCAAAAGAAGTTGAGGGATTATTCACCTTATTATTTTAGCTGAGATTATCAAATCCATCATTTGTAGGTTAATAATTTTTGATCAAAATACAATGCATGAGTCATAAAATTATGCTTTTTTCTTTTTAAAGGTAGGTTCTTGAGTAACCTCAAACTTCTCATGCCCCTGACTCAGCCTTTAAATGCTGAGATTACAGGCACACACCATCATTTTTTTCTTTTTTTAAAAACTATTTCTTTAATACACACACACACACACACACACACACACAGTACTGTCTGTATGCACACCTGCAGGCCAGAAGAGGGCACCAACTCTCATTACAGATGGTTGTGAGCCACCATGTGGTTGCTGGGAATTGAGCTCAGGACCTCTGGAAGAGCAGCCAGTGCTCCTAACCTCTGAGCCATCTCTCCAGCCCCACACCACCACTTTTCTTTCCAGAATTTGGAACTAAACACAGGGTCCCGAGCATAGTGGGCAATGCTGGACCGCTGAGCTGTTGGCCAGCCTCTCCTCAATACAATCCTGGAAGCTTTTCTACAGCTATGGTCCAATGTGCACGCTGACAAACGCAGGAGCTAGCTTTCTGTCCTATCAGATAGATGGGAAGCACTTGGAAAAATGCCCTAATACCAAAATGCTTACCTTTTCTATTTCTAATAAAAAAAAAATGTAATGCAAATGTTATATCTAAACCACTAAGTCAAATTCTAAATGAAAAAATAAGAGACTCCAAATTAACAAGAATTTGAGATAGACAACATAACTAAAATTACCTTGTGAGATGAGTAACTGCTATGAAAAAAGAGTGGCCCTGTCGAGCCAATAGTATGACTCAGGCTTTTCTTTCTCTTTTTTCATAGTTATGTCTTTAAGCCATAAAATGTGAGATCAAAGAAAGAATCTGGTAGCAAAGAGAATAGGTTCCTCCAACCAGACAGACAGCTCTTTAGCTTTACTATGAAACTTGAATAAAACAAATATTCTGAAACTGTTTCCAAGCAAATTCATACTTACTAAGGTATCTTTAAATAACAGTGTAGAAAAGAAAAGGTGAACTATACATTAAGTATTCGGTCTCTCTCTCACCTACTTTTTTAGTACCGTAATTCCTAACCACACTTTAAATACACACAGTGTACTCCTCAACTATCAAAAAACCACAACCAATCAAAATGCAAAGCTGTGGAGCCAGGCCCAATGGATACATCCAGAGAACAATTCATATACCTAAGGCTCAGAGAACATTGTGGAGGACCAGCAGAAAGAGTCTAAGAGCCAGAGAATAGAGGACTTTGCTGTGAGATTGTGTCTACTAGGAATGTCCTAAGTTACACCCATAAAGTCTCACCAACATGTCTGCCTACGCATGAACTGAACAAGAGCAATAACAGATATGCCAAAGTGGACAGGGAAGCCTATGGTGGTGGCCCACACCTTTAATCCCAGCACTCCAGAGGGAAGCAGAGGAAGATGAATCTCTACAGTGGAAGTTTTGGTTTCTTTAAAAACAGTTATGTTATGTTATGTAAATATGTTTTTGTTTTAATCCCAAGTGTGGGATTTTAGTTTGGGCTTTAGTTCGTCCACAGCTGATAACTGTCTCATGCAGGCTGTGCTCTTTGCCAGCTGTTAGCAACCTGCCTCAAGTGGCACGGAGAGGGGTGTGGTCTAGGGTTCTGAGGATATAAATATGAGAGCCCAGAAAGAAAAAGTGTGACCTGAAGCGGTGGCATGTGACAAGTGGCAGTTTAGAGAGACCAGAAACACTTTGTGACACAGCAGCTTGGGGGAGAGAGAGAGATGGAGGTGACTACTTGTTGCTTTTGCTGTTGAGGAGGAATTTGTATAGCCCTAAAAGAACCCATTAACCCTCAACAGCCAGGAGAAGTAAAAGGGTCTGTGGCTCCTCTCTCACCTACCTAGGGTTGGGGGCGTTGGAAGGGGGAAGCTTTAAGGAACCCTAAATAAAGTAGAAATTAAAAATGAGCACAATATATCTCTGAGTTTGAGGCTAGCCTGGTCTACAGAGTGAGCTCCAAGACAGCCAAAAAAAAATTTTTTTTTTTTTTTTTTTTTTTTTTTTACAGAAGAAAAAGGCAAATTAAATGATGAATACATAGCCATAAGAATAATCTGCTACTTCAATCTCTAGTCCGGCCATCATCACATGAAATGACAGCTAGAAACAGGCTTCTAAATACCCATCTAGACTAGACAAAGAGGATCCAAGAAAAATGCTAATGCTGCTGTGCTCAAAGCCCATCATCCTTTCTTTGCTTTATGTCTGTTTCCGGAAATATAAATGTAAGCAACACTTATATGTCATCAGGAGGGACACCTGGAAGAACATTTACTTCCAGAGACAGCTGGACAACAAAGAGGCTCCAAGTACCTGGGAAGAGGAAGCCAAAAGCTACAAACTGCACCTGGATTCGAATACAAATACAGAGACTGGCCTAATTTTAACAGAATAAATACAAGATTTGTAAACAGAAAGTGCTCAGGGAAATACCTGACACAGACGTGTTTGCTGTAAATATTATCACAAGCATCATTACAACAAATATTTATTCATTCATTGTTGACTATTATATCCCAGTACCCAAAAGGGTAGAGGCCCAACCACGAATTAAACATTTGTTGAAAGAAAGCATATTTTAATAAAACTGCCACCGACTAATTGTCCTAAATAAGGCACATTTGTTTTTGGATTATCTACAATTCTTGTAATCAAAAAATTTATCAGTTTATAGCCAAATACTTTTACAAAACGATAGTCTTTTAGCAAGTTCCACATCATACTATTAAGCATAATAATTATATCCTAATTGGTATTTCTGCACATTTACAATATTGTTTTAGTAATGCTGCATTACTTTTTTTTTTCATGTTTTAAGTATAAATATGCACACAGGGACAAACTGGTTTATCAACCTACCCACACAGATCTGTAGCTAATCACAAAAATAAAATTTACAAAAAATTTTTTTCAAATGATAACACACTACAAACACTGGTAATGCTGAAGAAACAAGTGGAATGACATTCTTCCTGACCAACTACCTGTTCTGGGGCCTATTTCTAGGTAATTTCTTAAATGTGGATGAATCTTAGCACAAAGAGCTGCAGGAAGAGGAGGAATGACGAAATCGTGACCTCAGGGACAGGACATCAAGTCCCAGTCAGCAGGAACTTCTAATAATCTTCTGAAAAATGGCTTTCCACTGAATTCTTCAAACTCCCTTCATGTACCCTTTGTTCAACAGCTTGAGTCTAAATCCGATGAAATACGGATCATATTCACAACTCCACTTTGTAAGCGTAAAACTTTTCCAGCAAAATGCAGCATGTAACTGCTCAGCCAAGAGTGATGTCTAACAGCTCAATCACGCACGGCCACACCATGAGTTTACTGTGCCACAAATACTCTTTTTACACTATCACTGGTTACTAAGTTGCTTATTGCTTCCTGTTTTTCTCTCACTGTCCGCATCCTCTCTGGATAAATTGCTGGCTAAATAATTTCCTTGACACTGACCCTGAGGGGCATGCAGTCCTCTCCATCAGTTTTGTTTTGGTTTGGTTTCTCTGTGTAGCCTTGGCTGTCCTGGACTAAGGACTCACTCTGTAGACCAGGCTGGCCTCCAACTCACAGAGATTCGACTGTCTGTGCCTCACAGAGTGCTGGGATTACAGGCTTGCACCACCAAGGCCGTCTCAGTCCATCAGTTTTAACCCTACAAGTCCTTTTGGCCTCCTGGTCCTCTAAAAGCATTTACACTCCCCTACCCTTTGCCATTTCGTTATCCCTTACGTCAGGTTCTGCGTGTCCATCCCATCCCAGATCCCTGCCTCAGTTCCCCGCGCGGGGTGCGCCCAAGGCTTTCACGTTCCCCAGAACCCACCCAAGCCCTTTGCAGTTACGGAGCGGCTCCGGACCCTCGGCCCCGTCCCTCCCCAACAGCTTCCTCTCCGAGAGACTCCCAACTTTAAGCTCCACCTTGGTGTCCCTCTCCGGGAGACAAAAACTTGGGGCCATCCTCTCGGCTCGCGCCCGGTTTCCCTGCAAACTCGGGGGCGCGCGCCCCCGCCCACCCCGCGCCCTGCGGCCCGCAGCCAGGCCGGGCCCCTCTGCCGAGCCCGCCGCGGCGGTTGGCGCGCTGCACGCCGGGGCCGTCACCTTCTTCCTTCGCCATCGTCTCCGCGGAGGCCCGGGCGGCCCTCCCGCTCCCTCAGCGGCCCGGAGTCCCCCGACCTCTCCGTGCGGCCAAACCCCGCGGCAGCTCCGGCTAGCTCCCGGCTGCCGCGCCCCCACTTCCTGACCCGCCCCCCTCTGGTGTCGCCGCCAACTGGGTCCCCCCCGCCCCCCGGGCGCTCCGGGAACCAGAGTGCGGGGAGCGGAGGCCGGCCGGAGCGTTTCGCCAGCGCGCTTGGGCCAAGCCCACGCCGGCCCAGTGTCGGCGGTGCTCCTGCGAGGAGCGAGCGTTCGCGGCCGCCGGCCCTCCTCTGTGATCCTCACAGGGAAGCCAGAGTTACAGCAAGCTTTTCGTGACGCTGCGGTTGGACTCGGGAAGTCACAGACTGTTGCCCAGATCCAGTCCCCAAGTCCGTCCCCATTTTACAGACAGAAAACTGAGACTCAAGCGCGGAGGAACCGGAACCCTGGACGCGATCTACAGTCAGTGCCTACGTCTTCCCACGAGGATTTCAAAGCCAGGCAAAACGTTCTAGGAAGGTTCTTTGTATTGGTAGGTTTTTGGTTAGTTGGTTATTTACTGGTTGATTTCTTTCTTTTTTCTCCCTCTCTCCCCGCTCTCTGTGTCATTCTGTCTCTCACTGGATCTATACGGCGCGGACTGGCCTCAGCTTGCAGTCCCCTTGCCTCAGGTTCCGGACTGCTGCCATTGCAAGAGTGATCCACTGTTTGGTTTAGTAGACGCTTGACTGCTGCTACAAAAAAAAAGCTTGTATCCCAGCTACATAAGCAAGTTAAATTATTATCACATAAAAAAACCACACACAAGAAAGCAGTGTGTCAGTCATCAAAACTGGCTTAAAATGTTTGCGCATCTCAATGTTCTGGAAGAAAGCACAATAGTACTTTGCTCTGTTAGGAAGGAATACGTGTAGATTATTCCTTAACAGTAGAATTCAGTTTATTGTACTGTGCACATCTCATGCTGCGTACAGTGTGCTGAAAATCACGGCTGAGATTTAAGAACCAGTGCTGACCCAATTAAATTTTCACACGCCTGTAATCCCAGCACTCAGGGAGGCAGAGGCAGGCTGATTCTGTGATTGCGAAGCCAGCCTGGTCTACCAAGTACATCCAAAATAGCCAAAGCTATACACACACAGAAACCCTGTCTCAAAAAACCAAGAGAGAGAAAGAGAGAACTTACTTCAAGTGAGATAAAACTTGTTTCTTTTTCTTTTTATGTTATTGATCTTTATAAGACCTGTACATAATTTGTGGAAGCTTGTGTGAAATATTCCTGAAAATAAGCTCCTTGAAAGATATACATTTTGCCATCTAGCCTTAAAACCTGCAAACATAGTAAAAACATACTACCTTTTTTAAAAAGACAGTTGGAATGTGTTTATTTCTGAGTGCTTGTGTGAGTGTGCATGTGTGCACACTCACATTCATGAGCCGAAGCTGTAGGAACTGGTCCTTTTCTTTTGACATCATAAATAAAGATGATTCCTGAGATGTTTGTCTGGAAATCATGTCCCTTTCTGTATGCCAAGCACAATATGCTGCCGAGATACTAGAAAAATATCAAACTCCCCAATACCATATCTTCTTAAAAATCCAAGAGTTACATACAGAATTTATTTTAAGGGCCAGAAAGATGGGCCACCAAGTAAGAGCATTTGCTGTTAAGTCTATTGACCTGAGTTTAATCCCCATGACATACAAGGTGAACTAAGAAAACTGACTCCTACTCTCCTGATTCCCAGACATGTGCTGTGGTGCATATACTCACCCCCACACACATGCACACAGAAGAAAAAAGTATAATACTGAATAAATCTATTTGGGGGCTGGAGAGATGGCTGAGCACTTAAGACCATTGGCTGCTCTTCCAGAAGACCTGGGATCAATACCCCCAGCATCCACATGGTTGCTTACAACCAACTATACATAACTTCAGTTCCAGAAGATCCAACACACTCCTCTGGCCTCCTCAGGCACCAGAAATACATACGGTACACAGACATACACGAAAGCAAAAACACCCATACACATAGAATAAAATAATAATTAAAAAATCTACTTCAAACATATCCTTTTAGCCAAGGATTCACTTGATTAATAGTAACATGATTAGTATGAAATTATTGAACCTGTTCAGCTTTTCTTCTGTTAAAGATATGGAATATCAAGCCAAGTAATAGAGGCCCATGCCTGTGATCCCAGCACTCGGGCAGGCAAAGGCAGGTGGATCCCTGTGAGTTCAAGGAGGCCAGCCTTGAACTCTACAAAGTGTAGTCTACAAAGTGAGTCCAGGACAGCCAAGAATATGCAGAGAAACCCTGTCTTGAAAAACAAAAGATGGAATATTTTATATTTGTTATATAATAAGACCTTAAGTGTCCATTGAATAGAAGCATCCCTGTATCATTCTTTTAAAAGAATTATTTTATGTATGAGTTTTTGAAAAAAAAAAAATATATATATATAACTGGAGTTACTGATGGTTATAAGCCACCATGTAGGTGCTGGGAATCAAATGTGGGTCCTCTGCAAAAGCATCAAATAGTCTTAACAGCTGAGCCATTTCTCCAGCACATGTATATTATTCTTAAACAGTTTCTTATGAAGCCTCAAATCTATCAAATATGATAGTTTGTAACATTTATTTATTTATTAGTGTTGTAGACTAATCCCAGGACCTGGCACATGGCAAGGAAGTCATGCACAACTAGCTGTCCTCAGTTTAAACTCTAAAAATATGTTTGAGACAGAAGTTTGAAAACTGACTTAAAGGCTTTTGATATTAGGCTGTAAGCAGTAAGGCACAGACTGCCTGTTTTATGCCCACCTTGCAACCTTGTCTTTGTTTCAAGAGGTCATTAGGACTAACTTGTTATGATGTTCTACTCTTGTAACCCTAGCTATTTTGCCCACCAATTTCCCCATTTGAAAACCCCTTGGCCCTGAGATATAAAAGCCTTGTCTTCTTCACATCCAGTGCTGACCCCTAGAACCCTGTCTTAGTGGGAGGCAGCCCATGTACAGGAATAAAAAAGGCTTGTTTGATTAATTGCTTGCTTTAATTAATTTGGCCATAATGGTTTAGGTCAATTGGTCTTTTTCCACCCATCTTTGGGATAAACATTTGGAGGCCCCTCAAGATCAAGACCCCAATCCAAATTCAGAAACTCAGAATCTGGATCCTTCTCTCAGGTCCTCCAGGACTGAAGAGCTGCTTCAGAGTATATATACATTTTGGAGCTAGTCCAAGTCCCAAAAGCAAGCCTTCAGTTCATCTGACTTCATGAGTGAACAGCCAAAACACAAAGAGGAAAAGAGAAAGCATCTATTCTGGTCTTTTTATGGAGACCTCCTTTGGTAAATCATCAAAGCTTTTAATTTATTCTAGGACATCTGGTTTCTGATTCTGTCTGGTTCTGTGGGAGCCTGATCTGAGGATGGGCAGGGGGGTCCTGACAATCCTTCATCTCGGGCAAAGGGAGACAGCCCACAGGTTATTTCTGGATAATTGGAAGTTCAGCCAGAGCCACCAGTTCTTTTTCTGGCCTGCCTTGATCCCTGAGGATGCTCTGGTGACATGGGTGGAGGGTGGGGGAGGGGGTGGAGCATGCTGAGAAAATCAGCGAGGCCTAGCACCTGACCACCCACAGGTAGGGTTTCAACACCTAGGCTACACAGGAGAGACAACACTGGGGGCAAGCCCCGGATTTGAAGAGGCCTAGCACAGGACGTTTGGCATACAAGGAGCCAAGATGGAACTCAGAAAGGACTAGCCTAACAAAAGCAGGCATTTAGGAAGCCTAGGGTGGGTTTCCCAGTATCTGGATTGTGCTTTTTCAGTTGCCTCAGGGAGGCAAAAAAGGCCTATTTGTTAACTTCTTTTGTCAAACTCATGAACCTCTGAATGAATCCAATTGTTAATATCTCCGTTGCTATTTCACTCTATATTTTGTCTTCTGTTTTTGCTTGCTTTTATGCGTTCTGCCTGGGGCGAGTTCCACATATTGGTTTCATTTTGCTTTCTCCATCTCATGTGTATTTCTGTGCCAGTTACAGGTGAACTTGGGAGCTGGGCTACGCTCTAGCTGCTACCTCTCCCATGCTGCCAGGCCGGGGCAATGCAGGCACCCTCCGCTAGCATGGTGCTCTGTGTGCACCCTTTATGTACTCCTCCATCATAGGCCCAAGTCCAAGGCTGCCAAATGCCGTGGCTGCATTGATAGCTAAAGCTCAGAATTCCTCACCCCTACGCTTTCTGGTCACTGGATTAGCAGTGATTCAAATGTCATTTGGGTAATGTTTTAAATATTCTTTTCTTTATTTAATTTCATGTGCATCAATGTGAAGGTATCAGATCCTTGAAACTGGAGTTACAGAGAGTTGTGAGTTGCCATGTGGGTGCTGGGAATTGAACCGGGTCCTTTGGAAGAGCAGCTAGTACTCTTTCTTAACCACTGAGCCATCTCTCCAGCCCCTTATTCTTTTATGCTATTCTACTTTCTTAAAACACTGGCTCTGGAGCTGAAGTTTCTGTCCTGTGTCAAGCAAGCCAACAGACTTTGTGGCAGAAGGAAAAAAAAAAGGCAGATCAATTAAGAAAATTAAGCTGTATAAGACTCCTAAATGGGCTTTCTGTACCTCAGGATTTATTTATAAGTTTTTTGAATAGGCTTAAAAAGCTACAGGACTGGAGTGATGGCTCAGTGGTTAAGAGCACTGGCTAGTCTGCTGGGGACCAGGGTTCAATTCCCAGCACACATGGGTGAGTATAACAATCTATAACTGCAGTCCATGGGGATCCAGTGCCCTTCTGGCTGGCGCAGGCACTGCATGCATTTGATGCACATACATCCATGTATGTAAAACACAACATTAAAAAAAAAAATTAGGGGCTGGAGATGACTCAGAGGTTAAGAGCACTGGCTGCTCTTCCAAAGGTCCTGAGTTCAATTCCCAGCAACCACGTGGTGGCTCACAACCATCTATAATGAGATCCAGTGCCCCCTTCTGGCCTGCAGGCACACACTATTTATAATTTATATTACTTATAAACAATAAATAAATCTTTGATCTCAGCTTTCAGGGAGGCAGAGGAGGGTGGATCTCTGTGAGTTTGAAGCCAGCCTGATCTACAAAAGGGAGCCCAAGATAGCCAGGGATACACAGAGAAACATTCATTCATTCATTCATTCATTATGTATGCAGTGTTGTACCAGCATGCATAGCTTCACACCGTAAGAGGGCACCAGAGGATACACAGAGAAACATACATACATACATACATTTATTTATTTATTTATTATGTATGCAGTGTTCTACCAGCATGCATAGCTTCACACTGTAAGAGGGCACCAGATCTCACTATCGATGGTTGTGAGGCACCACATGGTTGCTGGCAGTTGAACTCAAGACCTCTGGAAGAACAGCCAGTGCTCTAACCTCTGAGCCATCTCTCCAGCGCAAGAGAAATCTTGTCTTGAAAAATAAACAAACAAAAAATCTAAAACAACAACATAATCTATACAATCTGTAACAAAGTTGGCTTAAAACTTACATCACAAGGTTAATAATTAGAAGGCTACATATATAATCTTAAAGACTTAATCCATCAGCCTGAATGTATAATCTCAGCACTCAGAGAGGCAGAGACGGGCAGATCTCTGTGAGTTCAAGGCCAGCCTGGTCTATAAAGTGAGACCAGTACAGCCAAGGCTACACAGAGAAACCCTGTCTCAAAAAAACAAAACAAAAAGATCTAATCCATCAATGTCTGTATTTCTGGGAAAATAGTCAAATGTGCTATCCTTGCTTTTAACTCCTGTAGTTCTGCTTCAGACTGTTTTTGTTAACTGAAATATGTCAACCCAAGACAGGTTTTTTATGCTTAAACGCTCACCCAGAGAAAGGCTCAAAGCTACACTGGAATCTCAAATATCCAACATAGTCACTTGGCCAACTAAAGTTAGGGCCACAACTACTAAACACCAGAAACTGGGATATTCCTGTCTTATGATACATCATGACTTTGACTTAAACAGTCCCACAGATTCTGTAAAATGTGTCTCCTCACATAAGGTCTATTCAGGATAGTAGAGATTGATTTAAGAATCTATGTCTAGCCTCCTTGTCTTTGCTAACTTTGTTAAGCTTTAACTATCTTGATAAATGAGTCATACAAGAAACTATAATATTCTGCAATGGGGCACAATGAAAGGACTAGGAAAATAAAGTTGTCATTCTCCCTGTGGACTGTATCTTATGATTTAAAGTTTTATTTTAATACTAAGGAAGCTTTAATTAAAGAATTGTAATTTTTTAGGCTAAACTTAACGTGGATAAAATTGTAGAATTATAACCTAATAAAAGCATTTTTCAAGACAGGGTTTCTCTGTGTAGCTCTGGTTGTCCTGGAACGAACTTGCACTATATACCAGGCTGAATTTGAACTCAGAGATCCACCTACTACCTCTGCCTCCCTGCTGAGATTAAAGGCATGCACCACCACCAGCTTTAGTCAGCTTTTCTTAAATCCTGTTGCAATCCTAGATACGTATTTACCGGCTGGGAACTGGTTCCTGAAAGGCCTGTAGCACTGTGTGTCCAGTAGATGTCAGAAGCAATCCAAGTATTAGGGAAAGCAAATACAGATGTATAGCTGAGTAGGAAAAGCAACTCCTTGAATATTGAGTATTTCAATAGAACTATCAGAACTCTATGTATCATTAGCCAGTATTCAAATGAAATTCTACTACTTAGAAGCACTGTTCATTATTGTTTTGGTATTGGAGATCAAACCCAGGGCAACAGGTAAGTACTCTATAACTGAAATAGAACCATAGGTTGGCATGCTTGGCTAGACATCCTGAGCCGAAAGTCACAGATGCACAGGGCCACTGGGGTCCAGGATTGAGGCTCATTCTCTGTGGTTCCTGTGTGAGGGAAAAGTACAAAAAGTACGCCTATAAACCCGATAGGGTGGGTTTTTTAAAAAAAAAAATACATTCTAGTTCTCTTTCCCATTTTCTGAACCTATCACCCTTACTCAACTACGTATCATCCAAATACTTAACAGATTAAAAAATTTTATTTTGTACAGTGTTCTGCCGGCATGTATGACTGCACGCCACAAAAGGGCACCAGATCTTACTATAGATGCTTCTGAGCCATCAAGTGGTTGCTGGGAATTAAAACTCAGGACCTTTGAAAGAACAGCCAGTGTTCTTAACCTCTAATCCCCAAAGTGGTTAGTCCAGGTGTGGGGGATTGAACCAGGGGCCTCATGCATCATCTTAAAAAGTTCTATTTTGTGGTAATGTGGTGTGTGTGTGGGGGGGTTATGCATGCACCTGGAAGACAACTAACAGGTTGGTTCTCTCTACTGTGTGCAAGGCATGCCAGGCTAGAACTCAGGTCCTTAGCCTTGGTAGCATGTACCCTTACCCATTAATCCCTGCTGGCCGTCCAACTGTTTATATGATAAAAAGAACAGCTGCATCAGGTATGACCCCAGTGGAAACAGTCTAGGACACTTCGGTTTAGTGGGAGAACACCCTTGGAGGCAGCAAAGTAAGAAGCTGATGTCTCTTGGAGGCAGCGAAGTGAGAAGCTTCACCTTAAGAGAACTCTGGCATCTGCACTCGTGATGGAGAAGGACCCCAAGCTCAAGTGGCCAACATCTCCCTGCTGGAAAATGATGCTGGTAAAGCCTGGGAAACATTTTCCAGGTGAACAGAATGTACTAGACATGGAAGAAAACACAGGCACACTGTTGCTTCTAAGAGTTGGCTTTTTAAACACTTGAGCTCTCGAACAAGAATACATGTCCGGTAGGTGATGCTGGTGATACATGTTTTTTTTTTGGTATGTTACAAGTCAGCAATATTTAATCTGGTCCTGGGAATGAATAGAATACAAATGAGAACATTAAACTCAGCGAACAAACAAGGAGAGTGTACAACTGGAAAGCATTAAAGTTGCAGACCTTACTAATTTTGTATGGCATAGCTGGGTTTTCGTACTCCCCCCCCCCCCCCCCCATACAGGGTTTCTCTGTATAGACCAGGCTGGCCTTGAACTCAGAGATCTGCCACCTTCTGCCTTATGGAGTGCTAAGATTAAAGGCTTGTGCCACCACTGCCTGGCCACACTTACCTTTTTCTTTTCTGTTTTTGTGACGGGATCTCACTTTGTATCTCAGTCTGACCTCCAACTTGGAACCCTCCTGCCTTATTCTAAGTATGGGGATAGTCATGTCCACATGTCGGTGTCAAGTAGAGAGGAGAGATCAACTAACCATGTATGTGTGTGCGCACATACACGCATCTGTACAGGCCCTCCCCCACCCTGGCAACAAGAAAAAAACATGTAAGGATCAAGCATGTCACAGCTATTAGAACTTTCAAAACTTGAGAGCCAAATTTAGTGAAAACTTCTTTGACTATGGCAAACTGCAACCTACAGACCAGGCAACTTCCCCACCTCCTGCCACCATCACCACATACCATCTCAAAAGCAAGAAGACAAACATTGAAATTAAGCAGGCAAGTTTTATTATCAATGTAACAATTCTACAAAAAAAAAAAAAAAAAAAAGCAGTAGTACCGTAGGAAGCATCGCTGCCCATCGAAGTCCTATGGAGCTTCGGGCAGACGCAGCTTATGGCATCAAGTATGAACTTTTTTTCTTGTTTATCTCAAGTGCCAGATCTCATCAGTTTTCACACAAAATGGATTTTTTTTTGTTTGTTTTTTAATTCTTTCTTCCCACTGCAGTTAAAGGGCTTATGTTGGTCAAGTAAGAAGGTAAGGTTTGACTCCCCCGTCAAGGCATTAATGCAACGTAACTAAAAATAGCAGCCACAAAATCCGTATGGCATTGCATCCAAGCAAAGGATGAGTAACAAAGAAACTTGTGCATCCAATCAAGCCACTTTCCCCTTGAGTTACACAGGCGGCAGTACCAGCTAGGGCCTGATACTGCATTTCTGGAGCCTGAGCGCAGCTGAGCACAGTGCACTGAGCACCAAGCACGGTCAGCTCTAACTGCAGTGGTGTTAACCTCAGCCCAGCATGCCAACTACAGTCCAACGCTTTTAAAGGCTGTAATTACTTGACAGTCGAGGCATTAGGGAAAAGGGCTAGCTTAATATATACAAGCATTTACTTTGGTTAGTATATTGTTTCCAGAATACACTGTTCAAATAGTCTTATTTCTGTGACATTAAAAACTATGGAATTTCTCTTATTAAAGTCCAAACCATCAACAATGAAGAAAGCACAATATAAAATAATACATACAAAGTCGAACATTCAATTCAGTTACAGTTCAAACTAGAAATTACTAACTATATGTAGCTGCTTCATTTTTGGTTTCAAATTTTGGCCCCTACTTCATTCTTATTTACAACCGGTACCTGTTGGGGAAACCATCCAAGCCCTTTAACTAGGCAAGTGTGTGGAAGGGAAATCCGGGTGAGTATGTGAAGGTGAGACAGGGGTGCTGGGACTGGAACTCAGGGCTCTATCACTGAGCTACAGGCCCAGTCTGCCTGAGGTGTTTAAAAAGTCTTTGTTTTTACCTATAAGGCACCATGATGGCCTATTGAAGAAAACCAACATTTGGGAAAATAGTAGTTTTATTCTACTCCTTTCCGTAGTTTGGAATTTAAGTATTCTAAGAACTTACACTTAAATTACTTAGCAAGAGGGTTTATTTTACAGAAAACAGGGAGATAGTGTGAGAATACACAATGAAGCTTCCAGAGCAATTAATGGTGGATGGTGGATGCCAGGGGAATATTTTTACTCTGAGATTTAAACTTAGGAAACAACTGATGCCACTTTAGTCAGAAGTGAGACATTTGACTTCAAATTCACATTTTAAAATCCTATTTGCACTCAGCAAGGAGCCATGTATGTGCATGCTGCTTGCCATTAAGATTTGGCCTTCCCTGGCTCAACTTTTTCACTCCACCAAAAGATAAGGCCCAGGCCTACTGTCCAATCATGTTGGCTGAAAATACTGCAGCCTGAGTGTAGACAAACATCCCCTGAAATTGCCAGGAGTCTTCTTGTCTGCTAGCTTCAGGATCACCATGCGTCTTTCAAACACTGAAGGGGGAAAAAAAAGGACAGTATTATAACCTCTAAATTTAAGCTTTGAGGAGACTGACATCTTTCAGACAGTCCCAGTTTCTGTTTCATAGGCAATGCTCTGAGAGTTTAATAGACTCAATATGTTCAACATGTAACACTGTACCTGCCAAATGCAACTGGGTTCCAATTTTACCCACTCTTCTGTATAGCTCCAGTATTGTAATATTCTAGCACTAGACATTCAATTCAGTACTACAGGCTTTACACAGAGCTGGAATGCTAAGCACAGAGGCACACACCTTTAATCCCAGCAATAGGGAGGTAGGAGGTGAATTTCTGTGACAGAGAGACCTTGCCTCAAACAAAACTAAACAAACAAACAAAACAAAAACACAGGTATGAAAGGAGAAAAGGCTTAGGAGCGCTTGCTGCTCTTCCAGAGGACTGGGGTTTGGCTCTCAGCACTCACAACTTTAGCTCCGAGATTCTGATATCCTCTGTTGGCCTCTATGGACAGCCATATAGTCATGGCACGCGCGTGCACACACACACACACACACACACACACAATTAAAATCTTTAAAAATAAATCTTGAAAAAAATTAAAGTAGTAGCAAGACAAAAAAAAATCCTGTAATCCTAGTATAAATTTCAAATGCTTTCTAACAAAAACATTAAAGTCAATAAGCAGCATCAAGGCATGACCAATGGCAAACAGGGACTCGATGTCCCTGACTACTCAGCATTTCAGGTCAACTGGTCCATTCTCACACACCCTGTAGGTCTCAACCCCTTTGGCAAACCTGTATCTCCAAAAAAATATATTAATTTTCATTACAGTAGCAGAATTATGGTTATGAAGTAGCAGAAAAAATTATTTTATGGTTGGGGGTCACCACAACACAAGAAAGGAATGTCACAGCATTAGGAAGGTTGAGAACCACTGCTTTAGCTTTTAGGTGTAGGATGTAGCATCAAAATGCTGCCTCCATTTGATTGACTGATTATTCTGGTACTAGAGACCAAACCCAGAACTTCTCACACACTAGGTAAGTGCTACTGAGCACAACCCCAGTCCTTATGGCCACCCTGAAGATGGGAAAAGTGAAACAGATGGTGGTTAAGCTGGCATAGGAAGCAATCCATACTCATGGATCCAGATGGGTAAGTCCAAACAGCTGATGAACATTCAGAAAGGAAAAGTATCAGTCCCGAAGCACGTGTAGGCTCTTTTCTCTTTTTTGTTTTTGTTTTTGAGACAAGGTTTCCCTGTGTAGCCCTGGCTGTCCTGAAACTCACTTTGTAGACCAGGTTGCCCTTGAACTCAGAGATCAGCCTGTATATGCCTTCTGAGTACTGGGATTAAAAGGCACGCACCACCATGCCCAGCTTCCCCTCTTCTTTACAAACATTGTATTCTTATTATTTTTAATTACGTGTATTCATGTATGTAGGAAGATGTGCATGTGAACGGAGGGACTGAGGAGGCCAGACAATCTCCCGGAGCTGAAGTTACAGGTGGTTGTGATACAGCTGCTGTGAACCAAACTCAGCCTGTCAGCAAGTGCCACCTCTCCAGCTTATCTAGTCACTGTTCGCCAAACAAGCAAACAGTGGCAAAAGCAGCAACCAGGCCAGGTGGGATGGTGCACATCTGTAATCTCAGCACTCAGGAAGCTGAGGCAGGAGGACTGCCCCCAAGTTCAAGGCCAGTCTGGGCTAGTATCAGTCCAGCCAGGAAACATAGCAACACTGTGCGTCAACATTCATTTTGCATTGTATTATAAGTAGTCTAGAAATAACTCGGAGGATAAATGTGGGCTATAAGCAAATGCTGCATAGCTGTCTATGAAGGTCTGAACCATTTGCGGATTTTGGTACACGAGGTCTCAGTCAGATCTCAAGGGCTGGTTGGAGCAGACAGACCAAGGCTTAAATCTTTACACACACAGCTTCCCCCTATGGTGTCTTATTTACTTGGCATACAGAATAAAAAAACCAAAGTACTCAAAAATTGAAATAAAAACTGTTGGCATTGTGCACGCTTTCACAGGTAAATGAAAAACAGACAAAAGACACAAATGAAAATGGCCCAAATCTCATTTCATGTGGCCAGTTTGAAAAATTGTCAAGGCTAAATAACAAACCCTACAATTGGCACAAATTAAAAACCAAGTATTCAAACAAAACAACAACAAAACAAAACCTCCCAACCCTTCCCCCCCCATACCAGTTTGTTAGCATTCATATTTAAAATGTGGTTTAAAAAAGACAAGTTGGTACTCGGCTTAAAACACTATGCATGTATGGAAAAGCTTCTCTTTGGACACACAAGCACACAAACGCAGATAAAGAAATCTATCAGTTATGCACCATGGTCACAAAACTTCCTACAAACTTTTCTTGAGCAACAACACACGCTAGTTTTCCTTAAAGAACTTCGGCTCTCCAAGTGCTAGTACCATGGCGGGACAATTTACCACCAGCTGCAAGAACAATTTAGGTAGCCAATGAATGTCTGGCATAATCCTGAAAGGTGAAGAGAGCCTCGAACCACACCAATAAGACCCAATTCCTGGTTTACTTCTGACCTGAAAGTTGTTGGTGGGCATTTCATTACGTGTACATGGCTGAAACAAGGCCCCAGACCTTCCAAGTCAGTCAAACCTGGGCCTGTCAGTAGTCAGTCACTCAATTCCACCTTCTGATTCCCAGCTCATATGATACTCAAAATCACCTTAGGGCACCTACAAGTATATGCCCATTGTAAGCTGGTGTACAGAAGAGCCAGAATTGTTATTAAAAGGACGTTCAATGTTTAGCTTCCTTACACCTGATTCTTAATCTCAGAGATGTGAGTGGCATTTCAGTATTTAGAGGAAGCTGCAGTGTCTTTAACAGCAGGAAAAAAAGAACCTCAGAAGGGTACAGAAAAAAAGTCTTTTTTTTTTCTTTTTGGTAAAGCAACATTAAAGCAAATAGTATGATCTGAAGATTAATTTTTTTAGAGATTTTTTATTTATTATTTATACAGCATTCTGCCTGCAGGCCAGAAGAGGGCACCTGCTCTCACTACAGATGGTTGTGAGCCACCATGTGGTTGCTGGGAATTGAACTCAGGACCTTTAGGAAGAACAGCCAGTGCCCTTAACCTCTGAGCCATCTCTCCAGCCCTAAAGATAATTTTTAAAGTTGTAAATGCAAACATTCACAAATCTATCTTTCCTTGTTGGTAAGATGTATGTTAAAACAATGTTTTATTTTGTCAGACACTATCATTAAGGTATTATGTACACAGGTAACTTTTTTTCCTTTTCTTTTGGGAGACAGGGAAGGTCTCATGCTGCAGACCAGCCTGAGGCTGCCTAGTAACTCACTAAGTAGCCAGGTGAGCTTTGAGCTTTGTACTCTTCCAAGATCTCAGATTATAGATGTGAATCATCTCGACCACTTGTTATTTGGGGTTTTGCATAGCTGTTGAGATAAGGTTCTTCTTGTGTGGTCTTGGTTGGTCTGGAACTCATGAAAATCCTCCTGCCTCTGACTCAAAGTACTAGAATTATGAATGTGTACCAACACACAAAAAAATTTATATACAATTGTTTTTCACCAGGTACGAAACATTAGCCTGGGTTATATAACAAGACCCTGTCTCAATAAGACAAAAACAAAACAAACAAAACAAAAACCAAACAAAAACACCCAGAAGCCTAAGGTTCTGGTGAGTTGCTTGTTTAAATACCCTGCAGCATAAGGCGGACTGGAATTCACATAGTACATTCTAGCCTTAAATTCTCTGCAGTGCCTGTTTCAGTCTCTCCCATGTTGGGAGTACAGACAGTTATCACAAAGAATGCCCTCTTCTGGCCTCTGAGGGGCATTAGCTATTGAGTATGGTACAGACATACATGCAGGCAAAATACCCACAGACACACACACAGATTCTTCTTGTTTAGAGACGGCAGCACAATGACAAAAGGCAAATGGAAACAGAGCTCAAGGAGCTTAAGATCCAAGGTAGATGAGAGACCAAGAAGGCAAGAGCGTAAATCAGTTACATTCTAAAGAGAAAATCTTAAATGGATGGAAGCATACTGAAGGGACAACCTGAGCAGAATGAGCCCCTAAACCCCAGAGGTAAAACATCCTGAGCAGCACAAAGGGTAATCCTGGACTATCCCAAAGTAGAAAATAAATATGCAAGAACCGATACTGGAAAAGAAATATGGCTGGGCAACAAGGGAAGCAATTCCCAGTCACACACCAGGAAAACATTTTCCTGAAATGTGGGCCAGAGAGGGATTCTCTTCCAAACAGCACCAGAAATAAACAGTAATGGTCTCCCAGTGAAGAAAGCTAGAATGGGAAACTTCAACCAAGAGGTTAATGTGATTTACCCAGGAATGCCACATGGCATTGCAAGCCCTAGATGCCATATAATGACCAGGGGACTGTACACATGTGATCTCCTCAAACCTGAGGTCCAGGCTGGTCTCAAAGTGACGTTCCTGGTAGGAAGCGGGAGGAGCATATAACCACACCCGGCTGAGCGGCATGCTCAGAAAGCATATAAATTCTGCTAGAATGGTGACTTTTTCGTTTCTACAGAATTTGTTTTGTGTATAGTGCACATGCAGAAGTCAAGAGGCAACCTTTGGAATCAGTTCTCAATTTCCATGTGAAAATTCTACATGGAAGTGGAATTTGTGGATTAAACTTAGGCTAATTATCAGACTAAGTAGCAAGTGAGCCATCTTAAGTTTAAAAACAAAATAGAGTAGAAAGAAGAAAAAGAAAAAAAAATGGAAGGAGGAAGAGGAAGAACAAAAACAAGGAGGAAGAACAACAAAAGGAACAACGGAGAAGGAAACAAGTATGCAGGAAGACACTCCACAGAAGTATAGACTCCCCTTCATCCACAGTACACTGCTACTGTGCTCTTGGATTACCTGCTTCATGGCCCTCCACACTCCTTCAAGGTATTCTGACATGCTTCACAGCAAGGAAAGGGGAAGCCCCCTCATCTGCCTCCTAAAGGAACTTCAGATTCTTGGCTTCTCTATTTGTGCCTCTCTGATTGAGCTTACATGATAGGTCCTTACCTTCTTCTCTGAGGCCGATCTAACTGCTGGGGCCCTTAAATACAAACCCATTCTTTGGGTAGAGTCCTGGCCTGGTCATTTGTGTGTACAAGTCCATCCTCGGTTGCATACTAAAATGCAAGTTAAAACAAACAGGATCAAAAGATGGACAGCCTGTCACTACGGATGTTATTTTCACTAAGCATATCAATAAAAGTATGACATTTAGGTCCTAGGAAATGACAGTGTTACAAACCCCACACACTAATTTCTTCTCAATACTTCATGTATTACTTATCAAAATCTCTTCTAGGAGGAACGTTGCATTGAATTTATGGATTAAAACTGAAACAAAACCAGCAGACCATAATTAAGTATCAAATCTGACCTCTTTTTAAGTGTTTTGTCTGTATGTACACCTGCAGACCAGAAGATCAGGTCATCAGATCCTACAGATGGTTGTAAGCCATCATGTGGGTGCTGGGAATTGAACTCAAGACCCCTGGAAGAGTAGTCAGTGGTCTTATCTATTGAGCCATCTCTCCCGCCCAGAATCTGATCTCTTGAAAGTAAACTTCAGGTATGACAGGATATTATCTATTTGAGCATCAATTACATTACTTTGTCAGGCATTACACATTAAATCTCTAAACCCAATGAATTTTAAATGGTTTCAGATCTGAAATAAATTCTCTCAGTTGGGTACTAAATAAAAATTTTTGTACGAGTCACTGAAAGACACAGAGTCACAATGTTGAGGAGAAAACCCCAGTATTTATTTAAAACTCAAAGCCACTGAAAGTAACAGCTAGTGAAAAGAGCAAATGAAAAGTATTAAAGGTGAGGACTCCCAAGAGCCAGCAGGATAGGCAATTCACCACCCAAAATACCAGTGCCTTCATTTACTGGCCAAAATGATCCTTTTACTGCCAAATACTTTCAAAGTGATTACCCTTCAGAAATTATGATCTTTGCCACAGCACATTCTCTTTTCCCTCCCTCTCTTCATGCCTGACAGGGTTTGCTCCATATTATAGACTAGATTCCACCCATGCGGATAAGGGTGACCCTGAACTTCTGATCCTCCTGCCTCTACTTCCAAGTGCTGGGATTACGGATGTGTACCAGCACGCTGGTTTTACCAACTGTTGATGCTTCATGCATGCTAGTCTCCGCCAGTGGAGCTGCCCCTGCCTCTTATGACACTAAGTTTTATATTTGTTTAAAAGATAAATTTGGGCACCACTGGGAAAAAAAAAATCAACCAATTACTTCCTGAATATTTAAGTTATCAATGTAATCATAATCATATAAAATTAATCAAAAAGAACCAGAAATAAAATTACAAATCATTAAGATTAACAGGAGTAGCTGGGCGGTGGTAGCACACTTTTAACCCCAGTACTCAGGACACAGAGGTAAGAGGATTGTTGTGAGTTTGAGGCCATCCTGGTCTACAGAGCAAGTTCTAGGCCAGCCAAGGCTACACAGAGAAAATCAGTCTTGAAAAAGAAAATAAGAAAGAAACAAACTGGGGCTGGAGAGAGGGTGTCTGGGCATGGAGACTTGTTTTTAGTCTCAGTACTTGGAAGACAGAGGGAGGTGGATCTCTGTGAACAGGCCATCCTGGTCTACAAAGTAAGTTCCAAGCCAAGGATATAGACTTAAAATTTTGACAGAAGCAGGAGAGGAGTTAATCAGTTTGTGCTCAAGGGAACAATTTTTAAGAGTCATCTTAAGATTTTACCACCTGTAACAAAGCCCAACCTAAGGACTCTAGACCCCATAATTACCAGCTGTTACCCGAATAGTAGAAGAGCAAACAACAAATAAGGCAGCATAAACTTTTGACAGTAGAAAAATCTAGGTTTAATCTAAGAATGAGAAGTGGGTTGGGTATAAAGGGTTGAATGCATGTCTCACAGCTTGAATTACTGAAGGCAGATGCTGGAACTACAGGTCTGGATGGCTGAGGCCACAATGTAATTGTGATTCACTGGTGCCGTTTATGAAGTCTAAATCCCTGCCAGTGGACAGCACACGCCTGCAAGCTCAGCACTTGGAAGGAGAGCCAGGAGGACTGTGGCAAGCTGAAGGCTAGCCTGATCTACACAGTGCTCCAAACATTGGCCAAACTATATAAGAGTGTGTCTCAAAATAATTTTACAAATAAGAAAAATAAATTCCAAACACTTCCAAAATCAAAGCTAAATATCTAGAGAAGAAATTATGTACCACCATTGTGCTTCCGATGATAACAGGGAGAACTCTAACCTTGAACAACTCTAGGAACCACAAGAGACTATTTGCTATAAATTTTACGATTTTATCTCATTTTTGAAGCAGGTCAAAATTTTTAAATTTTCTATCTTGCCCACTTTTTATTACATTTAACTATTTCGTATGTGTATGTGCCTGGCCACAGGCATACTTAAGCACATATGTGGAGATCAGAGGGCAACTTTCAGGAGTTGGTTCTCTCTTTCCAACTACCACGTGGGCTCAGGTAGCCGAGGTTGACTGCAGGCACCATTACCCTCTGAGCCATGCTGTCAGTCCTGTGTTGGAATTTTCATCATAAATCTAGAAGTGATCCTGGTTATGTGTTTGAGGGAAAGTAAGTACCCAAATTACCAAACACGGTACCTTTCTCCACTCAATTAATTTCACTTACTCTCATTATTTTATTTTATTTTATTTTATTTTTTGGTTTTTTGAGACAGGGTTTCTCTTTGGAGCCCTGTCTGTCCTGGACTTGCTTTGTAGACCAGGCTGGCCATGAAATCACAGCAATCTGCCTACCATTGCCTGGCTTGTTTAATCTCATTATTAATGTACATGTAAGACTGCTAAATTTTATTCAGTACAAAGTAAAAGAAACTGGTCAAACCAGGCTAAATCTTTAAGCCCAGCTAACTGTCAATCTTGAAAATTCCTCAGAATCTCTACAACGGAAATACAAAAGTCAAAGTATTTTCTCTAAAAGACTTGAATAACCTTTTCAATCCACTTCCAGTAAAAACCGTGTAATTTAGTCAGAGTAAAGGAGGTCTGTAAGGCAGCCTTTTAAGACTTTTCCAGTCCTCCTGTGGCTGAGCAATCATCTGGAAAAGAGAACCAAAGCTACTGACCCATCAAGAACACTGAGTCTTCATAAGAGCATGGTAAGCCAGGAAGAAATAAAAAGTGAACTTACTCCTCACTGATAAAAAACATTTTTTTTTTTTTTTGAAATTCCTTAAGACAATGATGGCTAGGGTGGTGGCCAGGAAACTATGGAATGAGACATGGTTCTAGGTGAGATCACACCACCCCTGAATCATGGACAGTGCATTCTGATAATGGAAGGGCCGTTGCAGACACTGCTTTCCTTTGCTCTCAAATGCCACGCAGCACATCCACAGGGATTTACTATTCTGAAGACTCAAGCTACTTTCAGCTCTAGGAGGAACGAGGACAGCTTTTGCTCATAGACCAGTAGGACTACAAGCTACTTGCTTTTAGACTTTGCTGAAAGAAGAAACTTGACTTTAAGTTAAGAAGAAACAGGCTTTGCTCAGATGAACTGGAAAGAAACGGATATGACCGTTAAGAAACCTGTTAGCAAAAAAAAGCTTATTAAAGTCAGAAGACAGTGATGGACACAGGCAGAAAGAAAAAAAAAAAGGATGAGAACAAAGGTAACTGCAGCAAAATCAGGCTACTTCATGGAGCCAACATCACACTCCAGTCCACGTCCACCAAAAAATGCTGTTGCTTGGGGTGCCTGTCTGCTTTATTTACTTTTTCCAAGGTTAGGCAGAGGCTTTTCATTTTTCCTAGGTGCAATTAGAAGACACTTTCTGATTTTTAAATACTCAACCTGAAACTCCATGCGTCAATGTTTCTATTTTTTTATTTACTCTTATTTGCTGTCCTGGAGATTAGAGGCCATCTGCCACTAAGCCATATCTTTACCACTCCTTTATTAAACATTTTAAATCACCTTTACTTATTTGTGTGTATGTATGCTGACACGTGCATGTGCTGGGGGTAGGGGTGCATAGGCTGTGTCCTGTGTGAAGTCAGAGGACAAATGTGAGTGTCCCAGGGATCAAATTCAGGTCACAGAATTTGGGTGTTGTTTTGTTTTGTTGTTTCAAGACAGGCTTTCTCTGTGGAGCCCTAGGCCATCCTGAAGCATGCTCTGTAGAGCAGACTGGCCTTGAACTCAGAGATCTACCTACCTCTATCTCCCTAGTGCTGGAAGTAAAAGTGTGCACCATGCGCCACCACCGCCTGCCAGGTAAGAGCCTTCTAAAAAAAAGATGGGCGTGGTGACAGTACATGTCTTTATCCCAGCACTCGGCTGCACAGGCACTGTGCTCCATGCAGTGAGTTCCAGGATAGCCAAAGCCACACAGTAAGACCCAGTCTCAAAAAAACAAACAGGACAAAAACATTTATTTTATGTGTATGAATATTTTGCCTGGATGCGTGTATATTATGTGCACATGTGCATGCCTGATTTCCTGAGGCCAGAAGAGGGCATCCCATCTTCGGAGCTGTGAGCCAGCTATGTGGGTTCTGGGAAGCCCACCAGTGCCCTCTACAAGAGCCGGAAGCGTGACTATTAGCAGGCGAGCCTAGTTGTCTACTGACAGTGTCCCACTTTGTGGCCCTGCCTGGCCTGGAACTATGTAGACTAGGCTGATCTTGAACTCACAGAGGTTTGCCTGATTTTTCCTGTAATTAAAGGCATGCACCACTATGCCCATCTTATTTTTTAAGTCAAGGGATCAAACAGGTGATTCCACAGAAGGCACCTTCTTAGTCAATCCTGTTCTTCATGCAAGCACCTGTAAAGCTGCCTGCCCTGTTGAACTTTCCCAAAGCAAACAGGCTTTAAAATGGCAGCAAAAGATACAGGGAAAGAGGTTATGCAGCAAGAATTGTGAGAGCAAAGATAAGCCCTAATCTTGTCAAGAGGATGAACCTGGAGTTAGATCCTCAACACTGAGATCCGATCTATGTACTCCAACAAGCAAATCCATTAGCACGGGCACAAATGAGAATCGGTTTCTTTCCTAGCTGCATTCTTTATGCAAACCAACTTTAATAATAAGGGCACTGAGGATTTTTCTTCTTCAAGCTACTGACCTGGTAACCTTGGAAGAAGTTAAGAATTTCCTTAACTCCAGTATTGTAGGCCAAGCCCTGCATTCTGACCACCGTGCCGGGCTGGGGCGGGACACTGCTAAGATTAGCAGCTGTAGGGAAGTAGCCAAGACTATTAGGCGAACCTGGTGGGCTAAAGGAAGAGAAAGCACAGTGAACCAACAGGAACACAAAATGTTGAAAATTTTCTCTAACATATATCACTTAAGAAACTGACTTTTTGAAGGTGGTGTTTCTTATGCTTCGCTGAGCTACCTTTCCTGAGACAGGGAAGAATGCCACAGAGGTTCTGTCTCACATTTTCACAGCAGCCAAGTGGAGGCGTAGGGGGGTTATCGCGGAGTTAGATGCAGGATTTTCCCGAAATCTCTAAGGTTCTCAAAGGGATAGAAAGGAAGAACTAAGCCTTCTAAGTCATTCAGCCACTTCCAAAGCCCAGACCACTGATGGTTAGTGAGCCAGTTTTCAGGAATGGTAAGGCATGAAGAGAGGTGTGTCTATAAAGGACTAGCAGGAACCAAAGACTTAAAGTGTCCAAGTGAATGCTCCCGAGAAGCCACAGCTCTCCCCACGTGCACAAAGGAGTAACGAAGCACAAGAGCCACACAGCAGAGCAGGGCACAGGGCGATTCCTGCCGACAGGACTCTAAAAACGGAAGCTGGAAGAGGAGGGAAACAGAAGCTGAACTGATCACCGTTAACATGAGGGGAAGACTGAAGACTGAAGCCTCTGGGCGTCATCTGCAGCAATTTCCTCCAGAGGCCTAGGACCCATGAGTACCTGACTTGTGTGGTACCTCTAGTGACCTCAACAGTAGTCTCATGAATTAGCTCTTCAGTCAGCTTTATAAGATTCCCCACCCAATCAATTCTCCATAACTGACAGCCAGATAATTACAATTTAAAACGTGTATTGAACGTTTTGTAACCCAGTCATAAATTTAAGAAGCAAATACTGATTCCAATGTTAGATTATGAACTTCTAGTCATCTTCTCATAGAGGTTACTGTATCATTTCAGAGTATTCACGCAATTTAAAACGTGTATTGAACGTTTTGTAACCCAGTCATAAATTTAAGAAGCAAATACTGATTCCAATGTTAGCTTATGAACTTCTAGTCATCTTCTCAGAGGTTACTGTATCATTTCAGAGTGTTCACGCAACGCAAGTGTAACAGGCAGGTTATCAGATGTGCCTGTAGCCCAGACTATGTTAGACCAGTGACCTTTCCTTGATTAAATGGGGATGTTCACCACCTTCAGTTTCACAGCAGTGTTCTTCAGAGTATGATTTAACACGTCCAATCATTCACAAGATTCTATGACATTAGTTTACTTTGTCATTGTATCATTTATTAAACAACAGAAGCATGAAAACAGCACCAACCCTTCCAGTCTCTAAGTCAGCAGTTCTCAATTGTGACAACTTTGAAACACCTGGGGGGAATCTTTCACTTCTCTGGTAAGAGCCTGCTTGCTAGCCCCTCAAATCAAAATGTTAAGAACGCCAAATGGTACGTTACTGTGCCAACAGATTTTAAAGCAATGCAAGCGATAGATTCAAATGAAGATCGCGGAGAGATGGCTCCACCACTAAGAGCACTGCTGCTCTTCCAGAGCTACCGGAGTTCAATTCTCAGCACCCACATGGCAATTCACAACTGTCTGTAACTGTATTCCCATGAATTATGATGCCCTCTGCTGGTTTTATGATTTTATCTGCAGATGTACATGCAGATAAAATACCCATACACATAAATAAATACATCTTTAAAAAGAGAACAAGAGACTTGTGCAACCAAACTAGAAACAGGGTGTGTGCTGAACTGAATTTAGCACTCTGGACACCCTTCAAGCCAACACCTCCGAATTTCAGCAGAAGTGAGAGAGACTTTAAAGTTAAATAATTTCCTACCAAACACATACCAGCTGGAACTTTGTCAAACCAGAGAACCACATTGATTTCACAGTTTTTTTTTTTTTTTAATTTTATGTGTGAGAGCTCTATCTGCATGTACACCTGCACGCCAGAAGAGGGCATCAGATTCCAGTATAGGTGGTTGTGAGCCACTATGTGGTTGCTGAGAATTGAACTCAGGACCTCTGAAAGAGCAGATGGTGCGTTTATCTGCTGAGCCATCTCTCCAGCCCACTTGTTTTGTTTTATAAGATAGGGTTTCTCTGTGTAGCCATGTCTGTCCTGGAACTCTCTGTAGACTAGGCTGGTCTCAAACTCAGATCTACCTTCCTCTGCCTCCCAAATGCTGGGATTTAAAGGCCTATGGCACCACCACCCAGCTAAGTTGGAATGCTCTTAAAGAACACAATCTTCAACTGCTTTTCTACACGACAACAAATAAGAAAATTAAAAACAATTCTATTAACAGTAACATCAAAGGAACTTTTCTAAAAAAAAAAAAGTTGTACACTGTATATTTATAAAGTTTATAATTCAAGTGGGTGTGTAATCCTAGCACTTATGAGTTGAATGAAGGCAAGAGTACAAACTTACCCTCAGCTACACAGTGAGTTCTAGGCCACCCTGGACTACGAGAGATGATGCCTCAAAGAACCAGGCTTCAGTAAAAGATTGAACTTGGTTAAGAGTCTCCTTTTGCTGATTCAGGGAGATGCTGATTAAAGCACTTGCTGTGTGTGTAAGCCTGCTGACCTGTCCAATTTCTGGAACACACATGAAAACCTGAATGCAGTGGTGGACGTCGGCAATCTGAGCACTGAAATGGTGAGATAAGGAGTGGAGCACAATGCTCAGCATTAGAGAAGACATCTTGTTCCAACAAAGCAGAAGGTGAGACTACCTCCCAAAGGCTTTCTTTCACTAACCTCCAGACATGTAATGTGACATGGGCATGTCTGTACTCACACAAAAATTTTTAAAAAGTCTCCTTCATCAACTTGATTCACAAAGGCACCATGCAAATTGCAATTGGCTAAAAAGTTCACCCAGGAAAATCCATATTATCTCCATAGATCAATTGTAGTAAATAGCTGAGGATGACCCCAGACAAGCAATCCTCAACCTTCTGAGTGTTGAGACTACAGGCTTTATAGCTGCAATGTAGCTCAGTGGTAGAGACTTTGCTGAACTCCCATGAGAACGTCTGTATGATAGCCGGTACCGCAACTAAAAACCAAAGCAAGAAAGGTGGCTCAAGAGCTAAGGTGCCTGCCCTCCAAGCCTGAGAACCTGAGGTAAATAACCACAACCCTGTAGAGAGCTGGATGAGGGAGTGTGTGCAGGCATCTCAGTTGTGCTGGGATAGGAAGTGCACACAGGTGGGTCCTGGAAGCCTGAAGGGGAGCTAAGTTTGCCTCACAGAAAGCACCCGAGACTGCCCCACCATCCACACATATACTTTTTTTTTTTTTTCATTTGAGACAGGGTTTCTCTGTGTAACCCTGGCTGTCCCGGAATTAAGAATTATGTAGACCAAGCTGGCCTAGAATGCACAGAGATCAGCCTGCTTTTGCTGGGATTAAAAGGCATGCACCACCATCACCTGGGCACACACAAATTTATATACCTTAAAGCAGATCTCAAAACTGAGCAAGATAGCTCAGTTCCCAGAGCCCATATAAAGGAACAGAAAGCTGTGCTCTGGCCAACACACACATCCCTATACTCACCAGACACACTAACAGGTTAAAAATTAAATAAAGGGAGCTAACTCACATCGAGTTACTTATCTAAATACGAAAGCTGAAAATATAAAAGGATAAGAAAACAGTATCATCAAGCTTTGTACCTAAACTTATGTTGGGCACAAAAAAGGGAATGTGTATCTATTATCTTAACAGGGATGTTCTTTCATAGACAATCCATGTAGTTATATTACCTCAGTTTGGTAGTGATATAGACAGTATGAGGCACGCAAGCAGAAAGTTCTCAGATGACGTTTTAACTACTAATGTAAGGACAGACTGCCAGGAAGTTTTGAGGTTTCAGATTTTTCAGGCATCAACATTAATACCTCACAGCACTATGAAAGAATGAAATGGGCTAAGACCAAAGCAGACTGTCAGGGTAACCCTGAACTCAAGGTGCTTCCTTCCACATGAAAGAAGCTGTCAAAGAGACAACACTGCAACTGGGTGACAAATCCTGGAGGAGGGGACTGAATCAAGGATGGGTGCAAGGGGAAATGAAGGATAAAAGTAAGCACTTCACCACAGGATACAATGGGATGATAGCATGGCTCCTTCTGTGCAAGGAGCACCAAGAGCTCAAGCCACAAGATCCTTCCTCATCAGAGAAGCTTCTGTATACAGCGGACAGAGCTTAACATAGAAGCTCACAAATGGGCAAGATACTGACAGAGTAGGGTGTGCAGCCACAAACAGGACGGCTATCCACATTGCTCCCAAGGCTCAGGGACCATCACATTGTGAGCTTGAGAGCCAGAGCCTGGGAGGACAGAACAAACAGCGCCTTCTGGCCCACGAGGGCAACTGCGCTCCTGAGCTCACAGCCGCTGTGGTTTCTGTACAAGATCAAGCCTGTTAGCATTCTGGCATGGAACAGGGTTCTTGAGACCTGCCCCCTACCTGAGGTTCAGACAGTGGATGACTAGTTTTCTTTAAGGGCGTGGCTCTCAATCCGTCAATTTCACCCCAGCATGCAGCCCACACTCAGGAGTACATGGGCAGCCCAAATCGCAATCAGTGAGTTATTAAAAGTAAAAACAAAATGAGAAGTTGGCAGCGGGTGGAGGTGGGAGTAGATCTGAGAAGAGGTGGGAGAGAGCGGGGGTGACTACAATCAAGATGCATTGCAGGAGACTAAAAAACACAAAGAACCAGCCTGGCAGTGATGGCGCACATCTGATCCCAGCACTCGGGAGGCAGGGGCAGGTACATCTCTGAGTCCGAGGCCAGCCTGGTCTATAGAGCGAGCCCCAGGACAGCCAGGGCTACACAGAGAAACCCTGCTTCTGGGGAAGAAGGAAAAAAGAATAAGCACACTGTTTATCAGCAGGCCTCATGTAGTCTGCTTTTGATCAATTATTACAGAATGATGTTAACAATAGCTCTACAAAATAACTTTCTAAAACTAAGTACAGTCATGGTTTGGCAACAGTCATGATTTGAGGGCTTTTCTTTTCTCTCTCAAAAACATTTATTTAATACATATGTATGGGCTGGAGAGATGGCTCAGAGGTTGAAAGCACTTCCAGAGGTCCTGAGTTCAATTCCCAGCACCCACATAATGAGTCACCACCATCTATAATGAGATCTGGTGCTCTCTTCTGGCGTGCAGGCAGAACACTGTATACATAATAAATCTTTAAAAATAAAAGGCAGGGGCTCACAACCATCTCTAATAAAGTCTGCTGGCCACTTTAGATGTGCAGGTGTAGCCACAGACAGGACATTGTATACGTAATAAAGAAATGACTAAGAAGAGTGTGTATTTGTTTTTGTGAGGGTCTGCACATGTGCAACTACACACACCACAACACACGTGTATGTCAACGTGGGGGAGTCAGTTCTCTCTTTCCATCCACCATGAGGCCCAGAGAACAACTCAGGTTGTCAGGTGCAACAGCAAATCCTTATCCACTGAGCCATTCCTCAGAATATCAGTTTTTGGAAAACAGTGTTAGAAATGCCAGGCTAACCGTAACTCATTACTGTCCTGGTAAAACTGCCTCCTCCCTATAAGTATTGCTCCTTAAGGAGCTTCCCTTACCTCTCTCTTCTGATGAGAACTGGGTGCATCCTATCAACTCTTTTCTGCCAACTAATTAGACTTTCAAACATGGGTGCTTCCTTCTACAAACTGTCTTCACCTTCACTGTTTGGGATTAAAGGCATGTACCTAAAACTTGCTTTCTTTACCTGATGCTTGCTCTATGCCAGGCTGGCCTTGAACTCAGATCTGCTGGCTTCTCCCTTGCTCTATACCAGGCTAGCCTTGAACTCAGATCTGCTTGCTTCTGTCTCTCCTGGATTAAAGGTATATTTGTATTCCAACAGGATTACACCAGACCTAGAGGGTCTTTGGATGTGATCTCTTGCCAAAGCAGCCATGTTCTGAATTAACATTCTTCCACATAAAGAGGAGGGGAAAAAAAAGTCCTCATACAAGAGCCCACCAACAACAAGCGTTTACAGTCAGGCCAGCCGACCTCGATACTAGGCAAGTACACCGTCCCATTCGCTGCCTTATGCACACAGGTAAACACTTCACAATGACACCTCACCCCACCCCACCCCAGCCCTCTCTGAGCCTTGCTGAATGACAACTACCTAGACACCAGCACGGCTTTATTCCTATTCTTACTCCTCAGTATCTTCACCAGCACAAATGTTTGCCAATCTCACCACAAGCGTGATTAGCCAACACTACTCTCCGACCCTAACAGTCTGCTGACCTAACATTCTGGAACAGGAAACAGCAACTGAACAGCAAGGATGGAACAAGTTAACGGTAGGCCATTCATCAAAAGCCTCACTGACAAATTTGTATAATATCCTCAAAAATCTCCGTCTTAAGAATCATAGGGTCAAAAAATAAAGCTGGCTGTGAACAATTTTGTTTTTGTAAAGTATCTTTATAAAAGTGAAGTTTTATGTGAACAAAGAAAACTGACTGCTGGATAAACAAAGGTACTGAAAACTTTTTAAAACTGAGAATTAGAATTGTTCCTTTTAACTCCAAGTTAAAATCTTAGGCAGAGCTATGAACCGGACTCCAAAATCTAAAATTGCATAATTTTATGAGATCCAAGACAAATTGTGTTCCATCTGTAGGACCTACACAGGCAAGTCTCCAAGCTGTTCTAACTTTCTCATGTGCAGCCTGACATGAGAACCAGCATGCACATATAAACATAAACACACACACACAGACAGATGTAATTTTAAAGAGATATAGGTTAGGCACGGTAGCACACATCTTTAATTCCAATACTTGGGAGGCAAAAGCAAGAGGATTAACACCAATGTGCCAATGTAGACAGAAAAGGATGTAAAGTGAGACCCTGTCCTTAAAAAATGGAAGGGGTAAAAAAAGATGAAGGAAAAACAAGCAAATGAACAAAAAGGACCAACATTAAGATAATGCTCCCAACTCCTGAACGTATCTTCTTTCCATTACACAATGCGACCTCCCAGAAACTAACTGCAACCAAAATAAAGCAAAGACAAAAATGTGTGGAGCCTAGAAAAGGACTGAATAAGTCCATTCTGGATTTGTTTATAGTAAGTATTTAAGGAACAAGGAATAAAAGTCTTGAAAATTTTAAAGCAATTATATTTATTATGGGCTGACATTCAAGCTAAAAATAATACAATTGTTCCTACTATGAATTATTCTGTTCTGTGATTCATCTCCATGTTGTTACCATCTGATCATAAGGGAAAAAAAAGGTACCTACTTGCACTCCAATAAAAGGTGGAAAGGGGAGAGTTGAATTCATGTGCAATCGAAAGACTATGCTAGTCACAAACAGCAAAACGAACGAACGAACAAACCTTTTCCAGTTGTCTTAAAACAACCTATTTGGTCAGAGATACAGCCAGAAGCTGCGGTCTGCTGTGCCTGTGCTTAACCTTCAACAAGACAGACAATACCCTTTTGTGAGTTCAGGCAGTGATCAAAGGAGTCCTTTGTTTCCCTTGTTGTCACTTCCTGTTTAACCTTACCTTGGGTAGTAAGCGGTGTAGTTCATGAAGAGCTGAGTGCCTGCTGGGTAGTACGCAGCGGAGGGCTGCAGTGCCCGTGGATTCAAGAGCAGAGAAGGCTGATAAATGGCAGCTTCGGTAGGAATCACTGCTGCAGGAGCTGGGAACGTGTAGGAGGGAGGAGACAGGCCTACACAAGCAGAGAGAGACTCTGAGACACAGTCCGTAACAGCTGACACTGATATTAGCACTCAAGCTCTAGTTCCTCTGCCACCTAGGTATTTCGTAAAGATAACTTGTGTGTGTGTGTGTGTGTGTGTGTGTGTGTGTGTGCACTAAGTGCATGCAACAACCCTTAGAAGGCGGAAGACCGTGTTAGAAATCCTAGTCCTTTAGTTAAAAATAGTGAGCTACCACGTGGGTGCTGGGAACTGAAACCAGGTCCTCTACAAGAACAAGAAATGCTCCTCACTGGTGAGCCATCACCCTGGCGTCAACTCTACATTTAAAGGGAAAGGCCACCACAGTTCCTTACATCCAAGCAACTCTGTTTTGATTATATGGATGTTTTCTACCCTTTAGCATGAAATCAGAAGATTAGGAAAAAACGCTGTAGCATGCATTATGCTAAAGCACCTGTGTGTTGCAGGAATTGCTTCCCAGGGAGCAATAGGGAATAGATGAACTCCACATTATGCTCACCTACAGGCAATCCAAAAGACAGACTTTGAAGCTAGTCTACACCTTCAGACCTATAAAAAAAAGTCCAACCAGGAAACGGTTCCAGAGAAACAGATATATAAGTCTTTCCCCAAACCAGCTGATAAAAAGCTGGCTTAGCTGGACAAGGTGGTGCGTATCTCTACACCGCCAGCACTCAAGAGGCAGACATTATCTTCAGGACTCCAAAGCCAACTTAGTCTGTGTAACAAGTTCCAGGCCAGCCACCAGAGCTACACAGTGAGAAAGCCTGCCTCAAAAACTAAACAAAACCAAAACAAACCAAACCTCACATATACAAAAAAGTGGCTCAAATTTTCATTAATAAATCTAGGGGCTGAGGGTACAGCTAAGGGGCAGAGCACATGCATAGCCTGAGTGAGGCCCAGGGGTCGATCTCTAGCACCATGGAAGGAAGGAGAGAAAGCTTTATCTTCTAGATAGCCTGCATTTTCCTTGGTCAGAAATTCTCTTAGACTGGAGCTGCTGGTGGTCACCAGATTTCACAAGTAGCATGAATGCACTAGTTGGAGCATATGCATCAGATGGAGAGGGAGAATGAAGCTGACAGAATCTGGGACCACTGACTTTAAGCAGCGTCCACAGAATCCATTAGATTCTGTAAGTTGCAGAGACCCAAAGGGCAATTTTCCTGTCTGGCTGCCTTTGTTCTCGGAAGTCTGTCCAGCACTGTGAAGAATGAGGTAAGCAGTTTCCACCACGGGGTTCTGGTCTAACACATACACCGAGTATGCACATACATATTTTCTGTTACAGCGCCATGCCCCAGCCCAGGGCTCTGTGCATGTTAGTTAAGCATGCTACACTGAAGAGTTTCCTCTTATAGCCCAGGCTGGCTTCAAACCATAACACTCTTGCCTCAGTCTCCCCAGTGCTGGGATTCTGGTGTGTACAGTGACACCTGACTGTGGGGTCTCTTTCATGTCACTGAAAACTCTGATAAACTTTTCAATTACACTGACTGGCCTTCAAAATTCACAGAAAACGGCCCCTTCAATAGAGACGACTGGGCATGTGGCTGGCTCAGTGCTGGAGCACGGGACGGTTCTGGGTTCAGGCCTCAGCACCACACACTGAAAACCCCAGATCTTAAGCACGACATAAAACTATGTAGCACGTGCTCATAATCTGCTTGCAAAATCAAGTCACTCATAAGTATTATTACATGCCATTAAGACAAATGTAGGTGTTGAGACTATAGCTCAGCGGTTCTGCACTTGTCTAGCAAAATCAGGACCCTGAATTTAATCTGTAGCAATACAAAAAGAGAGAGAGAAAAATATGTATATGTGTATGTGTATGTTATGCTTCAAAACAAAGAAAGTAAGATGAAACGACAAGAGCTGGGAGGACTGGACATTGGTCAGGTAGATGCGCGGCTGCCTCTCATTTTCCTAAAAAGAAACCGGCTGCCGTCCACAGGCCAAAATAAAGCTGACTGTGAAAATGAGGAGTTTCTTTCGCTGGAGCCCGAACTGCCCTGGAACTAGCCATGTGGACCAGGCGGGCCTTCAACTCCTATCCGCCTGTGCCTCCTTGCTGGCATGGATGGTGTGCACCACCACGCCCAGCTTAAGTTGACTTCCTGGTGAATTAGGTAGCACAGTGCAGTGTACATTAAGACTATTTCAGCATCTGTCGCCAGTTCCCTCAAGCAAGTCTTCAGTGGGAGATGCCAGCCCCATCACTATTTAAATCTGTTCAAGTCTTTGAGATTGGACAAAAGTAAGGCAGGTCTTCGAGGCTTGTGTGTGGTATGATCAGGCCGCCACCTAAAGGGGGGCACAACAGGCAGAAGGCAAGCGCACCAACACCGAACTTCTGATTTTTAAAGAAATTGTCTCCTCTGCTAAACAGACACATGATCAAATATTTGGCAAATAATCCTGTCTTCATCTTTTGGAAGTATTAAAGTAACCAATGACACAGTATAATATATTCTTTAAAAACTGTTTTTAAAGACTAGGTCTTCAGAAACATAATTTTACATACATAAAATACGGATTTAAAATTCCTCCTCTGCCGAGTGAGACTTGTGGCTCAAACCTATAGCCCTAGTACTCAGGAGGATGAGGACATCATTCAGGTCCAGGCTCAGGATGGACTACATACTGAACTCCAGGCCAGCCTGGGATACAATAAAACTCTGCCTCAAAACTTGAGAGAAAACATATTCTGCTTTCTTAGAGCTTGTGAAGGGGAGGGAGTAAATGAAGGGAGTCTATAATACACTAAACCAAAAAAACATGGAGAAACTCCTTTGTTTCATGAGGGTTGATGGACGGTGACATCAAACGCTGATTTACTGACAGAAAACATTTGAGAATTATCCTAAAGTATTTTTTTTTACACTCAATCATAAATTTCTACAACCTTATACTTGTTAAAAATAACAATTAGATATTCACCAACAGCAAGCAGCAGGTAAATGGAATATTAGAGTTCAGGAATTCCAACCGTAAAAAAAGGATTAAGCCCCACCACTCTACAAATAGTACTTTATTAAACAACTGATCTAATAACCCCTTTGCCTCAAAATAAAACTCAATGTCTAAAACTGCCCACTTTCATAGAATCAGGCAAATCAACCCAGTGGACTTTTCCAGTGGACTTATCTTTAAACTGGATCCCAAGTTCTTTAAACACACCCAACACACCTACAAGATATGCCTATCTAAAGGTAAAAAAACTGCACTAAAAAGGCTCATGTTTTAACATCAGCTTTCCAAATGTTCCTTACTCATTAACTAGAACTTGGCTTCCAGACTACGGGGCTTATTCCTCTCAAACTGGATCCCAGACACCTGGCACCCAGTTGCCAATGAGCAAGAGCACAGCTTGGAATTAAGCACTGACCCTGTGATCCAATCAGACATTGGCTAAATTTACGCATTTATGCATAAATGTAATTCACTTAGTTGCTCATTCCAGAGATCCTGGATGGCAAAAGGAATGCTCTCCGGGTTATCGTTTTAAAGACGCATTTGATACTCAAAAAAAAAAAAAAAAAAGTTAAGAATCCAAAATGGACATCAAATCATCCTTCTTAAAAGTTTACTATGTAAAAGAAGAATGAATAAAAAAATAAATAAATAAATAAGTAAAAGGCAGAAAGGAGAGGATGAAGCCGGAGGCACGCTTTGCCTTCAAATGTGTATTAAGTTATGTACAGAGCCAGGTGGCCTCCCAGAGTCAGTGCTTATCTGGAGCACACTAAAGCTTCAGACCCCAAGTGCTTATCACTGGAAAAGCAAGAGTGTGATTTGAAAGGAGGTATTTGTAGCATCTCTAATTATGGGTGTCCACAACCAAGGTCTTAAATGATTATCAGAAACTAGTGATTTCAGATGGAAAAGCCTTATGTAACCACCTCACCTGCCTGAGAGAGAACCAAGGGCAAGAAAGTGACGCGAGCAGCTTCAGCACCTACCAGCGTACAGCGTAGAAGAGCGCCAAGACCCAAGAAAAACTTACATGGTAACTTACATGGCGGTGGGGATAAGCCATTTCGATTTAAAGTTCCCCCCATTAACACAAAGCTCATCTCCTCAGCTGAACACTGAAAGACTTCAACATATCTGTCCTTCATGGTTTTTTTATGATACTTCTGCGCAGCCATGAATGCTCTGTCTGCAGACTTCATCTGGATAAAGGCATCTCCTGATGGGCGTCCCTGAGTGTGCGGGGGGGAAGAATAGAAACAAAAGGAGACTGTCTCCTTCAACAAGGAAATCAATGGTTGCTTACAAAGCAGGCAAAGTGACAATCACCCATAGTACAAGACATGGTTAGCCACAAAATCTGGGTGACAGTGTGATCTACTCAAGTCTGACTTGGGTTTCGTTCCCTAATCACCAGAGTTGACCCACAAAAATCCTGGATAAAACGTTCTGAGAGATCACGGTTGAAAGCAATACTTCTAGGTTTCTACTAAGTTAGTATTAAATTTACAGGACTCTAAAAAGTCTCGTTGTGACTCCAGCTCCAAAATACAGGATTATATATTGGATTTTTTTTTTCTCCTGAAAAATCTAATTAAATATCATCTGATGAGAAAAGCTAGTAACATATCCTCCTACAGGAACTAAGCAAGCCCACGTTGTCCTCCGGCTGTCAGGAGGTTCCTCTCTGACCTGCCACGTCCCTTTAGCTTGCCCCTCACCCCACGAAGCCTGGGTTGGAAGGTGTCTTGAGAGTAAGCAACAGGAGCTTCAAGGAATGGCACCAGGGGCTAGATGCCCCTTGCCATGCTGGGAAGCCGTTCTTCTCCACAGCCTCACTCCTTCCCCATACACTGCTCAAGTGAGTATGCAAAGACAGGCTGTTTTGTTTTGTTAGCTGAAATTGCCCTCTTGAAAAGCAAGTCTCTGTGTTTGTGCTGCAAACAACTAGAACTCCTTGGTACTATATTTTTACATGAGCAGCACTGGCGGAGAAAAGACAACTAGTTTATAGGACTATTTTAAGTTAGTTCTTCAAGTACCCTAGGGAATATTTATATTGTACCACCTTACAAATTATTACCATGCAAGTTACCATAACAGTCACCATACCAGGGAAATTAGCAACAAACCCAGTCCAAGATGAAAACCTAATATCTTCCAGGTAGATAAGAGCTTGGCCATCATCAAAGAAGCATTTTTTTTCTCCAGGTCATGGAGGTCAAATGAAAGGCAAATCTGTCTACTGTTGTTAATCAAAGGGTAATGGTCCCAAGGTTATTAGAAAATGGTGACTTGAAAGAAATAATTCCCCTAGTGAGGCTGGCTTGTGGTGAATTGTGTTTCAAAGGACTTTGACCTGCAGCATGAGCTATGCATTGTTAGAGTAACACAGTGTGTAGCTTACAGAGACAAAAATGTTAATCTGACACGTGCTGGTGTGCAAGGGCTCAGGAGGTTGGGACTACACGTGCCTAATACCATGCACCTTCTCGTAAGTGGGAAGATAGTTATAAGTAAACAGTCCTCCTAGTGTGAAGTGGGAAATTAGTAGTCAGAAAAAAATTAGTATTTCCATTAAAAGCCTGTGTTCAATCCTTAATACTCTGAATAAAAGGCTTCCTTTCTCAAATTAAATCCTTTGCTTTTAACAGAGTTCTGAACTTTTAAAACTAGTGCTACATGGCCTGTGATTACTTATAAGTCTGTCTTACTTAAGACAGCACAAAATACTAGTCAACTGTCCAGCACCCAATAGGATTAATTTTGTTTACCCAAAACTCAAGTGGCACCAAGCAAGTAAATACTTCCTGGCATACAGAAAGAATTCAGTCAGTCTCCGATAGAAAACCTTTGTAGTTATGCTTTGATACAGCTGGCACTAAGATCCACACACTGCCACAGACTGCAGCACTCTGGGCCCTCATTCTACTGCATGACAGTGGACGCCTGACGCACGTCTAAAGAGAATCCCAAGTCAGTCATCTGCAATGGGTCTTTGCTTATGTTTGGCCTGGGACCACTCTCACACCAAAACAGCAGAGTTGCACAGTTCAGTAGCTACAACAGGAAAATGCTGTATACACTCATAATACATTTGGCTCCTATCTGATGTTGCTGATAAAGGGACAGATTTCTGTGATGAAATAAGCAGAGCTGAATTTCAACTACTACACCAATACAGTGGGCTAATTTTTTGGAGTATATCCTCAAGATTTCTTATTCTTACAGCTGAATCTTTTCTTAAGGACAATGTAAGACTCAGGATAATTGTACTCTTCCAAACACACCTTTCCAATCAAAAACCGCCTTACCTGGTGATTCAATACCATGTGAACCCCATGCGTGCGGATGTCTGTGGAGAACTCCCCCAGGAACTCCAGGATGTCCTCTACAGTGGCAGCATAGGGAAGACCTCGGAGACGGATGCAGTCTCTTACATTGGTGGGGGGCACAAACTGCTGAGGTAGTACCGGGATAATGGGAGGGGTCGGAAGTGGAATCAGAGGGGCTGAGGAGAACCGATTCAGCACCTGTACACAAGGCAGAACACAAGAGACTCAAGGGTCTTGCTGCTCCTCTGCTGTCCTACAAACCACCACCAAGAAATTCTGCTAAAAATGCAAACTCTAGGGTATGTGTGTAAGCTGCAGAGTGCATCTGAGCATTCAGGAGGCCCTGAGCTAAATCCTCAGGGATATAGAAGGGTTGGGCTATAATCATGGCCACACCACAAAACTATTAAAAATATGACTCGATTTCTCTGGGGGATCCTTTAGGGGACTCGTAAGTGCAAGAAGTTTAAGAGGCCCTGACTGACAGAGGATCCATGCATTTCCTCCCAGAAAGTATGACATTTATTTCTGTCCAATATATGAGGCATGGTGGCACATGCCTGCAATCCCAGCCCTCAGAAAGGGCCCGTTAGCTTAAGGCTGGTCTATCTGCTCTATACAGTGCGTCTTAGACCAGCCAGGGCTACAAAGTGAGACACTGTCTTTAAAAAATAAAAAAAATACAATAAAAGAAATCTAGGCACATACTAAAATACAGTACACTTATCAGGCGGTACTATCTGGGTAAATATATTTAAAAATCTAGGGCATACTGTAAAATATGGACTTTTGTGATAATTTATTCAACTCCATTTCACAGAGTTTTCCCTTAATATTATCTTCCCGTTCCAACTCTGGACTTAAAAAAAATAAAGAGAATGGCCTCAGGTTCCTCCATGCCAGTTTTAAATTGCTTTCGATTCATTTCTCTCTTACGTCTGTGAAACTTCTGTCTAGGAGGCATTTAACACATGAATACACACCACAATTTAATAAAAGAAAAGCGTTAATGCTCTAGGACGGACCTGCTGGACCTCGGCCGCCGTGCTCCTGAAGAGCTCGATGTATCTTTTACCCAACACGTCCTTGTGCTTCCTCAGGGCATTCTGCGCATACTCCTCACACGCAAAGAGCACAAATGCATCTCCTGTTGGCCTCCCGTCGGGATAAGTGACAAACAGGATGCCTTCCTTGCCCCCAGTGATGGGGCAGTGCTGTCCAAAGAAGGCCACCACCTCCTCGGCCGTGGCCGTGAACGGGAGCCCCCGCATGCGGACGATGACTTGGTTTTCCTTGGAGAGAAACTGAGCCACCTCATTGGATGTCCCTAGAGAAAACAAACGGAGAACATTACCAGATTTAAAATGACAAAATTCCTGGCAGTGTGTATGGTGCTGGGAAACAAGCCCAGGACCTTGCCCTGACAAGTACGCTAACCACTCAGCGACATCCCAGGCCCTTCTAGCAAAGTTTGGAATTTATAGTTAAGATCCACACCACTACCGGATTCATAATGAGAATATCCTAGGACTGAGAGGCTTCTTCCTGAAAAATCTGAAACTTCCCATAGGACTTTAGTATTAAGCTGTGGCACATAGTATTAAATAATACTTTCTAAACAGAAATTACATAGACATAAGAAAGAAATAAAAATATTTTTTAAACTGGCATGGAGGTACCCGAGGCCATTCTCTTTACTTTTTTAAGTCCGGAGTTGGAGTGTGAAGATAATTTTAAGGAAAAACTCTGTGAAATGTGCTTACTGAAATGGAGTTAAATAAATTACCACGAAATCTTGCAGTATTCTAAACCACCCCTCTTAAGCTATGAAGCTGGTCAGACAAACCACAGAGTAGCGCCTGCTTTCCTCAGAGAGAACTAAAGTCTTCATAGCACACATGGGTCCTCGGTAGGCTTTGCCTAATGAAAATGGCTTTGAGTTCAATGTCCAACCACACAACAATAACAAAAGGCACATGCTGTGGCTCCAGGATGCCTAGGTCTCATCTTAGCTATCCTGTCCACTAGGGCATTCAAGTCTAACATCCACGCCTTAGTTTCCACATCTGCTACACTAACTACTTCATAAGCTATAAGAATGAATTAGGTTAATAAAATATATTGTGGTTATAATTTCTTCACTGCCTTTAATTAAGAAATTTTTGTAGGGGCTGGAGAGATGGCTCTGCGGTTAAGAGCACTGTCCGGCTCTTCTTGGAGTCCTGAGTTCAAGTCACAGCAATCACATGGTGGCTCACTACCATCTATACAGGGATCTGAAGCCCTCTTCTGGCAGCAGGTGTTTGTACAGATAGAGTACTCACCTACATAAAATCAATCAATCTTAAAAAAAAAAATTTGTAGAGAATAATGAAAATATGTATGCACAGTTGCAATATTTACCAACATTCTGCCCAAACCACAGCACTGCCATGTAACTAGCACTAAAGACTAGTTACCACTTTCTCCTAAGGAAGCTTATCATGCAAAGCACATACAATGAAATCCAGCTAACTTGTCTTCAGTTTGCAATGTGTTTACCATCAAAGCCCAGGATGCAGGAAGACCCCAGCAACTCCAAGTCCTCAGCTATTCCCTAACCAATACACCAAATACTGCTGCAAGACTTCAGAAATTTCAAGTAAAAAGCAAAGCCTAACCTTTGAAGCCATAGGACTTTGCTAAAGAAAGTGGCAGAAAAGAAACATACTAGAAAAATTGGAGTAAAAGAATACTTTTGTACGAGTTTGAAAATTGAAAAGATGGACCAGTGCTATATTACACAGAAAACTTGGTATTTAAATAAAAGTTACCCTAGTATAATCTGGCATCTTGCCAAAAATTTATTAAAAAGGCTTCAATTCTTAGACTCAGTCCTCCTACTTTCAGAAGGCTCCATCCTGAAGAACAGCACACACTAACAGAAAATTTCACAACATAGTTAAAAATAAGCTCTAGGAATTCAGTAGGAATGTATAAATACATGGTATAGAAAAACACGTATAAAATAAATATAATTAAGGAAATTTAACATGAGATGTTCAGAGTGTATTAAAAGAAATAAAGGGTTTTTTTTAACTTATTATTATTATTATTTATTATAATTTATTCACTTTGTATCCCAGCTGTGAGCCCCTCCTTTGTCTCTTCCCAATCCCACCCTCCCAAGAAATAAAGTTTTAAAACCACATACGTAGAACAACAGAAGCTTAGAAAATAGATGTCTAAAGCCTACCACTAAAAAAATAAAATAATAAGGGTTAGAGAGATGGCTAGCGCTTAAGAACACTGGCTGCTCCTGCAGAGAGCTAAGGTTTGATTACTAGCTCCTACACAGTGCCTCACAACTGCCTGCAATTCCAGCTCCAGGGATCCGATGCCCTCTTCTGACTTCCATCAGCACCAGGCACGCATGTGGCAAACAGATACACATGCAGACAAAACATTCGTACACAAAACTAAAAATAAATAAAAATATTAAAAAAAAAAGCCAGCCAGCTTCATGGCTCATGCTTATTACTAATGCAAGCACTGCAAGGCTGAGGCAAGGGAAACCTCTGGAGATCAGGGCCAGCTTGGTCTACATAACAAGTTCCAGGTCAGCCTGGGCCATAACTAAAACCGTCTCAAAAATCCAACCAGGGCTGGATCAGTGGCTCAGTTGTTATGAGCACTGGCTGACCTTCCAGAGGACCTGAGTTCAGGTCCCAGCACCCAATAGGTAAGCTCACACCTGTCTACAACTCCAGTTCCAGGGGATCCAATGCCCTCTGGCCTTCCTAGGCACCGAGCACAGGCACGGTGCATACACATGCAGGCAAAACACTCATACATATAAAATTTTAAATTTTTATTTTAAATCTTTAAAACAAATAATCAATGAAACAAAGTTATTATTTTGTGCATCTTCGGTTTCAAAGTTGTGACCCAATATCCTGGGGAAAATATCAACAAAAAAGTTATATATGTGAATTAAAATGCATTCTAAAACTTATTATATATACTACATTCCAAGTAAGGAAAACTGGAAACCTAAAGTTTTAAATCTTTTTCCTCCTCTATTCATATTCATAAATCCCTGGAAATAGACTGGGGCTGTAAGACAGCTCAGTGAGTGGCACCTGTAGTGCAAGCCAGACATTTTAAGTTCTATCCTTAGAACCCAAATAGAGGTGGAAGGAGAGAACTGAATCAATAAAACTATCCCCCCAAATACAAGAAACTACCATGGTCCTAGGCACTGGTGAGTTCAAAAATTCAGAGAAAATCTAGAAGTAGATTTGGAATAGCCTCAGGGACTGCAGGTGGCCGTTTCCAACAATTCAGCTGCATTTCTTTCCAGAACTACCCTCTCCTCTTTATGAGACTGTGTATGACCTTCCACCTTTATATGGTCTCATTCTTAATGGCTACTTAGCCAGAGTAGATTGGCTCAGGCCTTAGGGTAAATGTTTCAGTACATTAAATTCACCAGCAGGACTGGAAGTTTCTTCTCCCTATTTATAAACCAACCCTCATGTTTTACTAGGAAAGAACCATTTTCGGTCCCAAGAATCTACTCAGTGTGCATGCAAAACTTCTGGTTATCAATGAAATCTACTACATAAAAGGAACTCACCTCCAGCAATTTTAAGAAAATCTTCACCTGTAGCTTTGTAAACCTAAGAAAATAAAGAGACGTTAAAACAGTTTTAAAACGCCTATCGTGGCGAGGTCCAGTATGTCTGGCGGGGGGCACACACCTCAATGTACCGGGTCCCCATGTGATGCTTGTGCCTCTGGAGCGCTAGGTCTCTGTGCTCCTCACTCACGAATCTGACCAGAGCTTCCCCATTCCTCCGTCCCTGAGCGTTCAGACACAGTGCTGCGCCGCCCCTTTGAGGGAGACAAAAGGGATGGCAGGCAGGGAACACACCGTGGAGAAATGTCAGAAGTACAGAAAACCCTGCACTCACTCCTTCGGAACAGAGTGGAACAAAGAAAAGGAAACCCACTTGGCAATATTGAGTCCTTTGAAGAACCTTGCAATATCTTGGTCCGAAGACTGCCAGGGTAAACCTCGAGCCCTCACAACCGTGTTGTCATCAATGAGTTCCATCTTGCTGCTGTGAAAGAAACGCAACTTCATGTTGCTTAGTCAGTGCAAGGCAAACCACTTGGCTACAAACAAGGCCGCTTAAGATCAGACTGACGTGCACTGCCAACTGCCAACTTTGAGCTGGAGACAGCTCAGAGAGTTTGCTGTGTCGCTGTAGAAAGATGGCGGTCTATGCAGGTCCAATACAGCTAGCTCATCCAGAAAAGCATTTATCAGCTGTAAGATCTATCTTTGCTGTAAGATCAAAACCATCTGAGATCAATTCACGGGAAGCAAAAGTCTCTCAGTACCCTTAGCAGCCTGACCTAGAATAAAGAAGGGTTTTCTTGTTTGCTTTGTCTTGGTTTTGCTCCTGTCTGTCTGAAGACAACATTTCAATAAATAACCCAGGCTGACCTTGAATTTGACAACTCCCTACCTCACCATCTGAGTACTAAGAGTCCTGCTCTGAGCAGGACTCACACTGAGGTCAAGCGGGGGTGGGGTAGGACTTCAATTTTTTTGTTTTTTTTTGTTTTTTTCTCACGAAGGGAGTACACATTAGGCACTAAATCCAGCTTGACAGCAAGGATCAGAATAAAGCTACAATTAACCCACATTGGGAATGTAAGCATGTGGTCAGGAGACTATTAATAAAGTATCTCCCCTCATCAAACAGGAGTGCCAGCAAGCACAGGGTGTTTATGAAAACACTTGGGAGTCTCCACGCCTTAGTGAGTCACTTGCAAATCACCCATTATACACTTTGACACCTTCAGATGTTCTGTCCGTCTCCTGTCCATATTTTCAGTAATCCTAGGACTTTTTCCTAATGAGTCACTTTCTCTACAAAAAAATCAGTGCTGAAGTCTCTCCACTGGCCAAGCTGTCAAGTTTCTACTCATCAGCAGGTGCCAGGCAATCTCACAAAATCCATGACAGTAACAACAATCCCGTCTACCTATGATCACAGACATCACTCAGACACCTCCCTACATGTCCACTGCGATGAAGTAGAAGAGGATGGCATACATGTAACTTACCCCATGAACATCAAGAACTCCTTTAAAGATCCACTTATGCGCACCACACGCACAGGCTAGAGAGCATTTGGTACTGGAGTTACAGGCAGGTGTGAACTGCCTGCTGTGGCACATACCCCAGGTCCCTGCATGAGCAGTAAGCACCCTTAACCAACGAACCATCTTTCCATTCCCTCCAGAACTTCCAAATCCCATGACCTTTCCTTTAGAAAGGGTAGACAGACATCAAGACTAAATTAAGAATCGCAAATGCCCTCAGTCAATGAGCAAAGATGCCAACACTTCACTAAATTTTAACCTTGACCTGTAAGCGTGCTTTTAAGGAACAGATGACCTGACAATAAGAGATGGTAAGCAGAGGTTTAACAAAATTAGGAAAATCTAAAAAGACTTAAATGTCCTGAGTAAGAACAAACCCAAGGTTCAAAAGAATAGTGCTCAGCCACTCACCAAGTGCCACTCTCAAACTTGTAGTTTACTCTCTCCGGGTCTGAGAATCTGTGATCTGAGAACAAGAGCGCACAGTCATCATTCTGGCAACTGCACAGCAAAGCTGTGCCCTGAGATCAGAAGCAAGGCTGCGGGAATCCAGCTACTACAGTGACGATACTCACTGTACGGACGCGATACTCACTATACGGCTCTGAGATCATTGCTAGGATTATGTTCCCCATATCTTCAACTTGAGAGGCTCCATATCGCGAGACGGAGTCGTTCCTCTCAAAGTTTAGACCTGTGGGGCTGAGTTAAGGAAACATTTGGACAGGTAAAGGAAAGTTACGCTAGGCAGAATATAAATTTGAAGCCAGGGAAGTTCTTAAAATATTTTAGCACGGCTGTTTCTCAGCAGCCAGGACTGCATGCTCAATCCTGATGTCGCCCTCTTTGCCCTCTTGTACCAAGTGGCCAAGTCAGCCCTATCCTGGGCATTACCAGTAAGAAAACTTTGGTTTACTCAGGAAATAGCAAAGGCATGAAAACTGTGTGCACTTAAGAAACCAAAGAAACCAAAGAAAGCAACTAATTCAATTAGAATCCATTATCATACATAAAGGCAAAGACCAGGTAACCTAAAGATAGGGCTGTCAGTCAAAACCAGGAGGTCCTGCAATTCACACTTCGGAACATAATGACATCATTTCATGCTTTTACTCAGAACTTCCCTTCCGGAATACTTCTAGAGCCCAATGGGAGAGATCTTCAACTGTGATACACGCAAATGCCAAGATCTTTGACAGCAAGTTTTAAAAATAATTCAAGCACCAGGAATGTTTGTTTTGTTGTTGTTTTTTTTTTGGGGGGGGGAGTGGTGGTGTCAAGATAAAGTTTCCTTTTCTATGTAGCCCCAGCCATGCTAGACTGCTGGCCCCGATCTCAGTGATCCACCTGCCTCTGCCTCCCTGAGTGCTGGGATTAAAGGTGCGCCACAGTGCCCGGCGTCATGTATGTTTTCACGTGGTGAAATTACTATGTTGCCCAGACTGTGTGAACTCCAGGGCTGGAGCAATCCTCCCACCGCAGGTTCTGAGACTGCAGGTACACACCACGACCAACCCCAAAAGCTCCTTGACCACATCAACATACTTTTTGAGTGAATCGCATTTTATATTATGTGCAAATCACAACTTTTTTTGTATTTTATTCATTTGTGTGTGTAGTCTTTTGCTCTAAACACTGGCATTCAGTGGGTGGGGCTGCTGCTTTTGCCACAGCCTGTATGTGGCAATGAGGACACCTTTCAGAAGGTGATTTTCCTCAGCCACCATGTGGCTCCACGTCATCAGGCTTGGCAGTAGCCTTACCTGCTGGTCCAGAATACATTTGTAACAGTACAACAGGACTCGAACATAACAATGTAGGAAAGCACCTTTTCTCCAGAGTCTGGAATAAGGCTCTGTCTGTGTTATACTTAGTAGAACTTAGTATGCCTTATAGCATACTGTTACCTATCTGATATTTTTAAAAGTTTAAAAACTATTAAAAAAAAGAAAGAAAGATAAGGTCCTTTATGGACTATTTAGGGGTAAAGTAGAATACAAAACTATTCAGAATCTAGTCAATCAGAGTCAATACCACAAATAGTTCTTTTCCATCTCTTTAAAGCCATTCTCCACCTTGTCTCAGTAGGGACAGTTCCCAGGAAATGACTTAACCCCACTAAACTTCAGCTTATCAAAATGCCAAAGCTATGACAAGCCCCAGGCCCTGGGCTTTGTGTGAACACCGAGATTAAAATCCCAGCACACAAAGCAGATATCTAACAACACCATGCTCCCACCTTCTGACACTCCAGTGCCATGATGACCAGACATACATTTATGACTCAAAAAAAAAAAAAAAAAAAAAAAACAAACAAAACAAAACAAAAAAAACAACACATCTGAACTGTCATTGGACAATCATCAGTCTCCCATGGTAGGTCATGCCCACCCCTCTTGTCTCTCTGCCTTTCTGCTGTCTAGTGAGGAAATTTTCAAGGGATTAGGGTCAGTTCTAGATGTTAAGGAAAGACAATGTCAGCCTACTGGGGTCAGAAGCCCCCACCTGGAGGAGCTACCACTATGTGTTTATGAATCCAAAAAATTGAGAGCACAGGGAGGACAGAAGCCCTGTGTCAGCAGGGAGTCAGGAAGGGCTTCTGGGATCTTTAAAGAAGCAAGGAATGGAAGCCAGCCCTGCTGCACAGGTCTGCTATCCCCGGCTCAGCACCTGCCCCACAGTCCAATGGAAGGGCAGCGGAGGTGGGCAATGGGGTTTCCACGTGCTGTGTGACCGCAGGCCACAGACGACCGGGGCCAACTAAGAGTTTGCGACAGCTCCAATGTCACCCAGGACCACTCACTCTTACAGCCCAAGAATACTCGCTAGGTATTCTGGAGAAAATCAGCCAAGTAAGGACCAGCACGAGGCTAGCTCAAAATGGGAGGTGAAAAACTCCATGAGCCGACACACCTGTGCACCTTCGAAAACCTAGAGAAAAGTGCCTGTTTCCAGGAGAGTTGACACTGGCTCCTCAAAGGATTTATACAACCAGAACAAAGAATGGATTTTAGAGCCTAAATTTTCAGTTATCTGGCCATTTGTGGACTTCTGACCAAAAAAAAACCAGACACAGCAATCAATGTTAACATCCTTTCCACCCCAAAAGAAACTGCCAAGGGATGATGAGGTTTGAAGAAAAGGGAGTATAAAGGGATATGCTGATAAAATTATTCATCACGCATCTTTCTTGTCTATGCTCAAGTTCCATAAAATACTCATGTTAATCCCTTTGACAATGCAGCCCAGAGTAACTGACCTCCAGCACCAAAGCCTTCCCTTAGCTGATCCAGGCAATTCTGTCAGCTTGTGTCCTTCTAGGAAACTGCTCTCCTCAATTGTACTCCACACTTCATGAGCATGAGCCTCACCCTCCTTTGATCTCGCTCACTCATCCTCACATCTAGTTCTACGGAACGTTACTGTAGTGATGCAGCAGGGAAATGAAGATGAAAATGATTGTGTCCTCAGTCCGCATAGCCTACAGGGAAACACCTGTGCAGCAAGTACAATCACCCGTAGGCAGTGTGGCCAGGAAACCCAGGGTGCTCAAGACAAAGCATGTTGTGCTCCTTCCCCAAGGTCTGCTGGACAACTACAGATGCTGGCACTCTGTGCAGAGCTGCAGGCTGTCACCAGTGGGGGAAGGGGAGGGGCTCTGCTCTCTGGGAGGCCGTGAGAACCAGCACCACCCAACCCACTTTCATCATGTACAAAGGGGCCCTCCTTAGAGCCCCCTGACAAGAGATGAATCTACAGGTTTTGTCTCATGTACAGGTTTGACATTTCTTGGCAGTTGTTGTTTGAGACAAGCCTGGCTCTGTAGCGCTGGCTGGTCTGGAATCTGCCTGTAGACCACACTAGCCTTCAATTCTACATCTCAATGCCTCTGCCTCCTGAGTGCTGAGAGTAAAGACACGAATCACCATATCTAACCGGGTGACAACCTTTTTTTTGAGACAAGGTTTCTCAGGTTAGCCCTGGCTGTCCTTGAACTCAGATCTGTCTGCTCGACTCTTGAATGCTGTGATTAAAGCTGTGTGCCACTAGAGCCCAGCGGTTTGATATTTTCTAATCCTACTTCTAATGAATTTAGTTTTCCTTTTTATATCATGATTAAGCACATCAAATATATATGTAAATATACATATATATAAAAACAATTCTCTAGAAGCCAGTGTGAGTTTGAGGATAGCCTACTTTACATAGCAAGCTCCAGGACAGCCATGACTACACAGATAACCTGTCTCAAACAAACAAACAAACAAAAAAAAAAACAACTCTAGACAGATCATGTGTGTGTACACAAGGGCATAAACAAAGACATTTCAAACACCATTTTATGTCATCACCTGTTTCCTTCACTTCTCATCTATTCCATCATCAGGTAACAGACATCAACACCAACAAAATGAAGACATTAGGATTTAGAAATGTTCCCATCTCAGTTTCTCAATGGTAGGTAAGGAGCTGGAGTTGTTATGTAGCCAGGCTTTGACAGAGTGCAGAATACAGAAGTTCCTGCTCCAGGTTAAAAAGCTCTGCTCCATTTGCTTTACTTCGAGCAATACTTTGAAGAAAAAAATTGGCTCAGAGGTTAAGAGAACTCATTGTTCTTCCAAAGGTCCTGAGTTCAATTCCCTGCCACCCACATGGTGTCTTATAACCATCTATAGTAAGATCTGGTGTGCAGGCAGAATGCTGTATAGATAATAAGTAAATCTTAAAAAAAGTTAAATTTGTAAGTCAAGAAGAGAGATAAAAGTAAAAACAGTCTCCTTTTCTTGTGCTGAAACAGATTTGCAGCTATATCATTTTACTAAATTCTCATTTTTAATTAAGAATATGTCACTGGCCTTTGGCTAATGTGGTTCTATATAATACACACCAACATATTTCCTTTTGTGCCACCAGAGACCTGCAGCTCAAAGCTGTTAACAACTTTTACAAGTCACTGGACCTGCTGCATACCCCAAACTCATCATTACATATGTGTGTGGTGCACACACACACCTCTTCAATTTTCTCAATCTGTTTCCTTACCAAAATTGAGCACAGAAAAAAAAGGGAAGGCTTTCTTTCTTGTCTTTTGTGCACGCTAGGAAATGCACTACTGGTGAGTTGCATCCTTAGGTAAGTTTGTTTGTTTTTTTCTAAAGCTTTAGCACTTTCTTCCTGATACCAAGGTCTAGCACATTTTGAATTACTTGCTTGCACATCTGGTCCTGAGAGAAGAAGAGACAAGCCTGTGCCTCCTGACTGGCTGCAGGGCCAGCCATGCAGCTTACTCACAGTGCCTTCCGGCAGCTACAACAGTACAGACAGGCTTAGCCAGTTTTACAAGCCAGAAATGCCAGGAGGGAATAAAGAAGAATACAGCCTAGCATGGTGGGAACAAAAACCCACATTTCAGGCTATACTGAACAAAGCATCTGTCCACAGAGAGGCTGGAGCAGGCGGATGAGGCTGTTCCAGCAGCAGGGGCCTTTCCTTCATCCCCACCTTTGGCTGCGGGCTTAGCCCCATAAAGCTCATCTACCCTCACTTACTCACTACACTTGACCTCTTTCCTGACTGCCAGAAAACGGACACACCTGCAATGCATTTACTTCCCACACATAGACGATCTCTCTCTCAAGCTACGTTTTTAGCTTATATCTAGGCCAATCACACATAAAACACCAAATACATTAGGGAAAAAGTAAGTTTCGAGTCTCAAAATTAAACCCCAGCAGAAATTCTCTATCAAAGCCCTGCCCAACACTCTTCAAAAAACAGTTTCGTTACCTCCCTGTTGTATTTCGTGTTTTATGTTGCCAGGCATACTAAAACACCTGGAGGACTGAAAAAGGAATAGCACACAACAGTAGTGCACCAAGAACCAACATTTCTACAAGCACAGGAGAAAGGGTGAAGCAGGAAGTAACAGGTGCTGTATAGGCTTTTTCAAAAATTAAACATAGGGCTAAAGAGATGGCTCAGAGGTTAAGGGCACTGGCAGCCCTTCCAAAGGACCCAGGTTCAACTCTCAGCATCTACACAGCAGCTGACACCTGTCTGTAACTCCAGTTCCAGGAGATCTGACAGCCTCACACACACACACAAGAAGGCAGAACAGCACTCATTAAAACAAACAACACCAATAATATAGGACTAGAGAGATGGCTCAGAGATTAAGAGCACTGGCTGCTCTTCCAGCAGGGAGTAGGGTTTGATTCCTGGCTCTCATACGGAAGGTTACAAACAGGCTGTAACCCCAGTCCCAGGGATCAGACACCTTCCTTTAGAACCACACAAAGGTAGTATATACACACACAGAGGCAAAAACTCACACACATTTAAAAAAAAAAAGATCCGGGCTGAAGAGGTAGACCATTTGCATAGCATGCATGAGGTCATGGGTTCAAACCCCAGCACCACATAAACTCTATGTAACAAGCTGGAGCACTTGGGAGGCAGAGGAAGAGGTTCATAAGGTTTTCTTCCATTACGTGTCAAGTTTGAGGCTACCTGGGACTACATGAGACCCTGTCTCTCTCATTCACACAACTATAAAGATACAATGCCAGGCAGTGGTGGCAGATAACTTTAATCCCAGCACTCATGAGGCAGAGGCAGGCGGCTCTCTTAATTTCAAAGCCAGCCTGGTCTACAGGTGAAGTTCTAGGACACTGAGGGCACAGCAAACCTCCTTATACCAGAAATATGATGAGAAAAGTATCTAAATTCTTAGCTTAATTCCATTTACTCTTTAAAAAAAAAAAAATCCCTTCCTAACAAATCCTACTTCCTGGTGCTGTTAGCATAATGAAGGGCCAAGTAAAGGCATTTCAGATGCTCCGAGCGGACACACCTAGAAGCGTGCAGGCAGGCACCAGCCAACAGAGTGAGTGGCGGCTCACAGCTGAACCTTAGCTACTTGGAAGGCAGAGGGTGCAGGCTCATGAGGTCACACCAGCCTCAGAGTAAAACAGAAGGAAGGAAGGGAGGGAGGGAGAAAGGGAAGAAGGGAGGAAGGGAGGGAGGGAAGAAGAATGGATGGACACACAGTCTCATTCCCATGTGACTAGCTGGGGATGGCCTCGAACTCCTGATTTTCCTGCCTCTGCCTCTCTTGGGCTGGGGTTACTACGCGCATCACCACATAAACATCTGGTTTGTGCAGTATCAGCGATGAACATTAGGTATCAAACCCAGGGCCTCCTGGGTGCTAGACAGGCACTCTGCCAACTGCGCTACATCAAAACAGAATCTACTTCTAGAATTAAAGTAAACTAACCTGCATGCTAACTAGAACAAGCAGGGATTTCTTGCTGCCTGAGTTACTATAGACCACAAGCCAAAGTATGTGCTGACCTGTGCCGATGAGATGCCATCGGCATCTGTGAACTGGAGCCACCTAGTAGGGACAACCAGTGCCCTCTCATGAACCATCTTTTAAATCGGGTACTGGTATGTCTAACTACAACTGTCCTGCTCAATTAATCATAGAAGCCTCATGCAAAAGCGAGCCAAAATCATAGTATTTTACTAAAGGAAAAGACAAGTTAGCAGAACCATTTACCTGAACTAACATAAACCCGAAGCTTTCAAAGTTCTCCAGCCAGTGTCACACAAGGTTCAAAACTTTTAAGTGTGAAGTAGTTCAAACAAGATTTTCTATCAATAAGGAAGTCCATTTCAAAGCTGCGGGCAGCTGTGTTCTCTCCCTTGATATTCCCAGTGACCCAGGAGGAAAGCAGTCACTAGGCACTCGATAACATGGCTATAGGCACCATGGCCTGATTCTTTTCAAATCTTTCCTATTTTAATACAGGGAAACTGAGGCTGACGGCCGACAACTTTAATACAGGAAACTCCAGAGCTCATGTTTTTTAGTTTAGTTTTGTTTTCTGAGACAATGTCTCTGTGTTGTCCTGGAACTCACTCTGACAGGCTGGTCTTGACCACCTGCCTTTTCCTCGCAGGCTGGAGTCGTGTTTTTTAAGCACTATGCTACGGCAGTTTTGTTTTTAGAGAAAAACAAGCTAATGCAGTAGTAACACGCACACATATCCAAATCACCCACAGCCATCAGAGGCAGCACAGAACACGGTCTGCGAGTGTGAGCCTCCAGACTATAGCCTAGCACAGAACATAGATTCACAGAACAGAAAAGGATCTTCAGAAGCACGACCTACGTCAGCAGACAAGTGGTCTTAATTATGTAACATGCCAGAAGTGGTGGGGCATGACACAAACCCAGCACTGGGGAGGCAGATCTCTGTGAGTTCTAGGCCAGCCTGCTCTATAGAGTGGGTTCTAAGCTAATCAACTATACAATAATTCTCTCTCAAAAAAAAAAAGAGAATTCTTTCTCAGAATTAAGATATTTGTATCTGATAGGTAGTAGAGCCTCTCAATTATAAAAACCTCTCTCAGGCTGGGCATGGTGGTGCATGCCTTTAATCCCAGCACTCTGGAGGCAGAGGCAAGCGGATCTGTCCATAAGTTTGAGGACATCCTGGTCTACAAAATAAGTTCTAGGACAGCCAGGACTATACAGAGAAACACGGTCTTGGAACAAAAACCAAACCCACAAAAAGCCTATTTGTCAGTTTTTTCTGGCTACAGAGTGGGGTATCACCCTTTCGGGGGGCTACTAAAGCACCAAGAAAGACTTTTGATATCTCACAAAACCGAAGTACACACTCTACCACCAAGCCTTAGCCTGCATGTCCTTTCTTTCACAAGCTCATTGCATTAGACTATCACAAGTAAGTCCTTAACAAAGGCTTGGTAATAAAAGTAAATACATAGTTACATGCCTTCACTGACGAAATAAACCAGTTCATGATCAACAAAACGAAACAAAAACAGGTTCAGAAGTAGATATTATGGAGCACAGCTTTAATTCCCTACACCATGGAGGCTGAGGCAGGTGGATCCCTGTGAGTTTGAGGCCAGCCTGGTATGCTTATCGAGTTCCAGGACAGCCAGGGCTACATGCATACATTTATCTTGAAAACAAAACAACAAAAAACCAAGGTTTAGAAATCAGAAGGAAACAATTCAATTTCAGGGATCAAAAAAGCTATGTTAGCAAATGAATAAAAATCATTTACAGAACTGGTTCTGTGATCAATATGTCAATATAAAACAGCTAGTATTAATTTCTCCGAGGAAGCTAGTTTAATTTCTTAAACAAAAGACACAAACGCCACCTCTATGACCATCCTCTCCCCATCTCACCTGACTGAATGCATTGCAATGCACAGCTCACCTGACAGATAAGGCCTTTCCAGGTGGCATTGTGTAACTCAAAAATTGCTAGCACACCTGCAGTGGGAATTACTCTGGAAGCCTAAACCAAGACTAGAAACAGCTTCAGAGCAAACACAAAAACACGATGGGAGAAGTGCTGAAGGAACCAGAGCTACAGTCACCAAACTCCTAAACCTCCCTTTCCTCACAGAAGCCATCCTTCATTTACACAACATGATACAGTCCACAGAGCTGTCATCTGGGGACATAGACCCAGGCAAGCTCAGCTCCCACAGAGGCAAATCTGTCTCAAGACCCAGCTACAAAACTTCACCAATACCTTCAGCTTCCTTTTCCACCATAAAAGACCAACACTGGGGCCAGAGGAAAAACACTTGCATAGAAAATAACAGTATTCTCATCTTTTTCATCGTCTATAAGTACCCTGAAAAACCACACAATGAAGTTCAACAGTTTTGTTTTGGTTTGTTAAACTCAAGGTCCCTGATTTCTCTACCAAAAACAAAACAGAAAACTATGCTAAACACAAAATTGCATGAAGACACAAAGTAATTATTGCACTATACAATCCAGTAATCACAATTCTCGGTACTTAGTTCAAATGAATTTAAAATTTATGCCTATCCATAATTACGTATAAAGATGTTTAAAGCAACTCTATTGTCACAACTGGGATTCAACAATGTTTTCAGTAGGAGAGCGCATGAACTGTGGTGTCTGCAGACAATTACGCCTCACTAAAAGGAGAGTAACTAGCCGGGCAGTGGCGGTGCGTGGCTTCAGTCCCAGCACTTGGGAGGCAGATGCAGGTGGATCTTTGTGAGTTTGAGGACAGTCTGGTCTACAGAGCCAGTTCCAGGACAGCCAGAGCTGCAGAGGAAGCCTGTCTTGAAAAACAAAACCAAACAAAAACAGGAGGTAAATTATCAAGCCATGGAAATATATACAAGTACCTTAGACCTGTATCATTGGGCTTAAAAAGCCAAAGAAGAGACTACTGGTATTTCATTTTGACTACAAGATGTTCAGGAAAAGTCAAAAGCACAGTAAAGTGGTCACGGAGAGGCAAGAACACATGAAAGTCAGTTCTAAAGAACATGCAACTGTTCTACAGTGCTCCAATGTGACAATGGTGGGTCATCCTGTATGTGCAAGAGTGCACGGATGCCCAACTCTAACCTGAGGGTAATGCGCCAAAGGAGGTTCAGTTTTAACAACTGTGCGCATGTGGCACTCGTCCGGTGAGGGAGGGGTGGGGAGCTGATGGAAAATCTGTACTTTCTACTCAATTTGCTCTGATCAAAAATTATTCTTAAAAAAAAAAAAACAAACAGATTTTGGCTGGGTGTGATGGTTCCTGCATGTAACCTGAGAACCCAATAGGAAGAGGTGGACTGGAAGCACTGCCTAGGTTCTGAGCAAGCCCATAAACCACATAGCAAGTCCCCACTTCAAAATGAAACAGAACAACACAGTAGCCAGACTTGCATTCCCACTGGATGTAAAGTAAAGAAATATTCCTATCACAGCATCACAGCCACTGATGGTCCAAACAAATCCACAAACCTATCCTTGCGTTTAAAAAAAAAGAAAAAACCAGCTGGGCAGGCTGGTGCATACCTCTAACACAGGCCTTAAAGAGGTAGGGGCAGGAGGAGCAGTTTTCCATTATCCTTGATGACACAGCAAGTTCTAGGTCAGCTTGGGCTGCACGAGCCTGACTCAAAAAACCAGTAAGAGTTAAAGACAAGAATACAACTATTTGTAGAATAAGAAAAATTTTAAAGTGTGTCAACAGCACACATTTTAAAGTGTGTCAACAGCACACAACTAGCGGGACAGACAGGCTAACACTCTCCATTTGACAAAACCATCGAATACATTTAATGACTATCTCCCTGTTCCCAAATTCAGGACCATTTCCATATTAACAAGGAAAGTATTGAGTGGTTTAAAAGGACACAGCTCTTTAGGTCAGGCATGCTCAGATGAACACAGCCCATACCCAGAGTCAGTGTTCTCTACCCCTGAAATTGGTTTGGCAGCCTACTCAGGAAAATTGCTTCTTCGAATAGAAAAATTAATTGATTACAGCAGAAATGGAAACAAAAAACCACTGCTAAGAAAGCATTTCTAAATTAATAGCATTTCTAAAATGTTAAAGATGAAAAAAAAAACATTAATCAAAACATTTAAAGTGAGTTTGTTTTTGTGTAATAGCAGAGTCTCAAATAGCCCACACTGGCCTGAATTTTCTACCTCACTCAGGATAAACGTCAACCTTGGATCCCTCTGCCTCTGCTTGCCAAGCCCTGGATTACAGGTGTGGTCCAACCCAGAGCATTCTACATTCTACCAAGTGAGCTGCACCTCCAGCCTCTAGACAAGTGACATTTTAAGGAACAGAAAATCCCGTCTTTGTTTTTAATAGGATGCACTGCTAACTGGCCATGAGCTAAGAATAACGAATGTAGCAGGAAGTTCAGCTTGAGTTAGTCACAATTTATCCGTTTATGAGAGACAAAAAAATTTAATTTTTACCATCATGCACCTGAAAAAGAGCTGCCAGCGTACAATTACAGAAGTAGAGCCACGTGGGAAGAGCAGATGAAACTGCTGGCACCTCACACTGCCCTCCCTGAAGGTCAGCTACTAAACCACAGTGGCAAAGAAGCAACCACAGTGGCAAAGATGCAGCCCCAGTAAAAACCATCACCAAAGCACAACCTTTACAACGCCTACAAGACTGCCAGAACAGAGGGGTGGGCTATGTTTTATATAGATGTCTCTGAATCATCAAGTACTTGAGAAAAATAATGCCTACACAGAGGACCCACGCATATAGCAAGAGATTTTACCAATATGATGGATACCTCCTGAACCTAGAGTGGCGCCAACGGTTGTGCGTCACCCACGCACGTGCTGGGTACTGAGAGCTGAAGCAGGAGCTCTTAACTGCTGAGCCATCTCTCCAGCACCCCAAGACACCCCTAAAATGGCTTTCAAGGAGCAACCTAACCCTGTTCTCAGCTTCCCTTCTGATACAATAACACGTGACAACTTACTAGCATGTTAAAGTGATTCCAGAGATGCAAGAGGACGGGTTGGTCATGACGTAAGATGTCTAAGCATTAAAACAATTTAATAATATTATGAAGCATTCAATAGACTATCTTCATAGCCAGGTGGCATACACTTTAAATCTCAGCACTTGGGAGGCAGAGACAATCGAATCTCTGAGATTGAGGCCAGCCAAGTCTCAGAGTGAGCTTCAGGACAGCCACAACTACACAGTTGAGACCCTGTCTTGAAAATTAATAATGAAATAATAAAAATATTATCTTTGTAAGTACTTTCAAAACAACCTGCTCTCCTCCAATTTTCTGAGACAGTCTCACTATGTATCAGTAGCTAGCTTTAAACTCACCTACCTCTGCCTCCTGAGTGCTGAATAAAGGTATGTACCACTACATCTGCCCTGTGTTTTATCATGCCCCCAGTATCTTATCACAGTCATAAGTATGACTGGTACGTATTTGAAATAGGTGAAGTTTAAAGAGCACCTGGTACTTCACAAAGAAATCATATCTACTGTAAAGAACCTAAAGACCAAAGTAATCAAGCACAACCAACTTTAGGATTTGTAGGTCTAATGTATCAAACATATGTGTGCATCTTCTATACACACACACACACACACACACACGAGTACACATTCACATATTATCAGAATGTACAAACAGTACATTCACATATTATCAGAAATGCAACCATACATAAACTTATAAGATCATGTGACTGCCCAAGTTCAGTCGATCTGAAAGATGTCTATAGTTTATACCATTACTTCTTTCGGGTATAGTGACACATTTTGGGCAGAAACAACTTCATCCACACACTGACAAAGTTTAAAGCATTTTTCTTGAGCCGGGTACAAGGCCAACACCTTTAGTTCCAGCACTGAGGAGGTCTGAGGCAGGAGGACCCTTGCAAGTTTGAAGGCAGCCTCCATCCACTCATTATGAGTTCCACGCAGTAACAAGATCCATCTCCAAAACTTAAACTTAAACAAAAATAACAACAAAAAAGAGTGGGGTTGGGGTGTAAACATTCTTAAATGACTTTAAAGGATACTCTCTGCCATTGCGGCGACGTCCAGCTTGTCGAGATCAGGAGAGCCAGGACAGCATTTCTTGAATTCTTTTCGAAGATCAAAAAAGGAATAGAAGCATTCAGGTAGTAATACATTCTGAGGGAGGAAACAGCAGAGGTTGTTAACCAGGTGAATCTGGCCCAGATTTCTCTACTACCTAGAACTTAAGAATGGAACATAGGTAACATTTTACCACAACATCTAGAGGTATAAAATTCAGTGCAGAATGGCTTTACTTTTAATTCTTGGTAGATCCTGTCGCAATTTCACAGAAGTCACCTCATTTTCATGAAATGGATAGCAATGCTTATGAGCCACTGTGCCTTCCAACCAAAGCACCGTCTGTTCGTGTGTACGTTTCTATTGAAGTTCTCACAAAGACCAGAAGAGGTTGTCAGAGCCTCTGAACAGAGGCTGCAGGAACTGGATTGCCAGATTACAGGGTAGGGAGGTGGGATCTGGGTCCTCTGCTAACTGCTGAGCCATTCCCTAACCCCTACTCAAACCCTTTCTGAAGTTGTGAAAATTTAAACCATTGTGTTCTTTATTTTTCAGGTCATAACAGATCTTTTTCCAGCCATAATCATTTTAGGCCATCTGTGTTTTCAGGTATCAGTTTTTCACTGATAAACTTTAGAGTAATATTAAATGATAAGATTTTGTAGCTCTAACGACTGTTGAGTCACAGTGATATGTATATTTGGTACTTAACAAGAAGTTAAGTCTTCTCTAGAAAAGATTACTTTTGTGGCAAATTACAGTTCCATATTAGTTTTTTGCTACCTGATAATTCAAATTATACTTTAAAAATACACATCACAGGGGATGGAGAGAGGACTCAGTGGTTAAAAGCACTTGTTCAGTTCCAAGAACCTACATGATAGTTCAGATCACCTGCAGGCCCAGGGGATTTGAAACCTACCTCCGACCTCCACAGGCATGCATACACATGGCACACACAATTCATACAGGCAAAACACCAACACACATTAAAAAAAAAAACAAACAGAACAGATATCCCTGGAACCCACAGAACAGGAGGAAGAGAACAGACTCCCCTAGACCATCCTCTGACCCCAACCTGCACAATGTGGCAAGCTAGCACTGTACACACATGGTAACAAAGGACTTAAAACAAAGAGGCATCCCAACTAGACAAGGCAGGGAGTGCTCATAATTCTGGAGGTGGAGGTAGAGGACCTGTGAGCCTGAGTGGCCACGCCCAGGCTGAGTGACAGTGCGACTCTAAGACTGCCTCAAAAAACACCTGAGCTAAAAACGTAGCTCAACGGTAGAATGACTGCTGGCATTTGCAAGGCTCATTCAATCCTACCAACAGACCAAAAAGAAAAGGTAACTGAAGTCAAGCAAAGGAGTAGTTACTTACCATTCTTAGCTCTGCGCACCTCTTACAGCTAGTAAAGATCCTTGTGCAAATAAACAGCACAGCATTGGTTTGGGAACAGTCTCCTTATATCCCAGACTGACAAAGCTGGGCAAGCTTTGACCTTTCCTTTTTGAGACAGTCTCTCTCCGTAGCCCTACGACCAGGCTGGCCTCAAAAAGAAATAATGTTGTCAAAAAAAATTCCCATTAGAAGGGGGCTTGGAGGAGCTGGAGGAATGGCTCAGAGGTTAAGAGCACTGGCTGTTCTTCCAGTGGTCCTGAGTTCAATTCCCAGCAACCACATGGTGGCTCACAACCATTATAATGAGATCTGGTGCCTTCTTCTGGCATGCAGGCACACATGCAGACAGAATACTGTATAAATAATAAATAAAAATAAATCTTAAAAAAAAAAAAAGGAGGGGACTGGAGAGATGATGGCTCAGAGGTTAAGAGCACTCACTGGCTGCTTTTCTAGAGGATCTTCTGGAGTTCAATTCCCAGCACCTACAGGGCTGCTCACAGCTGTCTGGAGCTCCAGTTCTGGAGGATCTAACACTCTCACACACATAAACATGCAAGCAAAACACCAATGCATATAAAGAAAAAATATAGCAAGAAGCTTTTCCCCCCTACAAAGCAATCCATTTAAAAAACAATAGAAAAAACTGTGCTGGGAACAGTGGCGCTGACTGCCACTTGAGAAAATGAGGCAGAGGAGGGAAAGGCTAGCCTGGGCTGTAAGACTGTCTCAAAACAAATTGGGAGGGGGTGAACAACTGTAAAAAGCCATTTCTCTCTTGCCAATACTGAACAAAGAAATGAACTCCTGACCCCTCCTATATGAGCTGGGAGTCAGAAGGGCCCCCCCACACTCTGCACTCTTTAGGCAACGGCATGGTCAGCAGTACTCCATTCTGTGACATCGACTGGTTACTAAGAGTCCTACAGAGTAATCAACCTTCAAGGTGAAGGACCTGGGGAGTCCCCCGCAAACAGACTTTTCAAATGATGATAGCTGAGCTAACTTACCAGCCTTCCCCACTTTAGAGAATGAAGGCAGTAAGCGGGCATTAACTGTGCCTGCCCGCGCCGGTCTAGTTCAACCTGCCAACTTTCTGAGCCTCGCACAGCGCCCTCAACAGTCTGTGTCTCCAACCTCCGTGCCACCTCCTGCAGCACACAGCACAGCTAATCGGAATCGTTAGGAGGAACGACATCAGCACAAATTGGCTATACCGGGTGGGCTGTCTATGTTCCTCACTGCCCTGCAAAATATTCTTCCCAGGGAGAGAAACGGTGGACGGGGTAGGGCTGTTCTTCTTGCACATGAGAAAAGTTAGTAAAGGAAACCCTAGTGATCCAAGGTTTTAGTGCACCCCTGTAATCCCAGCACAGATATCAGCGGAATGCCATGGATTTGAGGCCAGCCTGCGCTCCAGAATAAGACCCTGTCTCAAAGAATTCACACATATACAAGTGTAAATACAGCAGAATTTTAAAATTCGGTTTCAAACATTTACTTCAAATTCAAGGGAAGTGTTCTAAATGTCATTTCACTGCTTATGCTGGTAATTGCTACTAAGCAGTCTGCAATAAAGGTTTAGAAGTTTAGAAGGTTTTTGAGTCTCTTTGAAAGACAAAGCATTTCACATAAGAAAATTGTCACAATGCTGTAAATTATCGGGCTTTTCTACTTTAAGTGACAAAAATCCAAACCTTGTATTAGCTTTGGAAAATGGACACGTGTGAAGCTGAAAACATAACGAAAAAAATGTTTTAAATCACCAGAGGACACCTATAAATCACTGCCATCCAAGACATCTCCATGAAAATTACATTTTTTAAAATTGTAGTAAAATACACATAATGTTAAAGCTACCATGTTAACTGCCCTTTTTAAGCTCTAACACTAAGCTACATACTCAGCCTCCGGCTTCTTCTCTTCTCTTGAAACATCAAAGTCACTAAGGATCTGCAGCAGTCACCAACCCTCCTTCTGACTCAGAACATTCCTACCTTTCCAAAACGAAAACTCACCGCCGTGCACCTCTCTAAAAGTAGGATAATTCGATGAACCGTACAGCTGTCCTTGGATAAACCGCTTGTTTTTGTGTTTCTCGGGGAACACCGCCTTTCCAGAAGCCAGCGGCCTTACCTTCTTGGAAGCCTCGGGATGCAGGATCTGCCGGACGTGGAGCTGCCCGTCAGTACACAGACAGAAGGAGGTCCCCACCCCAATGTTCAGCTCGTTGCTCACTGACTGGTTAAACTGCAAGAACAAGAGACACACGAGGGATGCAACAAAAGCAGAACTGGCAAGCATGCCAAAGTGACCCACCTTGAAGATAACCAGGAAAAAACAAAACAAAACAAAACTGTCCCGATGACTCTGAAGCAGGACACGGGTACCCAGGCAATACGACAACGATCCCTTTTCCCACGAGCCTGTCCCTTTCCCCTAAGCAAGGGAGCTTTCCAATCAGCCTTCGGTTTTTGTTCCGGAGAAGTGGATGTCACTTCCCAGCAGCCCTCATTTATACCCAGGACGAGACTAATCAGGTATCTTTTAGCAGGTTGCCTTCAGATTACATCATTTTATGCTGCTTTTCCAAGGTTTGGATGTTTTAGGTTTAAGACAGCCATTTCCGATAAACAAACAGAGTAATAAATAAGCGGAACCATGTAAGGTGGATATCACTTCTCTTTTAAAAAAATAACTCCAGAAATAACTTATTCCTTTGATTGAAAGCTCGTGTGGTAAGGCGGAGGCTGGGAAGGCGCGCACGGCTGCACAGGTGTCTGAGACCCACCCTACCCCGGATTCTAGCAGCCGTCAGCACCAAGATCAGCCAGTTTTTTAGGTCACCTCCATTCCAACAGGGGAGCCCGCCAGCTCCGCGGTGACCCAACAAACAGCCGCACAGGTCTGTACTTGCAATCCTTCCCTGGGATCCCGATCAAGGCACTAAAGAAGTAACGAGGAAGCCTTTGGAAACCCAGACTCCCGGCTGAAATCAGGCGGGCATTCAGGTGCAAATCAAACCAGGGCCAGGGCTACCACCAGCGCGGATGACTGACATTCGGTGCCCCACACCGAAGCGCCTCCAGCCCAGGGGCCGGGCTACCGCCCCAGACCCGCCAGGAACTGCGCTTAGGCGCTGGATCTGGCGCTGAAACTTGGCTGGGCGATCGGAAGGGGAAAACGCGACTGATTCTCCCGCCCAAAGGACTAGTGAGGAGGCAGCTGGAACGCGAGCGAATCTCGCCCTCGGGGCCCCGGGGGCCGAGCGCGGCAGCCCCCCAGAGCGGCCCTCCCCCGCCCCCAGCCGGCCTCGCACACACAAGGCTGGGAATCTCGCCACCCCGCCCCAGAAGTGAGCGGAGACCGCCCCCGCGAGGGCGTGGAGCCGCAGGGTTGGGTCGGATCTGGGGGGGACCTCAGGGTGGGGGTGGGGGTGGGGGTGGGCGGCGTGGCCCGGCCAAAAACTGTCACCTGTCGGAGGGCTTGGTCCAGCTGCGGCGCGGAAGACAGGCTTTCGGCGTCTATTTTCGTTTCTTCTTTGCAGTCCTCCGTCAGTTCCAACTGATCCGGTCTAACTAGTACTTCGTGCAACTGTCCCACCTCGGGAGTGAGGGGTGCAGAGTTAGGGGTCAGTTCCCCCCTTCTGCAATCTGGAAGGTCTTCCTCCTCCCCGGCTTCCCCGGGTCTACGGGCACCCGGGAGCAGAATCAAAGCTCCCCAGACGCCCGGAGATCTGGTCGCGGTCTTCCGCCCCACCCCCACCCTCCCCGGATCAAGCCGCCTAGGCCCCGGGGGGGACCCTCGCGCCCCAGGAACCACCGGCCCTGGCGCAGGCGGCCCGCGACGCGCAGAGAGCGCGGCCGCGCAGCGCGGGGCCTCTCCACCCGGCCGGGGTTCGGGAGGCTTAAAGGGCTCCAAGGTGGGATGGCCAACAGGTTGGCTCTACCACGGGTTCCCTAGGCCTCGGGGCCGCGCTTCCTAAGCGTGCAAACGCTTGGAAAAAAAAAAAAAAAAGGAAAGCAAAAAAAAGCTTCCATTCTGAAGTTGTTGCCCCACTCGTGGCCAGGTACCTTCTTGTTGGCCAAATCCACGACTTTCCACAGCAGCAGGATCAGCTCCTTCTCGTCCGAGCCCAGCTTGGCTCCGGTGGCCCCGGCGGTGATCCCAAAAAGCACCACCAAGTAATCCGGAGACGCCGTCATGACGGTAGGTGCGGAGGGGAGGAGGGGGGTCGGGAGGCGGCGAGGTGGCGTCGGAGGCGTCGGAGGCGAGGCCGGGAGAACCGCCGGAGCCCTCTTCCAGGAGCGAGGACGAGGCGCCCACCCCCCTCCGCGCGGCCGCCGGGGCGAAAGGCGGTACCCTGCCACCCGGGCCCGCACCTGGCCGGCGCTCCACGCCCTGGGCAGGAAGGGGGTGGAAGCAGGGAGCCGCGGGCCTGCCCTTTTTGTATCCAATTGCCGGCGCGTCTAGGAAGGGGGGGAAAGCCGACCAGCCGGGCTGCACCCCCGGGGAGGCGCGCGCAATGGCTGAAGGCTTTTTCTGTTTTGGGATGTGGCTCTACCTGCCCGCCCCCTCTCCCCTCCTCTCCCCTCCCCTCCCCCACGTGGTGCAGGTAAGAGACACCTGGCGGCGCCCGCCCATTGGCTCCTTCAAACCACGACGTGGCAGCGGTGGGGGGGGCGGGAGACAAAGGCTGGATGAATGGGAAGGGGGGAGGAGGGGAGGGGCGGGCAGGCGCCGGTGGTCACCGGGTGGGGAGCCCAGGCCCGGGGGGGGGGGGGGAGGGAGGGGGCGTCGGCGGGGGAGGGCCGGGAAGGGGGAGCCCAGGGATTTGGAGGGAAGGCTCGGCCGGGTGGGGAGGGGGAAAGAAGCCGAGCGGTTGCCCGAGAGGCCGAGGCGCGCAGAGGCAGAAGAAGGCCAGAGGTGAGGCCCAGGGCGCGGCGCCTGGGAGGAGGGACCGGCCGACGGCTGCCCGACGAGGTGGCGGGGGCCATTGCGGAACCGAGCCCAGCCTCGCAGTACCAAGAGCCGGAGGGGGAAGGAGTCCCGCGAGCCCTGCCCCTCGCCCTCTCCACCTCGGGGCGAGGACGGCCCTCCCCCTCCAGCCGCAGAGCCCGGGGCCAGCACAGCCCTCACAGCAGCCGGGGACCCCCAAAGCCCCTTCTCTAGCCCACACTCCGTTACGTCTTCGTCGTGCCGGCTGCTGGTTCGAGGCCGGAACGCCCTCCAGGACCCGGGCACGGTTGACCGTGATTTTTCCCTTGGATAAGAAATAAAGTGCATCCGCCCCGCAGGCCTCGTAAAGGTTTTCCTGACTCAGACCCAGCAAGCCCTCTGTTAAATTTCCCGCCCGTCCCCACGCCCTCCGCTCCTGCCTTTTGACTCTCTTGCGCGGCCACAGCCACCACCCCAGCCCCCGCCGCGAGCCACGGAGGGGCCAGGTAGGTCGTGTTGACGTGTTATTTTAGAAAAGCGCCGGAGGTGTAGCGCCCTCGAGTTTTCTGTTGCAAGCCGGCGTGTTCTGGAGAAACGCATCCCCGTCCGAAGCATTTCTAGCCCGGCACCAGGCGTGCGGCCTTGCGTGTTCTCGAGGCGACAGGAGGCCGCCGCGCCCCTGCAGCCGCGGGAGCCCGTCGGTGCCCTCCCGGGGGCGCGGGGCGGGGGTGCTTATCAGGAGAAACTGGACCCCAGACCCTCCCGGGGGAGCCGAGAGTGCGGGAGCGGGAGGGCGGGTGGCAGCCCGGCGGGGAGGCCCGCTCGCCCTCCAGGCCCGCCCGGGCCCTCTCCGGGGCTCCCTCCCGGGCGCCCCGCAGCCCCGCCCCGGCCCCGGTGCCTCCGCGCCGGCCTCCTCGTCCCTGGGAGTCGCGGAGGGCCGGGCCTGGGCGGGGAGACTGGAAAAACCACCCAGATTGCACTGCAGTGGGCGAGGCGGCGTGGAGGAGCCGGTTCCCCCGCGCCGCGGCGCCTCGGGGCTCGCTCCAGGTGCGCCGCGGCCGGCTGCTCGGCCTCACCGGGGAGGCAGCACCTGCACGGGGCCACGGGACTCGGCGCTCGGGCCGCGAGGCCCCGCGTCGGGCGAGCGAACGTGCCGGAGAAAGTGGTAGCAACCGCGCCCGAAGCCGCTCCGACAGTACTTTGGAGTTTGGATTCGTCGTTTGTGGAACGAGTTTTCAAAGACCTGAAGACTTAAAGGAAGCACTTTTCCTAACAGATGCCGCAGTGGGAAACTAGAATAGTCTCTTCGAAGAGACTTTACGGTCGCCCGTTTTAAAAAGCTGGATTCTCCTGTTTCTAACTTTTTTTTTTTTAGTTTAATTTGTCAAACTGGATTTACCTTAACAGGGGTTTTGTTGCTCCTGGGTAGATTCTCGGGGCTTGAAACAGCTTGGCATGTGCTCTGTCCTCAACAATTATTTGTTGAGTTGAGAGAATTTTTTTTTTTTTTTTTGGCGATTTCAGAGGCAGAGGCAGGCGGATCTCTAATGAGAGACAGAGGGAGAGTCTGTTTTTGAGGGAAGGGCATCCCATAACCGAGCTGGAGAGTCAGGTAGGGATCAAGGGATACCAGCCCAGAGCACTGTGTAACAGCTAGGGACTGCGCAAGGGAGAACCCGGCAGCGAGGATCCGCTTTGCTATGTTAATAGCCACCTCAGCCCTTAGCCCTGGCTTTAAGACCTAACATCCCAGGTCTTTGTTGTTGGTAAAGGTAGAGGGGTGACGTCATCTCTTCTATAACCACATGGCTGAAATTGGGGCCATGTCAGGGTCCCAGGAAAGCTGGAATGCTGACCAAAGCCAGGAAGTGAGAGAGCAGTGCAGGCTGTTTCTCTCTATGCCCAGGTTCTGCGGGTCCACCTGGGGCTAGGGAAGCAGGGGTCACTTTGAAGCAGTCCGTGTTTTTGCTGGACTGCCTAGGGCTAGCGGCTAGAATGCTGCCTCCCAAGGGGTCCCTGGGACTGGCTGGGACAGAGAGATTAGGATAAGAAGGTAAAGTTAAGGAGTTTAGAGAAAATCTTATCTTGGATGTACACCTGAAACTTTCAGGCCCTTGGTCCTGGTAGGTAGTGGAGGGGAGAGACTCAGGCAGGTGGGGAAATTTAGGCTGTTGATTGACAGGAGTCCTTCTGGCCTGTGAGAGAGAAATCCAAGTCGACTCTATGAAGCTTAGATTAATTTTTTTTTAAGTTTAGAGATACTTTTAGCACAATGAGAAGCATTCTTAAGTGTATACTTAAAAGATAACCAAAGGAGATGTAAAATTTTGAGTCTGACTATAATGTAGTCAGTGCTTTACTGGGGTTAGGTTAATAGCTTATCAGAACACTGTTGATTTATGTTAAAATTCTAAGTGTTTGAAGCCTTAGGATAGCAATGTCATAAAGAGGGAAAGAAGTCTGAAACATTTCTGATTTCTATATACCTTACATCACTTCCATAGACCTTTATAACTTGCATTTAAACATCTTAAAACACTTTTTAGACCCTCACAACTTACTTAAGCTTTTATCCTCAGACATTTACAATTTGAATTTATATACTTACACTTTCTTAGACCCTCAAAACCTACATAACCTTTAACCTTTTTTTTTTAATCCAGTCATTTATCATGAGACACAGGTGGTTGATTACTGAGAGGGAGCAGTTTTGATAATAGGCACCTCAGCCATTTGTCCCAGGTCTGAGACCTAACATAATTATGATAATGTGTACTCACATTTGTAGCTTTGTCTATGATTCTAGGTGTTAATTCATCACTAAAGATTAGATTCTAGCTGACAGTCTACAGAAAACAATTTTTTTTTTTTCCAAGACAGAGTTTCTCTTTGTAGCCCTGGCTATCCTGGAACTCAGCTTACAAACAAGGATGGCCTCAAACTCAAGAATCAATTTTCTTGTGCCTATCTCCCAAGTGCTAGAATTAAGTCTCAGATGTTCTATAGAGAACTGGCAGCCCAGATCTGGTTGGTTGGTTTGTTTGTTTGTTTGTTTTTTCTTTAAAGGACTTTAGGGAGTTGGACATGGCAGTGATCAAAATCAAGAGGTCCTGGCTACATGACAGAGAACTTGTCTCAAAAGTTAGATTAAAAATAACTTAAAGAACTGGCGAATTTCAGTAAAAATCTGCAGATTAAATGGCATTATATCACTTTTAATTTCACAAATTTAGTATCTGCTTAGGCAGGAGCATATCCTTGTTTTAAGGAAGTATGAGTGAAAATTTTAGGGATAAGGAAAAACGTCTGAAAATTCCTCTCCAAAGATTTAGACAAAATTCCTGTAGATGTGGAGCCAATGCAGTAGGGTGTTAATATTGGTCTACTGAGGGATTTATGTTTTTCCTGCCTCAGGGCTGGCGAGCAATCCCAGGGTCTTGCTCTCTCTCACATGCAGGGTAAGAGCTCTGCAGCCCCAGTCATAGGAGAGAGAATCCTTTGCACTGTTCTTTGTAAGCTCTGTCGGGTTAAGATCACTTCACTCATACATGGTTTTGTTTTAATTTTTGTTTAGCCTCCCTGGCCCTTTGGCACTGCCATTCTGGTATGCAGCAAGGCTCGGTGCCGCCGCTTTCTTCTGTGATGATGTAATGTATTTGGGTGTTTTGTCTGCATGTGTGTCCATGTACTATTTGCATGCCTGGCACCTGCTAAAGCCAGGAAAGGGTGTTGGATCCCCTAGAACTGGAGTTAAAGGTGTTTATGAGACACCATGTGGGTGCTGGAAGTTGAGCTGAGGTCTTCTAGAACAGCCAGTGCTAAGCCTGATATATTTTTGTTGCCTTTCTTTAGTGAATAAAATAAAGGTTAAAAAAAAAAGTTTTCCTTGGTTTTCGGTTAACTTTTTATCGGGTTTGGGGCATGAGTGTGCGCATGTTGCATGTGGAGGAAAGAAGTGTCGGAGTACCCTGAAGCTGGAGTTACCGGCAGTTCTAAGTCCCTTGATGTGGCCGCTGGGCACCAAACTCAGTTCCTCTGCAAGAACAGGAAGCACTCCTAAGGGCTGTCTTCCAGCCCTCCCCGTTGTTCTGTGTAATAGTCTTCATGTACTGTAAGGTTGCTGTTAAGTGACACTAAACTGAATAGCTGCAGCATCCTTATCCTTTTCTAGTGTGTGTGTGTGCGTGCGCGTGCGCGTGCGTGTGCGTGTGTGTGCGTGTGTGTGTGTGTGCATGCGAGATGTGTGGTCCTGATAATTGAACTTCTTGCTGCTTTGGGAGCTTTTGTTTGTCTTGAGAAAGGATGTCAATTACAGGGTAGGATAGCCTTGACTTTTCTGTGTACCTGAGGCTGGCCTTGAACTTGTCACTTTTAGAGTAGGTGATACCTGTGGAGGCCAGAGGGCAGCTACATTAATGATTGCAATTTCTATACCTTTCTTAAGAGTCCTCTTTTGCATACATCTGGCTGTTACCTATGCAAGCCTTCAAAAGGGAACCAAGCCAATTTATGCAAAAGCAAAGGTGTCAAGTGGAGAAAGTCTACTTCTCTGTTTGAAGAACTTGCTAGCTGGCCCATTGTCAGGAACTGATGTGTCTCGGGAGGAGATGGAGACACCACTCCGCCAAGAGCTGAGAACCCAGACTTTCAGACCGTGCATCCAAAGGCTAAGATCTCTTTCTCCAGCTGATCCGTCAGAGATCCACCAGAGAGGACAAGACTGTGTGGCAAGAAACAGAGACAGTAGTCCAGAAACTAGTGACTGAAGTTTCAACCACATTTTGGAATGGAAGAATGGCTCAATGAAAACTTGAGTATTTAACAACAGAAAACCCCATTATGAACAGGCTCAGCTCTCTGGGAACGCCCATTAATGCCCTGTGTCATTACTAGCCAGGTCTTTCAGAAGCAAAAGGGGCTCAATGCCCTCCTCGCTAAGAAAGGCTTCGAGGTCCTGAATAAGACTCGCCTAGATGGAGAGGTATGGGAGACAGTCACCTGTGTCCACGCGTGCTCTGAGGTTGGGGATCAAGAGCTGCATTCATTTCGCTGCCAGCTCATATCCACGTGTACCTCCCTTGACCCGATTCCAGCCTGCCAGGAGTCTGGCAGCTCCCTGTGTGTACTTCAGAAGAGGAGAGCGTGAAAGAGTGCACAAGGGCCTTGGTGCTCATACCCCTGATAGGAGAAATAGTTTTAATTAGAAAGTTTAATAGTTTGCCCTCCCCCTTGCTATCTTTTGGGTTGGGCTTGTTCTTCAGGTTCAAAGGGACTTGGTTTCTCACCCACAAAAGTGGGTACCACTTTAACGTGCACTTGTGGGCTTTAAGGAAAGGGGGGACATTGTAAAGTGTCTCCTTACAAAGAATAAACCTAAGAGCCAGACGGTTCTATTCAGAAGACTCAATCAGAGGCTCAGGGTCACTCAAGGTGCCCCCAAAGCCTTTGATGCTCAGGCTCGGTCTTGAAGACACCAAGCCCAGCACTCTTCCGAACACGGGAAGTTTGGGGCAAGCCTGGACTACAAAATGAGACCCTGTTTCAGCCCCTGCAAAAGACTGGTGCTTAAATGAGACCTTGCGCATACCTTGCTTGTCATAGGCAAATTTAGAGAAAAGTTCAGATACGAAACACAAGGAGTATGGATAGCGTGGCAGCAAGACACCTGGTCCTTGGAGATTACAAGACACTGGGCATCTAGGAGGAAGACCCGAGGGGTGGCCCACGCCTGTCATCCCAGCACTCGGAGGCAGAGGCAGGTGGATCTCTGTGAGCTCAAGGCCAGCCCGGTCTACACAGCAAGGCCAGGACAGCCAAGGCTACACAGAGAAACCCTGTCTCAAAAAACCAGAGGAAAAAAGGAAGGGGACCAGAAGGAATGGAAACAAGAAATAAGGGGTGTGAGTGAATATGATCAAAAAACATGTGCATGGATGGCAATGCCATATTAATATATAATTAATATATACTGATTTTTTTTTTTTTAAGGGAAAGGTAGTATTGTCTCCTATTTCCAAGTCTCCCTTGCCTCCTTGTACTCAGCCCAGTTCCCCCTTTGACTGATAAAGGGCTAATGTTGCTAGTCCAGCAAAATAGAACCCAGGGACTGGGAAGTCATTTTCTTGCCCTATGAGTGTTTGAAGTGTAAGAGTGCTGGGTTGAGAGAGCACATTTGGCAGAGCTGCTGTTTTCAGACAAGGACGATAATGTTTACGTTGTGTCCATATCTGCTTCTCACCCCATGGACTTTCAAGTGACTGAGTGTCGTTCTTGTGAATGCATTCGGTCCTTCATCTGCTACCATGGACAGGCCTGTTTGCACCAAACAAGTTGTTAGGCCCTGGAAACTCAATTGTGATTAAAAAACAAACATGGTCCTTGCTCAGCGAGGGAATAGCTAGTCACAAAACAAAGAGCTGTCAGCATCAGGGCTCCGAACCTGCACAGCAAGGATGGACAGATTCCTCCAGGGAGATAAGAAATGGCACTTGAATTTCAGTCCCCTGGTCCTGGTGAAATAGCCAAAATGGGAAGAGCTCTGTTGGCACCCTCAGGAGCCAAGGATGAGAAAGCTCACAGCATACGGACACAGTTAAGGAAAGGCTTGACAGTGCAGAGAGAACGCAGGAGATGCTCTTGGTCTAAGTGGTCGCCGGGGTGCAGGGAGCTCCGATCCTAATGTGTGTGACTCTAGAAATTTTGTGTGTGAATGCAGGTGTGTGCGAGCCACAGCGCACCTGTGGAGGTCAGAGGACAGCTTTTGGGGGGTTGATTCTTTGCTTCTACCTTGTTGGTGGTTCAAGGCCGGAATAAGAATTCCTGCCATTGTACGTGGGCTTCTAGCAGCTATCCTGTCTGTGCCTCCCATCTCAAGGTAAGAAAGCCATGATTACAGGTGCACAGCACTGCACATGGGCTTTTACGGAGGTTCTGGGGATCAAAATTGAGTCACCAGGTCTGTGTAGCAACTGCTCTTACCCACCAAGCCATTTTACTGGCCCGAAGAAATATATTTTTTAAAATAATGCAAGAGTTGCTATCATTTCATATAAAAAGCAGTTTTGGCTACCTTTAGTTCAATTTAGGAATTTAAATTGAAGTGAGGTCTTTTTGAGTTCAAGGCCAGCCAAGGCTACATAGTAACACTAAGGAGTTCTTGGTTTTTATGAAAAACTGGTCACATCAATTTCATATGGAAAAAGATGAACCATGTATCAGGGGTTTGGAACCACTATCTAAATCTTTTCTGAAAATCAAAACCCACTTTTGTTTTCTGTATACTTATTTGCTATTCGATATATTTCATGTGATTTGTTGCTGTTGTTGTTAAGGCAGGCTCCCATGTAGCCCAGGCTGGCCTCTGCCTTGCTTTATGGTGAAGGATGACCTTGAACTTCTGAGTGCCAGGATTCCAGGTTTGGGATTAGAATCAGCATTTACACTGTGCTTGGGATTCAACCAAGGCATTCTACCAGCTGAACCACGTCCCAGCCCTGCTGCATAGTCCTCTCTTCTCCCTCCCCTCTTCTGTAACATTGCTTTTTACTAGTGTGTATGTGTTCATGCATAGGAGGTGCATGTCTGCAGAGCCCAGCAAAGGCATCAGAGCGCCTAGAGCTGGAGCCCATAAGCCAAGTTTCCTCCTGGGAACCAAACTCGGATCCTCTAGAGGAGCAGCACCCCTTTTTTTTTTTTTTTTTTTTTTTTAAACAATCTCACTCTGTATTCCCAATTGTTCTGTCACTCTGTATCCCAGGCTGGCTTCAAATCCCTGGCAACCCTACTTGCCTCAGCCTCCACGTGCTGGAGTTGCAGGCCTAAGCAACCAGACCCAGCTCCCTGCACATGATTTATAATGAGATCTTCAGTCACCTACCCGTACCCTTCCTAATCTCCAGTCTTGTTTCCCAGAAATAGCGCCTCCCCATTGCCATTTCTTCACTTGTAAACACTATGCACTTAATACTATTAAACATTAATCTAAAAGTGTAATTTGGAGCCAGCAAGATGGCTCACTGATTGCCCAGCCTGTGTTTAGACAAACTGCAAGACGGCATCTATCTCTCACCGTCCTAGTGACATCAAGCAGACCAGTGACACTGAGCAAGCCAGCTGCGACTGGCGTGTTAGCACCAGAGTCACATCCAGAATTGGGTCTGGACGTGAGTAACTGAGCAGAGGCTCAGCTCTTGTCCTTGGCTCACGGGAATGTGTGAGTGTTGCTGTGAGAACAGGAGGCCAGCATGTATACCTACAAGATGTCCAGCTAGAAAATGCTAGAGACCCCTTTTTTCAAAAGTTCCTGTTAAGTTGGGGGAGTCGTAGAGAAAAGGGGAGAAGAGAAGAAGGGGCCTTCTGGGGTGCAGGAACTGTCAGACCCTGTGTATACTGCCAGTAAACATGGACAGGAAACCACACAAGACAGTGGATGTCTTAGCACTTAGAAAGCCAACTTGGGCTCTGTCCCATGAACCTGTCTCAAAAAAAAGGGGGGGGGGGTCACTGAGGTGGCTGATCAGGAAAAGTTGCTTGTCACTAAACCTGAACGCTGAGTAAGGATCCCAGAACCTACATAGCACAAGGAGAGGACTGACTCTTACACGTCGTCTTCCAGCTTTACACACAGTTACATGCTCCTCCTAACCTTCCACAACTCCAAAATGTGCCAATACATTTTTAAACTTTAAAGTGTCAGTATGACATGTGACATGGAACTGAGATTCATACCTGGGGACTCCAATTTCATTAATGGTGTTTACTCTGCTGTACCGAATGACAGCCTCTTAGAGCAGGCTGTTACAAACTAAAATGCTGCCCTGGGATAAACTGAATAAATGAATGAATGAAACAAAAATATCCCCCTCTGTCAGCTCACATGTGACCAATACTAAGCCACAACAGGAAAGCTATGGTGAGCCTGCTTATGGTAACATCACATCTTAAAGTCTGGAAGGTACTGGCATCGTACAGCCTCATTTTGTATTATAGTCGCAAACTGTGAACGTTGGAGACATGTTAAGGTGCATTCTAGAATCACTTTCCAAAACCGATCAGTTACAATAAGCAGTACATATGCCTCAAACCTTAGGTTTTTCATATTAGGAATAGTCTGTTTCAGCCAAACACCCTTGTTTTACTATAGGCCACGGAGTCAAAATGGAGTATCTGTTTCAGCCAAACACCCTTGTTTTACTATAGGCCACTGAGTCGAAATGCTGTGTTCAGCCAAGATGACACAGCTAATTGGTAGCTCTACTCCATGCGATGCTCAGCTCCTCCGGCTCCCAAGCCAGTGCTCTTTCCCTGTTGTGTCCATGGCTACCGACAGATCCCGCTGAGAATATGCTGAGGTTTCACGATAGGCCTTTGAGACATCTGTGTAGCTCATTTTGCATAAAATTAGTTCTCTTAAGGTCAAACTAGGGCCAAATAATAGGACACAAAAGCTGCTAAAATTTATTGCATGAGTGCATGAAACTGGCAAACAACATGACTATATAAAACACACACAGATCAAACCTGGGGTCGCATGCTTCCTGAACGTGTACCCTAGCACTGTGCTAACAGCCCGGCACGGTGACACACCTCTGTAAGCCCAGCACTTGGGAGGCGGAAGCAGGCAGATCGCAGTGAGTTCAAGGCCAGCCTGGACTACAAAGTGAGTCCTGGACAGCCAGGTCTACACAGAGAAACCCTGTCTCGAAAAACAAAACAACAACAAAAAGATTTTGATAGAGCAGGCACATTCTTGAGAGATCGTGTTTATTTCAGATTAGGGGATATAAGTGGGGTTAAATGTTCACCCCTGTGCTGGAACACTCCTTCCTGCCCTCCGGGTATGATTCTGGAGCTGTTGCTTAGTATATTGAGAATTTGGAAGACTCTTCTGGGGAGTGAGACAGGAAGTGGAGATGTTTGAATGAGCTTTCCTTTTTTAAAATGTTCAAAGAGATTTAATTTATCTATGTGGTTTGTTTATTTTATTTTATTTTTTTAATTTTTTCTGAGACAGTGTCTCACTGTGTAGCCCTGGCTGACCTAGAGCTCTGTAAACCAGGCCGGCCTCACGCTTACAGAGATCTGCTGCCTCTGCTTCCCGAGTGCTGGGGTTAAAGGTAGGTACTAACCCTCATGGCTGAGACTTGTTTGGTCATTTATTCGTTAGTAGTGCTAGGGACTGAACCTGGAGCTTTGAGCATCCCAGCCAGTCATTCCTAAACCCCGTTTCTTTTATCAGGAATGAGGTATTGCCAGGGTTGCCTTGGGTCCTGAGCTGAACAGCTCGGGCCTAACTTCCAGACTAGTGAGGCCATAGACACATGGCTGCTCCACCTAGCTGGAAGGCTCCCCTGATCCTTTGGGCTTCGTTATGGCTGCGCACTACATCCTTCCCCTAGTTCTGCGTGCTTCCATTAGCCAGTGGGGCTGCACTCCTCACCCCCAGGCATGGTTCCTGCTGACTGGCGGTGTGCTTGCAGCATTCCTCCCGTGGCTCGGTCATGGGCTCCGTGCTTATCTGTAAAGCCTTTAAATCAATGACGGCAAGCACAGGAAGAAGACTCTCTGCTGAACTGACTCATTCACCTTGACTGCCTGGCTACCCCTCTTCTCTCTACATCGCGCAACACAGCCCCAGCCATACAAACAAAACTCGTTCTGCTTCCTCCTCTACCTTCCTCTTTGTTTTATTTTGAGGTAAGCTCTCACTAGGTAGCCCAGGCTAGCCACATGCTCTCAAGTCTTCTGTCTCACGCCCCAGAATGATGGCATGATAGACATGTACCGTAAGACTGACATCAGTAAGTGTTTCCTTACAGAATGTATACAACTGGGCTGGAAGATAGGGTGTGAACCCAGTGGGAGAGAGCTTGCCTTCTGGGAGTGAGGTTTTGGGTGTGGTCACTAGCATTTGAAGAAAAAAAAAACTGGTGAGTGTGGTGGAGAGAAATATATACAAACAGAGGAGTAGCACACAGCGTGTGCTGGCTGCTGATGCAGGAGGATTGAAGCCAGTTTTCTCCGTAACACAATTAGACCCTGCCACAAATGCATTTGTATTGATCTGTGTAGATCTGCATCTAGACAATAAGCGCACAAAAATCCTTAGTTATGAGTCATTGTGGAAATTCAAATAAAACAGGTAAGTACTATTTAAGCACACTAGGTTAGCTAAGATAAATGAAGCAAGCAGTAAGCTGTGAAGAGGATTGTAACTCTTATTTATTGTTGGAAGGATTGCGCAGTGGTGGAGCCACACTGGAAAGCACTCTACGTTTTTCGAAAGGTTAAACATAGAATTACGACATGATCTGGCAGTTGCACTCCCAGGTACATGCCTAAGAAACATGAAAACAGATGGCACACTCCAGTTGCCTGTAATCCCACAAGGCTGATGTAGGATCTTCACCGCAAGTTTGAACTCAGCCTAGTCTATGTAGAGAGTTCTGGGCTAGCCAAAGCTATACAGTAAGACGCAAACAAGGAAGGAAGAAGGAAATAGAAGTATGAAAGTACAGGTCTGTGCAGTTTGTGTACACATCTTCAGACAGCAACATTCACACATACAACCCAGACGCCGCCTGGCTCAGGAGTTAGGGTGTGTCCCCTACAATAGAACGTTACTCAGCTATAGAAAAGCAGTGACAGAGGCTGGAGGACAGCTTGGTGGTAGAGTTCCTGCCCAGTGTATGTGTATGTCCAGAGGCTCTAGGTTTGATTCCCAGCACTGGGGAAAGGGAAAAATGGTGTTTTGTTTTGTTTTAAAATAGTCAATTACTCGTCCATGTTATAACGCATCAACTTTGAAAACACGAACGATGCCAACCAGAGGAGCTGTTTACTGTATGACTCTGTGTGTATGAAACACCAAATAGTTCTCCCTGGTTTTTTCGAGACAGAGTTTCTCTGTGTAGCCCTGGCTGTCTGTAGACCAGGCTGGCCTTGAACTCACAGAGATTCACCTGCCTTAAAGTCAGGTGCTGCCACCACCCGACAAGAAGAATATTCAAAAATAAGTATGGGCTTAGCATGGGCTTAGACACAAAAGAGCAAAGAACAAAATGTCTGCTCATAAATTGCAGGTTTCTTCTGGGGGTGATGGAATGTTCTAGAATTAGATAGTAAAGCTGGTTTTTAGACTCTGATACACGAAAGATCACTGAACTGCGCTGAAAAAGGACACATTTTACAGTGTGTAAACAGTGTCAATAAAGCTGTTCTAAAAGCCTGAACCGTTTTCTACCATTCATGAAAGCTGTTTCCTCATATTCCTGACTTAGGAAAATAAAGCCACATGCTCCCTTCTCCTTTACATGTTGTATATACTCAGGTCCTGCCTTCAACCTGAAGGTGTAATGTGGTTCTGCAATAGAGCACTTATTTGCATGTGAGATGCCTTGTGTTCAAGCCTCCCCCTACGGCCAAAACAAACAAAACATGATAATTAATTCACCTGATGTAATCTTTGAAAGAGTTAAACAGCTGACAGGCGGTTGGGAAGAAGGATTTTGTTTGTTTCTTGAGACAGGGTTTCTCTGCATAGCCTTGGCTGTCCTGGACTTGCTCTGTAGACCAGGCTGGCCTCAAACTCACAGATCCGACTGCCTCTGCCTCCCTCAGTGCTGGGATCACAGGCAAGCGCCACCACGAACAGCAGATGACTATTTCTTACGGAGACTACACCTGAGCAGAAGCTTGGAGGGTCCCAGCACCAGACCCTGGCAGCCTTGCATCTTCCTCTGGAGGAGGAAGTAGGAGGGTGGATGGCCTCTGAGTATATTTCCTCTTTCTCTAACACTGAGGGAGTTTAGCTAAATTATGTACAGATAAAACGCCGCTTCTGCCTTTCTCCTCTACTTTTCTGCCTCCTCAGTTTAGCCAAAGGCTATAAGACTGATCTCATGGGAATAAAACAAGATGCTTAAATTTTTGTTATATTTATTCATGTGTGTGCCACAGCGTGTGTGGAAATCAGAGGACAGCTTTCAGGAGAATGTTCTCCTCTTGCCCCATGCAGGGCACGGGACTGAACCCAGACAATCAGTCCTGGCAACACATGCCTCAACGCAAGCCATCTTGCCAGCCCTACAGCTCTACCCTTGACAGCCCACAGCTCTCTGCCCACTCTGTACACCCTGATTTAAAAGCTCAGGGTGGAGGGAGGCACAAGTTTATCTCCCGTCACCCTGGGTTTGGCCGCCTGCATGTACGTGTGCACACATACACCCAAATATATAGTAGTTACCACATGAGGACAGGCAGGGCTATTTTGGATCACTCTTGCGTGGTGTGGAATAGCAGCTTTGGGGCCGTGCCTAGCCTTGAATGACTCCACTGTATGAAGCAACAGTTGCAACCTGAGTTACTCCGTTTTGAGTATAAGTGCCAAGAAAAAATGACTCCACATCTTCATTACGCAAGTATACAGCCGTCTGTATACCAGGAGGCACACACTGATCATTTACCTGTGCCAGTGAAACATGTTTGCCCTGCACACGTACCGGGTCACGGGAAACACCTGACACAAGCTTGCCCATCATACCCGATATAGCCTCTTACCTGGGACCAAAGAAGAGGAGCACCCTAAGATGCAGAGCAGCAGGCATAATCACCCAGACACTTGCCAACGATCCTCACCTAAGAAAACCTCGCAGTAAAGGAGCCCAACCTCTGTTCCCACGCTCCAGCCCGAATCCAGTTTCTCTCCAAGGAGCATTCTCCTCGCTGAACCGCAGAAGCCTGCTCCCCGGCCAGCACCTCACATCTCACACCTGAACAGCAATTATCTGGTCAGCTGCAGACTCCCCCGTCTGGCCCAGCTCCTGGCTCCAACTTCAGGACAAGTTCCCTGACCTCTTGAAGCCTTTAACCCTTTCTCTGACTGTCTGTTACCTGCACAGTTATTATTATGTAAAGTATAATGTGTGATCTCAAAGTTAATATTAGTAATTAACATTGGAATAAGGGAAACGGATAGCCAATGGCCAGCAATCAAGGGAAACTGAGGCTAAATGACAAACTGCAGCCAACAGAACTAAGATTGTGAAGTTATCATTCAATAAAGTCTGACAGCGTGGAAAGACACGAACATGTCATCTATATCTCTGACATACAAACAGTGGTAATGCTCTATTTACATAGCTGCTCTGCCGTGCTTCAGATCTAAGACCAGAAGTCCCCTGTTTGGGCCAGAGTCGTGACTCAGCAGGTAAAAGCACTGAATTACCACCAAACCTCAAAACCTGAGTTCCATCTCTGGGTCCCACGTGTCAGTCCCAGGTGGTACACACCTTTAATCCCTGTATTTGAGAGGCAGAAGCAGGCGTATCTCTGAATTTGAGGCCAGGCTGGTCTACAGAGTGAGTTCTAGGACAGCCAAGGTTACACAGAAACCTTGTCTCAACAAAAAAGGAGAGAACTAGAGAACTATCAGTTTTCCTTGTACAGTTTTTCTTTGACTGCCAGAGAGAGAACAGTAACTAAAGCCAGAAACCTGTTTGCATCTACCTACCCAGATTTCTTCCTTTGTTGGTACTTACTTTTTGCTCAGAGGCTATGCTGAGTGCTGAATGTATAAACTGAGCACCTGACAATTGTGACAGTGCCCTTGTTAGGTGTTATTTCCATTTGACTTAGCACCAGCCCTGGGGAAATTTCTCTGAGAGTTTCTTGAGAACATTCCTTGCATCTGAATAGGACCGTTCAAGGGTTTGGGGCTGTGGTGGGGCAGCTTAGTGGTAGACTCCGCCAAACAGGTCCAATCCCCAGACTCACACACACAGATATTTGATATTCCACTTGATACTCAAATCTATTACAAGGATGGCAAGGCAGGTGCCATCTTCCTTCTACCGATGAGGCTGAAGTGATTCCTTCACGTCCACACAGCTAGTAAACAACAAAGCCTGCTTGGAGCCCCTGCTAAGGTAACTGGTTGCTTTTCCTATGACTCCTTCCCAGATAGAAAGCTCTGACTCCTGAGAGCAGCTGTCTCTGTGTGTAAACAGCAGTGCAGCAGAGAACTGTTCGCTATGATCCTTTAAAACTTGAAATCAACCGATACTGCGCAGACTACCAATTTTATAAGCAGGCAACCGTTAAGGAGCACAGTAAGGAAGCCAGAAAATGGGGATGAGAAAGTAGGTTTCTATGAGACTTGTAAGTACACAGATTAATGAGAACAGAAGTCAAATCTGTAGGCTGTCGTACAGCATATAGTTCCCAATCAGCCAGTGCTGGCCACGCACAGCTGGCTACAGAGGAACTTGTCATTCATCCCAAGGATCACTTTTTGTTGTTAGTTTCCGAGATGGGGTTTCTCTGTGTAGCGTTGACTGTCCTGGACTCACTTTGTAGACCAGGCTGGACTCGAACTCACAAAGATCCACTTGCCTCTGCCTCCCAGTGCTGGAATCACAAGCATGTGCCACCACTCCTGGTTTCCAAGGATCATTTCTTTGTGAATGAATTTTTCTAAACCCAGCTCAACCTGCAAAATGCCTGGCCCATTAAAAACATAAACAGGTTAAGCCCCCAAGCTAAAGTTTTTAAATTTTTTCTTTATTATTGTTTCATTCATAAATATGTATGCTTGTATACATGTATATCTCAAATATAAATAAAAGCAGTCTGATAAAAAAAACAACATAAACAGGAATGAAACCCTGCTCCAGATTTTAGAGCTTCCAATCTACATTAGAGAAACAAGGACTTAAAGTGCACATGCGTGCACACACGCTTGAAAAATAAGCTGTCTATTATGTTCAACACATGGCTTGTAATACACACTGTTGTGTGACCAAACATTTCCTAGATAGGGAGCCCACGATAGGACAAAGTACAGAGACCACCGAAGTCCAAACTGGTAAACTGTGAGTTTGATTGGGATTACTTAGAGGACTATGGGTAAGGAGTTTCTTACAGAAGCAGAAATGACTTTCAGAAAGCACGGGTGCTCACAAAAGCTAAGAACCTGGACTGTACGAACTGCAGAACCGCAGGCAGTTAAACAGGAGAGTGTCCTTTCCAGGTGCCTTAGTTCTAAACTTCTCCAAGCTCGTGCTGGTCCCTGCTTCTTCCCGGCAGGGCAGCTGGTCTGGTCTCGGCGTCCTCTTTGCAGTTCAGTTTTTCTTGCAGCCCTGTTCTGGTAGGCTAGTTTCTGATGGATGCTCACTTTTTAATTGCTTACTCTGGCAGGGAAGGGGTTAGTGAATCTGCTTAGTTTTGGGAACTTCCTGAGTCTATTTTGAGTTATTTACCTTGTTTAAGGAGCTTCCCTTCTGGGTTGTTTCAATCTCAGAGGAAACTATTAAGCAACACATCCCTTTAATCTCAGCATATGGGAGGAGGCAGAAGCAATCCTCCGACCTTTGCCCACACACCAACTTCCTCCTTTTGTTTTTGCAGCGTTGGTGATCAGCCTAGGACTTTGCCTAAATCTGTGGCCTGCTACCAGACTGCACCTTCAAACCTTCACAAACCTGTTTTCCCAGTCCTCCTCCCGGTCTAGCACTCTGGCAGTCTGAGGGCCCCACAAGCTGCTGGCACAGCCTGGCGGAAGTGGAGAACCACAGGAGGCTAAGTCACAAAACTGCTCTTCCTTGATGGTGCTCCACACACAGGGTCACTTCCTTCTCCTGGGATTTAAGGGAACAGACTGGCATGTTTTCTAAACTCAGAACTGAGAGTGACTTCAGACAGAGCTATGGCTCTCATTTGCATGACAGGTAAGTGTTGTGGGGTATCCACTAGAGAAGCCTGCTCAGACATGGGTTTAAGCCAACAGAAAGTTTATTAGATGGCCAACAACTACACTGGGTATTAGGGATCCCAGTGCAGCCCCAAGCCTTTCTCAGGTGAGCTTTTAAGCACAAAAACCATGCCCTGGGTTGACATACTTCAGTTAACAAGAACAGTCAGCCAGAAGCAGAACTACAGAAGTCAGAAAGCGAGGCTGGTACATTTAGAGACTTTCTCAGAACTATGGACTTTCCTTTGTTTTAGTTTTAGGAGGCGGTGCTGTCTCCGACCCAGGTTTTACAGCCTGAATGGCACTTCCGTCATGGAGTCAGTTGTGCTAACTCTGGGGCCCTGTAACAGTGAGGAAACAGACATACTGTAGGCCAAGTGGCAAGTTGGAGGAGGTGCCCAGACAAGTCGGGCTCTCTGATCACCAACAAAGCCGTGCTACACAGGAAGCTGTTTCACACTGGAGAGCACTCGCCACAAGACTTGCTTACAGGTGGGTCATTGAATCTTAGAACAACCAGACTAAACACCAACATGTGTGTCTCTGGGCTTTCATGGTTTCCTTGCTAGGTTTTGGTGATTTAGAACCTTTTTTTTTTAAATTAAAATGGGATCATAGTCATAGAAAGACGTATCAGAAAGATGAGAAAACAAGTGAAGAAAAAGAGGGGAAATGAAGAGAAGAAAAAAGCAGTCCAACGATGACAACAGAAAAAGGAAGGAGCATGCAGATAGAGCCTGTGGCCTGGAGTGAAGGAAGGCTGCTGTGTCAGACAGCTGGGTAGAGGCCAGCCTTACCTCTGGCTCTGCTCGTGTTATCACTTGAGAACATCATCATTCCTTCCCTCAACGCCAACTGCCTCACCCCACAAATTTAAAGCACAATGACAGTTTCCTCCTTTCTTACTTATATATAATTATAATATTATATATATAATATATATCTACAATTTATTTATTAGTTTTTTTTTTTTTAAGACAGGCTTTCTCGGTGTAGACCAGGCTGGCCTTGAACTCAGAGACCCACCTGCCTCTGCCTCTTGAATCCTGGGATTAAGGATGTGGGTCATATATACCTGAGTGTGTGCCTGTGCACGTGCGCTCAGAGTCCAGAGGAGTGAGCCAGATTCTCTACAAGCACGGTCAGTGCTCTTACTGCCTGAGCTGCATCTCTCACCTCTGACCTTTACTGCTATCTCTAGTCAATGTCGGAGTACAGAGTCAGGGCAACCAGAGAGGAAGCACCAGAAGAGCTGACTCAGACGTATAAAAATGTCTGCCAGGCATGGCGACCCACACCTTTAATCCCAGCACTCAGGAGGCAGAGGCCGGTGGATCTCTGAGTTCAAGGCCATCCTGTTCTTCAGAGTTCAAGGACAACCAGGGCTACACAGAGAAAGCCTGTCTTAGAAAATAATAATAATAAATAAATAAGTTGTAATGTTGAGTGGAGTTTAGGTCATCCTGGCTTTCAAAATGGGACCATTTAAGGAAGTCTGCTCTGGGAAATGCACTTTCTAGTCTTCACTTGTATCTCCTGAGGCAGGGCTTAGATATGCCCACTTCCCAGCCTGCTCAGGATGCAGTGAGTCAGTCTGGGGGTTGTATGGTTCAGATCGTATCTTCCTCTGTGACACTCAGGCAAGACCCACACGTCAGGGACACCACCTGACTCACTCATTATTTTAATGGAAGTTTTTATTGAGATAATTATGGATTCACACAAAGTCCTAAGAAATTATACTGAGAAATTATCTGCACCTTTTATCTCGTTTCCCCAAACAGTAGCATCTTCACAACCAGCTCATTAATACAATGCACTATTCAGAGTTCCTCAGTTTTATTTGTGTGAGTGTTTAGAGCTATACACCATGGTCACTTGGGGCCATCTGTGTGGTCTAGATACTGAACAGTTCTAGCAGCACCCTTTGCACGGCCCTAAAATAAGTGCACCCCTTTCTCCTGCTTCACCTCGGGATACCAAGCCTTGGCAATCACTATTGCCAGCTCTGAAATTTTGTCAGCGTCTACAGACTTTCTGGCACTGGCTTTTTGTGCTCAGCAGGACTCCCTGGAGACGCGCCCAGATTACTGCAGAAGTTGCTGCTTGTTCTCTCGTTGCTGAGTTCATTCGCTTTTTAACTCTGTGACTGTGAACAAGCCACTTTCCCACCTGAAGAAATGGACTGGCATGTAAGCTTCCATTTGTGGCTGTTTTGTTTTTTGTGTTTTTTTTTTTAAACTGGTATTAAATTGTTCAAGGTTCCTGAATAAACTGCATTAAAAAAGAAAAAAAAACTGGTATTAAATGGTAGGAAGCTGATAAGAGCATCGTTTCACTGGAGTGCATTACTTTATATGTCTGTAATGCCAAAACTCGGAAGACCAAGGCAAGAGGATGGAAACTTCTAGTCCATCTACTGAGTGAGACCGTCTGAAAGGAGCAACAATTAAAAAAGCCCTGTGCCCTAGCTTCCACCCATAATCCAGCGCTTGGGAAGCTGAGATAAAAGAATTGCTGGGTTGCTGTAAGGTTGAGGCCAGCCAGGGCTACATAAGGAGTTTCAGAGCAGCCTGGTCTACAGAGTGAGACCTAGGTTTGTTTGTTTGTTGTTTTTAAAAAGAATGAAAGCCTGCAAGGTGGTGTAATCCCAGCACTCGGGAGGCAGAGGCAGGCGGATCTCTGAGTGTTTGAGGCCAGCCTGGTCTACAAAGTGTGTTCAGAACAGCCAAGGCTACAGAGAAACCCTGTCTTGGTGGGAAGGAAGAAGAGGAAGAAAGGGAAGAAGGAAGGCATGGTGGTATACACCTTTAATCCCAGCACACAGGAGGCAGAGGCAGGTGAACTCTGAGTTTGAAGCCAGCCTGAACTACAGAGGGAGTTCCAGGACAGCCAGGGCTACACAGAGAAACCCAGCGGGGGGTGGGGGGTGGGGGTGATACCAAACAAAAAAACAAACCAAACAAGCAAATAAACAAGAACAGCAACAACAACAAAAAAGCAAAAAAGAAATTTAACAAAGCAGGTCAGGTGAACCTGCCTGGCCTGCCACAGCACTCAACTGAAGCTCTCACTCCTGTCCTTCCTGCCTTGCTGCTTCCAGGTGTAGCCACCTGCTCAGGAGGGGCAGGAGCTGAACTCCTGGACCGCCTCTGAGGAAACGGCTTACCCGAGCAGGGAGGTGAGGGGCTCAGTATGAGACATGGTGAAAGTATTAATCCTCTCTTCAGTTATTCTCCACGCTGTTGCGGTGCCTGTGCAACGCGCAGAACCAGCCAAACTTCACAGCCAACCAGCCTCCCAACCAAGTAAAGAAACCACCCTGGAATTCCGTGCACACTGAGTCTCGGTCCCGCCACAAAGCGCGTGCGTGGAGAAAGGAGAGAGCTGAACCGAGGGTGCATTGGTTCTGAGTTCTCCTGTAAACACCGAGTTTGGCTTCCGCTACAGCTCACAGGAGTCCAGTGATAGCGACACCTAAAGGTTGAGGAAAACATTTAGAGGAGCTAGACTGAGAATCCCAGTGTTCTCCCTACCAGGTCTGAACTTCTCCCGTCTCACAGTGGAGGGTCAGGATGTCCCGCTGCTGTGAGAATCCTCCTGCCCAGAGACCTATTCTAATTTAGCTAAGTGACAGCTGTCTCAGGATTGCAATTCAGACCAAATGCGCTTATTAACTGAACAGATATGTGATGGGACCAGGAAGTGTGTGTGCTCTCTGTGGGTTTGTGTAATATACGTATGTGTGCGCCTGTGTGGTGTGCCTGTCTGTGTGTGTCCCAGGACAACTTTCTACCAGTTAGGTCCGGAGGATCAAACTCAGGTCATCAGGCTTTTCCGAAGGACCCTGAGTGGCTCAGGAGCACCGGATCAGACGGAAATGGCAGCGAACAAGCTCGCGTTTATTGGGGCAGCTCTAGGGCGAGGTTCCTGTGTCCCAGGGCATAGGGCCAGAGAAGTCGCTGGCGGGACCCAAGATGGATGGTTCCAAGAGTCTCGGACAAGGGGAAGGGTTCCCTGTCAGGCAAGAGCTGGCTTTTTCCCATAAGGCCCTGGTTTGGGTGCCTGGTGGTCCTTTGGGGAGGGGGCTTTATAATGTGGGTGGGGCTGTAGCGAACAGGAGCTAGGGTCCCAGCCTAAGGCACCCTTTTACCTTCCTGTGCGTTTTTTGTTTTAACTTCCTTGGAAGATTATGGTCGTCAACCCAGCTGGGAACCTCTCCTACTTGGAATTTGTCTCCGGTTCTTTGATCGACTTGGTCTGACATCTCTTGATCTCTTTCACACAGTTTTCCTCTTAGGGTTGGGGTGTAAGCAGAACACTCCAGGTCATTATAATGCCCTTGTCAAGGAAGCTCCTACTTCTCTACCATGTATGAGCACCTAGTTTTGTTCCCAGTACCAGAAAAATAAATAGGGTTTTTTTTTTTCTTTTATGAGCAGTGTTGGGGATCGAACACAGAGCCTCATGGACGTCACAGAAGCGCTACAGCCATAAAGGGAATTTGCAAGTTCCATGGATGGCTCAGCTTCTTCCCGTGCTTGGGATTCCGTTTTGTCCTGGTTGTCCTCGTATTCCCGCAGTTCTGAAGCAGTTATGGCTACATTCGGCATAGCAGGCCATGCTTGTTGGCCTGAGATACTCTCAAATGTCCTTTCCTTGAGGGGAGAGTGTTGGAACCCTCAGGTCGTTCTTTCTCTACTTCTCCTCCCTCCTTCCGTCCACTGAGTCCTCTGTCCAGTGAAGGGACTCCTGCCAGCTTGAGCATGGCAGGCATGGCTCTGTCAGGTCCTGTCCTCCTCTCCCTTCCCCTCTGTCTTGCTAAAACCCTTAGATTACATTCTTAATGCTGGCCACCAAGGTCTGTCCCCTATCTGGCCACGTTCTTCTCCTGAGGCTGACCACCAAGGTCCAGCTATCAAAGTCTTCAAGTTCAACAACCAAAATCATCCTTTGGCTCACGTAATTAGCATGCCCAATTAAAATTAAACACCTCCTCCTAACACAGGGACTCCCCTTGAATCTTTATAATCCAACATCTTCCATATCTGTCTTCTATCCAGAGGCGGTCCTTTGTTCCCTGGGACAAATACCCTTTCCCTGCTCCCTTGTTCCCTCCCCCTCTCCCTCATTTTCTATCTCCTGTCTTTGTTTTTATTCCCTTCCCTGTTTCTCTGAGGCAAATAGATCTCTTTTGTGCTAAGAACTTGGTCTTGGGGTCCTGAGCTGATACATCTAGGAGCTCTGGTTGGATGATTTTTTGTTTGTTTTTACTTAAATATAAAGTGGCAGATGGGCCATGCCGGTGCCAGGCCATGCAAGTGCCATGACATGCATGTGGCGCTCAGAAGTCAATTGTCAGGGTTGTTTTTCTCTTTGTGTAATATGGGTGCCAAAGATCAAACCAGGAGCCTTCTCTCCAGTTCTGGACTCTAGTTTTCTTCTCCTGCCTTATATACCCTCTGTCTTTTGGTGAATCCCATTGAAGTGTTTGTCTTTAAATAAAGTAATAGGAGTCACGGACTTGCCTGCTTGGATCATCATTAGGCTAGAACTCCATCCCCCTCCCCTCCATCAAGAGCAGTCCCTCCTTTCATCTAACAGGGACAGCTCCCAGGCTGTGGCAGTTCTAGATTTAACAGGGCCAGCTGTCATCACAGTATCTGTGTGGCGGCTCAAGAAAAACTCTTTTTTTCTCATGCACTTGTGAAACTTCTCCCCACCTCTTTGCTTCTCCCTATTTCATGGTGCCATCAGCTTTCATTCAAACTCCGGTCACTGCTCCTTACTATTCTCCACCTCCGTATTTTAACTTAGGGCTGGACATGGAACCCAGAGCCACCTGCATGCGAAGCAAGTGCTCTGCCTAGAAGCCTAACCCTTCTTGCCTCTTTTCTTGTCTTCATCGCCAAATTCTAATTCTTCTTCCTCTCTCTCTAGGTATCCTAGAACTAACTCTGTAAACCAGGCTGGCCTCGAACTTACAGAAAGCAGCTGCCTCTGCCTCCCTAGTGCTAGAATTAAAGGCATGTGCCATTATCCTTGGCTTTATTCTGGTCTCCTACAGTTACTATCTCACTGATCACTATTTGTTGTTATTTATTTATATATTTGATGCGTCCCTACATATACATATGTGTGTATTATGTGTCATGGCATGTATGTTGAGGTCAGAGAAAAACTTTCGGAGGTCAGTTCTCTTCCCCCCCCCCCCCAAACTGGATCCCCAGTATTGGACTCAAATCACCAAAGTTGCCAAAGAGTACCTGCCATCTCACTGGTTCTGTTTTGCTTTTTCACACAGGGTTGTTTTATGTAGCCTTGGCTGCCTGAGAACTTGCTATAGTCGTCCTGCCTCAGATTTCTGAGTGCTGGGGTTACGGGCAAGAGATCCCATACTGGCCCACTGAACACTATTAAACTGTGAAAGGGGGAAAAGTGACCTTGGGGTTGGGGATATAGTTCTTACCTAGCATGTTTGAGACTGAATTTGACCCCAGATCTAATAAAAAAGTAAATTCAAGCCCGTGTTCTTATTAAAATCCTCTGATTATGCTTTGTGATGGAATAAAGCCCAACCCCTTATTTCAGGGCCTGCAAAGTCTAAGTAAGAAGTAATGACGCCCTAAGCAGGCACAGTGCTTCCCCCTCCGCCTGCAGGGTTTTTCCCACAGATCTTTGCACTGCGGGCTCCTTCGCTTTCACCCTTGGCTCCAGCCTCATCCCAGAGAGACACCTCGTCACCGGTCACCACTGAGTCCCGGAGTCCCTAGGGACTCGGCCCCCTGCCCAGCTCTCCCTTCTCCTCCTTGCTCTCTTGTGATCTGAGCACCTGGTTTCTATGCTCCTTTACTGTTTATGGCAGTTCCAGGTGGCCTAAATGCCACTCCAGCCCCATAAATCATGTGCTCGATTACCTTTCATCCCCCCCCCCGATTCTTGGGGGGGGGAACTAATTTTGAGAATAGGGTGTCAGGTAGCCCAGGCTGACCCCAAATGCTGCTGTAGTCTAGAAGGGCTTGAAGTTTTCTCCCAAGAGCTAGAATTACAGGTTTCTGCCAGTATAGTTGGCTAAATGTCCTACGACCACCCCCTTTTTTAATGCGGTGCTGGGGCTCAAACCTCGGGTCTCACACATGCCAGGCAAGGATTCTACCATGTAGCTACGTTCTCTGCTCTTTAAAAAAAAAAAAAATTATTTTTAATTTCGAGACTGGTTCTCGATAAGTTACCCAGGTTGACTCTGAACTTACTCTCTAGCTTAGGTAAGCCTTGAACTAATGATGATCCTCCTTCCTTCCTCAGTTTCCTGGGTAGCTGGGGGTTGCTGTCCTAGGCAAGCATTCTTGGTTTCAATAAGATTTCTTTTTATGAATTAAACCCTCTTTCACTGTATACATTCATTGTGTATGATAGTGTCAATTAGTGCATCATAACCCATCATGCTTCCCACCGTAGGTGAGGTGACTGCAGGTTGCAGAGGCTCCGTCTTTCTTGGGCATCGATTTGGAACTGGGATCCGAGCTTTGGATCAGGAAGCAGCAGTCCGATAGGCTTGTAATTATCAGCTTACTGACTGAGAAGTTCTTCGCCACTCCCCAGAAAAGCCATCCCTTGCTTTTCACAGGCCACCCCCACACTCTGTCTATACTTGCTCCTGGATTCCCTCCAACTTTCCCGGGAGTTTCCCTTGGAAAACTTTCTTCCCTAGGTGGACTCCCCACCCCCACCCCTGAAAGAAGACTGAGCTTTCAGGCTCGGAGATCCTTGTTGGTGGTGGCCACGCCTTCGACACTCTCAATTGAGGCCATGCCAGGACCCGGGGCTCACCTGTGTCCCATCAGCAGTCGTTAGGTGCCACCTCAGCAGTGCGTTCCTGGTCTGTCCACACCCTGGTTCCACCCACTAGCTCTGCCCGGCCCTACCCTGTTTCCTGGCCCGCGCCTTGCCTTTTTTTTTTTTTTTTTTTTTTTTTTTTTTTTTTTTTTTTTAACTGGATGCGTTCCTAATTTGGCCATGGTTTTCTTCAGGACTGGAAACAGGTCACCATTACTAGCGCTGCAATTCTTCCCTCTAGTGGCTAAAATTGGAACCGCATACCCGTCCCCAGAAAGAGAACCCTCTTTTCCTAGTACCTTCCTCCTTGTAGTCTACCCTTTGAAGGATGGAAGTAGCCTGCCATCTCTCAGCTCAAAGCCTCGTGGACACCCGCTTCCTCTCTGGCACCGTGAAGGCCAGTTCCTATTGTCTTCGTATCTCAGCCAAGGCCTCTGCCTTCTCCTGCCATGTCTTCCTCTTTTATTCCTTACAGCCCCTTCTCAGGACAGGAGTGAGCTACTCCTAGGGCTGGCTGAGGAGGGTACTTCTAATGGAAGTTTTTACCCTGTATACATGCAAGGGAAACTAGGGCTGTGTAACATAAACCTGTGAGAATCGCTGCTTCACGATTTTCATGATAAAAACTTTCTGTCCTTTAATGTTTGGTTCATAAGCAAACTATGATTAGAAGCGATGGCCAATCTCCACTGTAAACTTGACTGGATTTAGGATCAATTGGGAGACACACTGTGTGTGAGCTGTTTACCAGAGGAGGAAATACGTACCTTGAGTGTAGCTGTCCCGGTCCCATCTCATCAACTGAGGTGTCAGGCTGAACAGAAACGGGAGAGGAAAGGGCAGGCCAAGCGCCAGGGTTTGTCTGCTGGGTTTCCTGGCTGTGGGCACTGTGTGTGTGAGCCTCATGCTTCTGCCCCACACCTCCGTCCATCACACTGTGAGCCCAGACAAACCCTTCCCCCCATAAGCTGCCTCTGGCAGGTGTGTTGCCACAGCAACGAGAAAGTTATCTAACACAGTAAGCAGAAGTCTGAAGTTGTAATTAAAATGGTGGCCATCTCTGTAGTGGGTGTAAACATGTTTTTGTTTTGATCCCAAGTGTGGGATGTGGAAATGATTTTGGCATTAACCCCCCCAACACACACACACTTACACACACACACTGAAAACAGCTCCATGAAAAGGCAGGTGATATTTGGCAGCTGGGAATTGGCTTGTGTGTGTGGGAGGGGGGGAGTGTGAGTTTTGTCAGCTGAAAAACATTCTGTGCCAACTTTGGGAGGGTATAAAATACCCCCCCAAACAAAGAGAGATCACTTTGCCTCGCTTTGCTTCTCTTGGCTTCTTCACTTCTCATTGCTTCCTGATGCTCCTGGAGAGAAACTCTCCCAAGACCACTTCCAAGCTGCTGCATTTGCTGGATTGCCAGTTTGCTGTTTAGCCGGACTTCTGAAATACAGATGACTAAGCTTGCCACTGTCCCCCAAAATGGGCCTAACCAGCAGGAGTAGCTCTGGATCTCTTGTCCCTAATAACCTGCTTTCTCTCCTAACTAGGGTTGGGGGCCTGGAAGGTAGGTAGAGGCGTTTAGGAACCCTAAATAAAGTAGGTTTTTGAAAATTCTAAGCCTACACATCTCTATGTAATTACAGTTATTTATTTTATGTTTCTGAGTGTTCTGGGTGATTGCATATTTGTAAACCAGAAACTCTCACAGACCACGCAACTCATTGCAAAAGCAAGAGGTTTAATTTAACCATTGTGCAATGGGGCCACCCCTGCTGGTCAGCAAAGAGTGGCCTCGGGAGACAAAGGCTTTAGGTTTTTAAAAGAAAAATTGCGGGAAATTTGAAGTTGCAGTTTTGGCAATTTAGGATTGGATGAGGAAGCTATAAAGTAAGATAATTGGTTAGTTTTAGGTGCTCAAGCTTGGCCAGTCCTGCCAAGTGTGGATGCAGCTGCAGTTGAAGGTGGGGTGGTTAGCTCATCCTTGAAGATTTGGCTGGAGGTCAGGAGCTACTCAGAAGAAGGATTGAGGCCATCTGGGTTGGTTGCTAAGAAACACTATCTTGAAGACAAGGGTCTGGTCCTTCTTTTGCTGAGTGAAGGTCATTGCTTGCTTGCTTTTTTTCTATCTGTCCTCACAGATAGGGTCACATTCCTCCATTCTCTGGAAAGGTACTAAGAGGCTTTAGCTTAACCTGGACCTAAAACTCAAAACTATAGGCTTTAGAAGATACATAGGTTACAAAGTTAGCCTAACCCTTTCAGTTGTAGATAGTTTACAGCTGGTTGTTTCTCAGAACAGTTCACCCTGCCCTTCAAGAGCTCTCTGCACCTGGCTTCAATTCAAATAATCACAGTTTTTCTCATTCCCGGTGGTCCCTCATTGTCTGTACATCACCTGCACTCCTGAAGGGGGCACCAGATCTCATTATAAGATGGTTGTGAGCCACCATTTGGTTGCAAGGAATTGAACTCAGGACCGTTTGCAAGAGCAGAGCCAGTGTTCTTAACCTCAGCCATCTCTCCAGCCGGAAATATGTGTATTTTAAAGCTGCAGTCTTCAGCAGTGTGGCTGCAGATCCGTGACTCACAGAAACACTGAGTGACATTACGGCTACCTACCTTGATTTCTCCACTATTGGCTGTCCAGTGTTACACTGAAAAGGCTTCTCCCAGCTGACTGTCATGGGCCACCTGCCAGCAGCCAAGATCATCAACTGAAAATCCTAGTGTCCGTATTATTTGTGCGTTTCAAAAAGTGTTCATTGATAGAAACAAACAAGAAAAACACCACCGCCCAAACCAGATGATACACAGTAAACCCAGACCAATAGCTAGCCTCAAGCTTGATGAGCACAGCAAATGTCTTCAGCAGCATCAATGCCCTCTTCTGAGGAGAATTCTGCACCCTTTTGTATTACAGTTAGTAGCTTGTGTTTGGTTTGATGGTGCATTTCTGTAAACCTACCACAGAGGAGGCTAGTGAAGGAGGATCAGGAGTCAAGGCCAGCCTGGGCTATGCTCTGAGTTCCAGGCTAACCTGTTCTGCATGAGACTGTCTCAGAAGCAAAACACCACAGTAACAGAAACTAAAATCAGCCAGGTGGCAGCGGCGGCAGTGGTGGCACACGCCTTTAATCCCAGCACTCAGGAGGTAGAGTCGGGCAGGATCTCTGGGTTCAAGGCCAGCCTGGTCTTCCGAGTAGGTTTCTGGACAGCCGAGGCTACACAGAGAAACTCTGTCTTGACAAACAAACAGATTAAAATTAGCATTGTTAATTTTCTGTCAATCACTTCTGGAAAGAGATTCCGAATCTCCCTGCAACAGTTTGGTTTGCACATTGAACTCTGGCTCTTTCAGAGCAGTTTTCTTCACTGTTAGCTTCTCTTTCTCATGCGTGGGGGTGTGAGAGGGTGAGCTCGTGAGGCGCAAGGGTGATGTCTTCCTTGATCACTCTCCGTTTCACTGATTGAGGCAGGGTCCCTTGTTGAACCCAGAGCCCAGTTCTAGCTAGTGAAGCCAAGCAGTTTGCCCTGTCTAGGCTTCCTGACTGCTCAGATTGTGGGTGGCTCCTGTGTGGGTCCTGGGAATCTGAATCCAGGTCCGCACAGTTGCTGGCAGGTGCTTTATCCAGAGCTGTCTCTGCAGCCGCTCTGTTAATTTCTCATTCAGCAGGTACATCCTTCCCTGTGATGCATCCCCAGATATCGGGCTGTCACACTCACAGCTTGTGGTGGACACAATGGCTGCCAAGCATTTTGAACTTGGCTTTCCTTCCAGGACGCAGTTCCACTAAGGTGAAAAATCAAAACCTATGCTATGTTCCTGGGCTGGTAGGATGGCTCAGAGGGAAAAAACATCTGCTGCAGAGCCTGATGACCTGAGTTTGAGCCTGGGACCCATGGGGTGGGAGGAGAGAATGGACTACAAGTTGTCCTTTGACCTCCATATGTGTGGCGGCCTGGCCACCTCCCCCCTCAAGTAAGTATATAAAAATTAAGAACAAAGCCAGATACGGACAGGGTCACACTCCTATAATTCCAGCATTTGGAAGGCAGAAGCAGGCAGGTCTCTGTGAGTTTGAGGTCAGCCTGGCCTACGTACGTAGTGAGTTCCAGGCCAGCAGGCTACATAGTGAGAGCCTCAGAATAAAATAAAGACGAAAATCATATTCCTAGCCAGGCGCAGTGGCACATGCCTATAATCCCAGCACTCGGGGAGGCAAAGGCCGTCGGATCTCTGTGAGTTCAAAGCCAGTCTGGTCTACAAAGCTACACAGGGAAACCCAGTCTCCAAAAACAAAACCAAACCAACAAACAGAAATCACGTTCCTAGTTTGGAAATAGTTTGAACAGCTATACCACGCATGTATGGGTAATGATCCCAGAAGCCATGGTTTATTAAACAAAAATCCAAGTGTCAGCTGTGGTACACCTCTTTAAAAGCTGACAGCCAAGACTATCCCAGGTCCTTCCCCCCTCTCCAAACTGGATAGGATCTAGCCCCTGCCCTTGGCTACCTGCGGGACTGCAGGGTAAGGTCCGATTGCTGAAGACTCCGCACACCCCAGCTGCAGAGCACAGAGAAGTCACATTGGAGCTGAGCTGAAGGCGTCTTCCTAGCTGACTGGCTTCACAGGAGTCGCTTTTGCGGGCAGCTGGAGGGGAAAAGTCTGGAACAGGCTTTCTCAGCTTTGGGTCTTGCATGTTACAGTGCCAACTTGCCAGGCAAGAGGTGTGTTCCGGTAGGACTGTTATGGGTGTAGCCAGTTGATTGCTGATTGAATCTGAGGCCCTCTTTTCAGGAGGGTACTCATGCCCAGAACTGGGGAGGTGAAAGGCTCCAGGGGGGGACCTACTTTTGTTGTTGTTTTATCAAATGGACATGTAGACTAGTGTGTTGTCCTCAACCTTCATCAAAGATGTTTCCCTTTGCATTGAATGGCAGGTAAAGTGACTTGGCTGTCAGTGCCCACCCTTAACTGTGGCACTCCTGTTACCCTGTCCGAGGCCAAGGAAGTCTCTTAGAAGAGGTGAAAAACAATGAGAGACTGGGAGGATGGGGAGGAGGTTAGAAGGATGGGGAGGAGGTCTGGAGGATGGGGAGGAGGTTAGGATGGGGAGGTTAGGAGGATGGGGAGGAGGTCTGGAGGATGGGCAAGAGGCTTGGGAAATGCTTCTTATGGGCATGACATGGCCACGTCACTCATGAACTTGTAGTAGCTGTGGTGGCATGCATAGCGCCTGCACAAGGCTGGACCTGTGAACATTCGGTCATAGCCTGGGGAAGGCTCTTGGTGCCCAGCCTCCCCCAGGGGAGCGACTAGCAATCGAAGGCTGCTCGGGAGAGACAGTCATTGTTTTCAGTGATGAAGTCACTGATGAGTTACTCACGCTTTAGTGGGTAGTTCCACACCCATGCCCACTGGAAAGGCCCTGGTTAAACACAACAGATCACAGAACAAAATACAGAGATGAGAAAATGCGATGGTGGTGGGTGACGGGGCCGGGAAGAAGAGAGAATGGGGTGTGCATGTGGCCAGAATCTATTATATGCATGTGCGAAATCATCAAAGAATAAGTAGATGTTTTTTTTAATGTCTGTTTCCAGGAGCCTGGAAGCTCTGATCCTGAGCTCCAAACGATCCAGTACTTTGACCAGGCCCCACCATTTGGGATCATGTATGGAGGTACGGTAGCCATCTGGTTATGTGGAACCATGTGAAACATGGCAGCCGTCTGAGATCCCTCAGAACCCACCGGGGCTGCTGTTGGAAGGCCTCAGACCGATAACTGTCAACTAAGGCGCAAAGCCCCAAGAGGTAGGATGCTGGTCTGGCTGTTACAGAGCGCTTTGGCTGTTTCTAGCGGAGAGGGCATGTGTGAAACTTTCCCTTTTATACATGATGCTCCTAAGCAACACGCCAGCTGCCCCAGACCAGACTCTTGACATCATCCTATGTTTTAATTTTCATGGATACTCAAACTGTGCATATGAATGTTTTGCCTACGTGTACGTATGTGCACACCATACATGCCTGGTGCCCCTGGATGCCAGAAGAGAGCACCAGGTCCCCCCGGAAGTGGAGATCTAGACGGTTATAAGCCGCCGCGTGGGTGCTGGGACCTGAACTTGGTCCTCTGCAGAGGAACATGAGCTCCTCACTACTGCACCGGCTTTCAGCTTTTTCTTTTAAGACAGGATTTCACCATGTGGCCCTGGCTGCTCTGGAACTTGCTTTGAACTTTTAAAAGATCCGCCTGCTTCTGCCTCGAAGGTGCTGGGATTAAAGGCGTGCACTACCCCCCTCTGGTTCCATATCTTCTTAAGTGCAGGATTTGATTTGCTTTTGAATGTGGACAGTCCTTTATAAGCATAACCACAGACGAAACAGCAAGCATCCCTCACACCGGTCCAGCCCCATGTGAGAGGCCCACGGACCCGAACGGAGAGGTTTGCCGCATTGCTTCTTCCTGGTTCTGTATTATCCCGCGAGTTTTCGTCCACTGCCGGACCTGTAATTACCAGTGCACAGTGACTCCTCCCTAGACAGCTCTGAACTCTAGACTGGTTGTGCAGACACACTCCCCTGAAGGTGACATGTTATCTCTCCCAGCCCCGATCCCTGCCCACCTGTCTCTTCTTAGTCATCACCAATCACCTAGGGATTTGCCCCTGACCTTAGACTGGGCTACTGTCTCCTCGGTTCCCAGCCAGTGGGAACTAAGCCAGTGGATACTAAACCTGTGATTATATTTTGGTACGTCTGGAATAGGGGCTTCCTCTTTTCTCTCATCTAAGGTGTGTGTGTATGTGTCTGTGTGTTTGTGTGTATGTAAAACTCAGGGCTTGCACATGCCAGATAAATAATCTACCACTGAGGTGCATCCCCAGATGGGATGATGCAGGCAATCTTAGCACAAGGCATGGCTGAGGCAGGAGGATCACTATGAGCTGAAGGCCAACCTGGCCTACATAGCACAGAATCACTTTCAAAATGAAAAAAGGAGTGGGGAGGAGAAGAATATGAATATCTAACATTTGGGGCTGGGCACTGGGGCACATTCTTTAAACCCCAGTACCCGGAGCAGAGGCAGGCAGACCTCTGTGAGTTTGGAGACAGCCTGGTCTACCCAGCAAGTTCTAGGACAGTCACAGTGTACACATTAAGAACCTGTCTTTTAAACAACAACAAAAAACAAAACAACAACAAACCCTAACATTTTGGCGTAGGGGTCTGGGATGCTGGGGAGATTTCACAGGCCTGGAGACCTGAGTTTGATCTCTAGGCACACACGTGGTGGCCTGTGCGTGTAATCCTAGTACCAGGCTCAGGGTCACACACAGGAGGTTGTCAGGGCTCGCCAACGAGCCAGCCCAGCCTAGTTGATGATATTTACGATCGTGAGAGACCCTGTCTCAAAAAACATTAAGTGGACAGGTCCTGTACTATGATATCCAAAGTTTTACACTTACACACTTACTAAAAAAAATTTTAAAAATCCCTAACAATTATAACAGAAAGAAAGGGGAAAAAAGAAAGAGGAATGGAAAGTTATTTTGTACTTAAAAAAAAATGAAAGCATGCTACTGATCCCCGAATTGCTTTGTGGGTGGGTTAACATAGGAGACACGAATGTTTGGCAATTCTCTGCCTGCACACACCCAGGGAAGCATTTTCAAAAGCTGGTGAAAGACTTTTAACGTGGCTACCTGGATGATTAATGCATTCATAATGCTCACATTAATTTCAGAAATTACTTACAGCAGAAAAAGGATTAGCAGAGTAACAGAACAAACAAACAAACAAAAACAGAAACAAAAAAGTTAAGATGAGTTTGCAGTGTTCAAATAAAAAACTTTTGACTTCTCTCCACCTTCTAAGCCGCCAGACTGGCTTTTCTGGTGGCAGGCTTTGTTCAGATGAGTGACAGTTGTTGATATATCTGTTTGGGCAAAATCTCCTTTGAATTTGTGAGATCTAGGCCCCATTCTTTAACTCTTTAATTACCCCAGCCAGTCTTGGCTCAGTTCTTCTGGGCTCTGCAGCGTCTCTCTGGTATCTCTCTCTGCTCTTACTTGTCACACTCTCCCAAGGCAGACTTCTGTTTTCCTAGGCAAAGCGTGTGAGAGGTGACCTGGAATAGGAATAAACTTTGCATTTCAACTGCCCAGGGTGAGGTATTAATGAGTGTGACAAATCTTACCAAATAAGTGTGATTGTTTGTTGGCAATGTCCTTGTTAAGGATACACAGGACATGGAAAATATTTGTAATAGTCAGATGGTAGAAACAACCCATATTTTAAGAATACTTATTTGTGTATGTGTGCATGAGCGCGTGTGTGTCTGTGTGTGTGTGTGACACACGTGCCACAGTGTGCCTGTGAAGGTCAGAGAACATTGCAGCAGTCAGTTCTTTTCTCCCAGTTTGTTTTGAGGCAGGGTCTCTCTCTTGCTTCAGCTGCTGAGCTGGACACTCCAGAGTGGCTGGCCCTCAGGCACCGGCCTCAGGAGAGTAGGGTTTGAGATGCGTTATACCATACCTGACTTGGTAAATACATTGCAGGGAATCAATCACAGGCCCTTAGGCTTGCACGGCAAGTGTTTTTTACCCACTGAGCCATTTACTCAGCCCCCAGCCTGTGTTTACATACAGACAACTGGATGAACTGAATGCAAGGTGTACACAGACTGAAATACTGTTCACCTTTAAATGAACGAAACGCTGCAACATGGATGAACCTCAGAGAAATTATGCTAAGATGGGCATGGTGGTGCAGGTGTTTTGTTGCAGATGAGGAGGCAGGACTGCGAGTCCAGCCAGTCCAGCTACCAAACAAGTATGAAGGCAACAGAACTTGAGCTATACAGTGAGACCTTGTCTCAAGAAACAAAAATTGGGGTGTCAGGCAGGCAGTGGTGGCACTCACCTTTAATCAGGAGGCAGAGGTAGATGGATCCCTGAGTTGTCACAGGCCTACAGAGCGAGTTCCAGAATAGCCAAGGCTGTCTGGAAAAACAAACAACAAAACAAAACAAAACAAAAACAAAACAACAACAACAACAAAAAAAAAACAAGGACAACAAGAAGGCTCAAGGGTAAAGATACCAGCTGTCAAACCTGACTAGATTCTTTTTTTAAAGACTTATTTATTTATTATGCCTACAATTCTGCCTGCGTGTATGCCTACATGCCAGAAGAAGGCACCAGATCTTATTACATACAGTTATGAGCCACCATGTGAGAACTGCAGAGAATTGAACTCCGGATCTTTGGAAGATCAGTCAGAACTTTTAACCTCAGAGCGAACTCACAGTGATTCGCCTGCCTCTGCCTCCCGGAGTGCTGGGATCACAGGTGGGCGCCCCCCCCCCCCACCAGCTAACCTGGTCAGATTTGATCCCTGGGACACACATGTCAGAAGAGGAGAGCCAACTCTTGCAAGTTGTCCTCCTGCCTCCACATATGCCACAGCATGCCCATACCCACGCCACATGCATACACATGCATACAGGTAAATAATAAATAAATGAGAAAGCTGAGTGGGGCGGTGAACAGCTGTAGTACCAGGACTTTAGAGGAAGCAAGAGGATTGCTGAAAGTCTGAGAACAGCCTAGTCTATATAGCAAGACCCAGCCAGGACTACATAGAGAGAGGTCTCCAAAACAATGACAGCTGCAAGTATGCTAATGAGACCAGCCAGACTCGAGTGTCTGTATGACCCCACCTCTCAGAAGTACTGGGGATAATCAAATCCACTGGACAGGAAGAGTTGTGGCTGCCAGGGAAGGAGAAATGGTCAGTTGTTTAATGGGTTGTTTCTGGTTGGATTATAAAAAAAAAAAATCAATCAGACATCAGCTGTAGTTGCAAAAGCTTGGTTAGGTGAATGGAACAATCACAAACAGTGAAATGGTAATTCTGAGTTATGTGTTAGCTGGGCAGAGTGGCACACCCCTTTTAATTCCAGCACTCGGGAGGATCTGTGTGAGCTTGAGGCCAAGCCTGGTCTACAAAGCGAGGTCCAGGACACCCAGCGCTGTTGCATAGAAAAACCCTGCCTGGGAAAACAAAGAAAACAAAACAAAACAAAACAGAACAGAAGCTACATGTGTTTGGAGGGCCTGTGGCCAGCCCAGACCCAGTTCACACAGGGCGACTTCTCCAGGTGAGAACCATTCTGAGCCTTTCTGAACTGTGACTGTGTCTGTTCCAATTTCGGGGGAACTGTGGCTTCCAAACTCTTGCCTAGAGCAGGAACCCCGCAGTGTTGCTAAGTACAGCTGGCCCTTGGAAGTGCTATTTGGTGAGAGCCAGAATTTTGGAAAAAGCAGGAACTGCCTAGGGTTATCCTGAGAAACATTTTTTAAAAAAATTACTGTTTTTACTGCCAACATAATGTTTTTTTTTTTTGACAAAATGCAGACAAATTTAAAAAGAAAAATAATCAGAAATGAGTCATAACACATCACCCAAAGAAGATCACTATAGGGGCTGGAGAGATGGCTCCGTGGTTAAGAACACTGCCTGCTCTTCCTAAATGGACCAGAGTTCAAGTCCCTGCATCCACATGGCAGCTCACAACTACACCAATTCCAAGGGACCTGACACCTTCATACAAATACACATAAAATTAAATATATTAAAAAGGTCACTATAGCCTGTCACTAATTTCATTTTATAAACAAACATATATCTAACTGTATATATCACTTTCCTTTCAATGTAAGTTTTTTTTTTCTTTCAGTTTTTTTTTGAGACAGGGTTTCTTTGTGTAGCCGTGGCTGTCCTGGACTCACTTTGTAGACCAGGTTGGCCTGGAACTTACAGAGATCCACCTGCCTTTGCCTCCCAGAGTGTTAGGATTACAGGTATGTGCCACCACGCCCAGCTCTCAATCTAAGTTTTAAAATAAAATTTTAATTTCTTTCCTGTCTTTTCTTTTTCCTTCCTTCCTTCCTTCCTTCCTTCCTTCCTTCCTTCCTTCCTTCCTCTCTCTCTCTCTCTCTCTCTCTCTCTCTTTCTTTCCTCCCTCCCTGCCCCCCCCTCTTTCTTGACTAGGTTTCTGTAAGGGCATCTTGGCAGTTGGAAGCCAAGGAGTACCACAAGTCACACCACACAACAAACCTCACACAGGAGATTTACTGCAGACAAGAACAGACTCTAGAAAGAGCAATGGGCTGGGCAGAGGAGCAGGTGGGTGTGGGTACTTGGCACATGCGCAGTGAGCTAGCGGAAGAGTGCTGCCAGAAGTCTTCCTTGGCGGGTAACACTGAGTCAGGCATAAGATAGGGATTTCTAAGTCCCAGAGCTCGGGGGCAGGCCAGGAGCAGAATGAGTTTCCACTGGCCTGTTAACACTACAGTCTCTATGCAGTTCTGGTTGTCCTAGAACTCACTATGTAGGCCAGGCTGGCCTTGAACTCACAGAGATCCACCTGCCTTTGCTTTCAAGGCATGGGCTTTGGCCTGGAGTGCATGGCCATTGACCTTGTGGGGCTAACTACTGAGATCGTTGGCGCTGGTGTAGAGCATGGGCCCTGTCATTGATGGGCCTGAGCATGGACCACACGGTGATCCAGGGGGCCTGCCAGAGTGCATGGGTCCCATGGTGGAGTGTATGGTCACGGGCCTGGAGCACACGGGCACCAACACCCTAGAGTCCATGGGTGCTGAGCACATGGGAACTGTAGTCTTGACTGCATGGGACTGGAGCTAAGGGGGCTCCAACCTGAAGCATATGGACCTTGTTATGGGCCAGGCCTTGGGCACCGGGATTGAGCAAATGGGCCTGGCCACTGGTGGTACCAGCGGTGCTGATTTTGATGGAGTCATTGAGATGGAGCAGGGCAACTCTGGAAGATGCTTTTCATGTTCCTAAAAAGACATCCTAAGACCAAGTTCTCAGCACAAAGGGCATTTATTTGTCCCAGAGGGACAAAGGGCAGAGAATAAGAGACAAAGACAAGAGCCAGAGGACAAGGGTAAAGGAACAAAGGGAGGAGGGAAGAGACCTTTGTCCTAGGTCTGCCTCTGGATAGAAAGGAGACAGACCAGACCCATAGGCAAATGGCAGTTTATAAAGGTAAAAGGGGAAAGCCTGTGTAAGGATGAGGTGTTTAATTTTGATTGGACAGGTTAATGAGGGTAGCCAAAAGGGGGCCTTTGACTCCTGGACTTCAATACTTTGACAGCTGGACCTTGGGAGTCAGCCCCAGGAGGAGACAGTGGCCAAATAAGGGAATAGACTTCGGTAGCTAGCTTTACGAATGTAATCTAATGGCTTTTTAGCAAAGAAAAGAGAATGGGGGTAGGGGTAAGGCTTGCCAGAACTCCGTTCGCCATGCTTGGGCCTACCAGAGCCCCTTCAGTTCCTTTGGTGGAGATGTAGGCCATGCGCCTGGGGTAGCCAGAGACCCGTCAGATATATGTGAGGACTCTCCCATTTGCTTTTCCATGAAGATGCCGAAGGACAAATTCAGGGAGTGTGACCACGTGCCGTATGCCGACATCAAGATGGAGAACGGGAAGGTGGCGTGCGGTGTGGCTAAGTTTGAGTCTCTAGAGGTGGCTGAGAGAGCCGGCAGCTGATGGATGGCATGAAGCCGAGCGCCCGGTAGGCTGATGTTCAGACTGATAAAAATGCTTAAGCAGTTGCCTTTGTGAAACATCAACACCAGACCTCTGATTTTGTATTTTTTTTCCTTGTTAACCATTTTAATTTGTTGGCTGATTGTATAAAGATGCTTAAAATTTCAGCTGCTTTTTGGTGGTAACATATGCATTGACATTGCAGTGTGCACGCATTTTTTTTTTTGTAGTTACAGCATCTTGTTAATGTTGAATATGATTTTGACAATAAATACCAGTTCCTGAAAGGGAAAAAAGTCTGCACTATGCCTGTTCTCTTTCCTTTATTTTATTAATTATTATTATTATTATTATTATTTTGAGATAGGGTTTCTCTGTGTAGCCCTGGCTGTCCTGAACTCGCTCTGTAGACAAGGCTGGCCTTGAACCCACTTGCATCTGCCTCCTCAGTGCTGAGATTAAATGCATCCCCAGACAGCTTCTTCTTTTTTCTAAAGATCTGTTAAAATGTTATTTTTATGCATATGTTTTGCCTGCATGTATTTCTACGCACCATATACATGCAGAGCCCTTTCCCTCCTCTCCCCTTCCTAGCTTTGGCTGTCCTGGAACCTGCCCTGCAAACCAGGCTGCTCTCAAGCTCACAGTGGTCTGCCTGCCTCTACTTCCCAAGTGCTGCGATTAAAGGTGTGTACCAGCACTGCCCAGCTGAGAAAGGGGTTTTCCATGTAGCCGTGGTCATCCTGGAACTTGCTCGATGACAAGACTAGCCTCAAACTGAGAGGTTCACCTGCCAATGCCTTCTGGATGCTGGCATTACAGGTGTGTGCCACCACTGCTGGGACACACACACACACACACACACAATAATAACAAGCCTCAATAGTACCGAGGAAGGAGAACATCTGGACGTCAAGGGACACAAGTGGAGAGCAGGGATAACTCATGTGTACAGCACATAAAAATTATTAAAGGAGTTTAATGTACAGTCAGGATTTAGAGCTACAGAAATATTGGGGGAAATATTTGTGAAAATATACATTACAAAGAGAGCACCTGAGCCTTGAGAAGTTAACACTGCTGTCCTTTGTCACCCCGGATCAGTAGTTGCCATTTAACTACTTAATCAGATGAAATAAGGAATACCAAATTCTGGGCCGGAAAGATGGCCAGGCAGGTAAGAGACGCTGGCTGCTAAGCCTGACCACCTGAACTGGAGCCCCAGGATTGGTATGCTGGAAGGAGAAAATGACTCCTAAAAGTTATCCTCTGACCTCCAGGTGTTGGCAGCCGGGTTAGTGTTCCCTCCTGCATGATAGAGAAATTTGTAATAAACAAATTATCTGTATTAAAAAACCAAATTCTTTGCTTCACTCTTCTCTTTGGTCTAATACTTGCTTTGTTCTGTTGAGATGGGGTCTTGTTAGGAAGCCCAACATGGCTTAGTACACATATTCAAGTCTTAAACTTGTAAGGATTCTCCTGTAGGAGCCATCCGGACACATCATCATACCTGGCTTATTTTTTATTTATTCATTTTGAGTCAGGGTCTCCCAGGTTAGCTTGGGCTAACTTGAACTTTTTATCCCCCTGCCTCAACTCCCCAGTTCTGGAATTTCTGTCTCATGCTACGATGCCTGACTCTGACTTCCCCTTTCTTTTCGTATGATCCCTCACAAATGCTCTGAGTATAAAATTGGAGGAGGGAAAAAGAGGGACAGGTTGACAGACATATAATTGTTTTAATATACAAACGTTAAGATTAAAATGCACATAATCATTGTCTTAATTAGGGTTTCTATTTCTGCAACAAATCATGACCAAAAAGCAAGTTGGGGAGAAAAGGGTATATTATTTCCCCTCCAGATCATAGTCCATCATTGGAGGAAGTCAGGCCAGGAACTCAAGCAGGGCTGGAACCTGGAGGCAGGAGCTGATGCAGAGGCCATGAAGGAGGGCTGCTCAGTGGCCTGCTTCCCCTGGCTTGCTTTCTTATAGAACCCAGGGCCACAGCCCAGGGCTGACACCACCCACCACAGGCTGGGCCCTCCCCCATTCATCAACTAATTGAGAAAATGTCTTCCAGCTGGATCTGAGTCTTGGCAACCATATTAAGTTAAACTACTTAAAATGGAGCTTAATCGGCAAACTCCATTATTTTTATGCTATGAAAACTTCAGTTCTCTGGGCTCAGAAATGCTATAAGCACTGTAAGAAAATTCAGAAGACACAGTTGAAAATAAAAGCAGGCTGGATATCGCAGTATGTGCCTGTAAGCCTAAGACTTGGAAGGAAGAGGCAGGAGCATCCCACATTCTAGGCCAGTGTAGGTTACATACTAAGTTCTGGCCTGGAGTACACTGTAGATTGGGGGTGGCAGGGAGGCTTTGGTTTGCTTTATTACTGTTTTTTTTAGGGGAGCAGCTATAACCACAGCTTGAGGATAGAATGTGCACTTAGTAAGTATAAAAACAAAGCCCCAGGGGCTGGAGAGATGGCTCAGGTTAAGAGCACTGGCTGTTCTTCCAAAAGTCCTGAGTTCAATTCCCAGCAACCATATAGTAGCTCTATAATGACATCTGGTGCCCTCTTTTGGTGTATAGGCATAGTATTGTATAAATAATTAATACATTTAAAAATTTTTTATTTACTTTTTAGAAATAAATTACAGTTTATTCTGTTTGTATCCCTGCTGTAGTCCCCTCCCTCATCGCCTCCCTTCCTCATCTCCTCCCATGCCCCTCCCCAAGTTCACTGATAGGGGAGGTCCTCTTCCCCTTTCATCTGACCCTAGCTTATCAGGTCTCATTAGTACTGGCTGCTTGTCTTCCTCTGTGGTCTGGCAAGGCTGCTCCCCATCATGGGGAGGTGATCAAAGAGCCAGCTGCTGAGTTTATATTAGAGACAGCCCCTGTTCCCATTACTAGGGCACCTATTTGAGACTGGGCTGCTATGGGCTTCATCTGTGCAGGGGTTTTAGGTTATCTCCTTGAATGGTCCTTGGTTGGAGTATCAGTCTCAGAAAAGACCCCTGGGCCCAGATTTTTTTGGTTCTGTTGTTCTCCTTATGGAGCTCCTGTCCCCTCCAGGTCTTTCTATCTCCCCCTTTTTTCATAAGATTCCCTGCACTCTGCTCAAAGTTTGGCTATGAGTCTCAGCGTCTGCTTTGATATCTTTCAGAGGCCCTCTGTGGTAGGCTTCTGTACTGTTCCCTGTTTTCTCCCTCTTCCGATATCCATGCTGTTTGACTTTCTGAGTGAGGATTGATCATCTTACCCAGGGTCCTCCTTCTTGCTTAGCTTCTTTAGGCATACAGATTTTAGTATGTTTTCCTATATTATATGTCTAATATCCACTTATAAGTGAGTATATACCATGTGTGTCTTTCTGCTTCTGGGATACCTCACTCAGGATGATCTTTCCTAGTTCCCATTTCATGATTTCCTTGTTTTTAATTTCTGAGTAGTATTCCATTGTGTAAATGTAACATAATTTCTGTGTTCATTCCTCAGTTAAGGTACATCTGGGTTGTTTCCAGATTCTGGCTATTACAAATAAAGCTGCTATGAACATGGTTGAATAAATGTCCTTGTTGTGTACTTGAGCCTCTTTTGGGTATATGCCTAGGAGTGGTATAGCTGGATCTTGAGGTAGCAGTATTCCTAATTGTCTGAGAAAGCGCCAAATTGATTTCCAAAGTGGTTGTGTACAAGTTTACATTCCCACCAGCAATGGAGGAGGGTTCCCCTTTCTCCACACCCTCTCCAGCATGTGTTGTCGCTTGAGTTTTTGATCTTAGCCATTCTGATGGGTGTAAAGTGAAATCTCAGGGTCTTAAACAAAACAAAACAAAACAAAATCCCCAAAGCCCCAGGCTTAATAACCTTAAGATCTCTGCAATGGACTCTCCGGATAGCTAAAAAATGCTAGGTACATTCCCTTCAGCAGATGCTGCAGTAGCAATAAAACGGAGTCACTGCCACGAACTTGAAATCCTCATAATGAAATAACCTCTGTTGTTACATAGTCATTAATGTAAACGCTGGCCCCTGTCCTGCTGCCCGTCACTCGTCAGGCCACTGCACCCGTACTCCCACGGCTCAGGTTGGTTCCTCAGTTCTACGTCTGTGAAATGGGTGGGCAGCACTGTCTGTCGGGTTTTGTCCTCTGTGGTTTTAATGCTGCTTACAGCATGGCAGAGCAATGTTATCTGTTCAGTATGCAGCGTTCTAACGGTCTCTTTTTAGTGCCTTGGAGAATGTTCTATTTCATTTGTAAAAGAGGAGCATATCGGTGTGAAAAGCTTAGCTCGCTGGGGTTTCTCTGCTCATGGTAGTGGCTGGAACTGGGGTCCTAAGAGCTCTGTTTAGAACACCCATTTTGTCATACCGACAATTACTTGAGAAAATAGACCTGGAAAGTGTGTGGGCATTTTCCTCTGCGAGGAAAGTAAAACTGGGTCGCAGGGCTGGGAGCACATTTCAGTTAAGTGCTTGCCATCAAGCATGTGGACCTGAGGTAGCCCCCAGTAACTGCAGCAAAAAAGGCATGATGGCACCTGGTGGTGGTCGCATGTGCCTTTAATGCCAACACTCTAGAGGTAGAGGCAGGTGGATCTCTGAGTTCAAGGCCAGCCTGGTCTACAGAGAGTGTTCCAAGACAGCCAGGGCTTCAAAGAAACACTCTCCCAAAACAAACATACAAAAGGCATGGTGCAGGGGTGGGGGGGGGTTGTGTTCCTTTAGTCTGAGCACTGGAGAGGCAGAGGCAGGAGAATCTCTGGGAGCTACAAAGAGAAAGCCCAAATTAAAAAAAACAAAATAGGGCTGGAGAGATGGCTCAGAGGTTAAGAGCACTGGCTGTTCTAAAGGTCCTGAGTTCGGTTCCCAGCAACCACATGGTGGCTCACAGCCATCTATAATGAGATCCGGTGCCCTCTTCTGGCATGTAGGATAAATCTTTAAAAAAAAAAAAAAAAAAACAAAAACAAAATAAAACCCCAACAACCTACAGGCATGGTAGTCCCTGAGTGGAGGAGGCAGGCAGAGTTCCCTGGGGCTCTTAGAGGGAGAGACTCAGGCAAAGGGAGGGAGGGAGAAGAAAGGGAGGGAAAAGAAAGGGAGGGAAAAGGAAGGGAGGGAAAAAAAGGGAGGGAAAGGAAAGGGAGGGAAAAGGAAGGGAAGGAAAAGAAAGGGAGGAAGGCTGGTCAGGAAGGAAAGTGAGAAGGAGAGACAGAGGAAGGGAGAAGGAAGGAGAGAAGTAGGGAAAGGGAGAGACAGAAGGAGGAAGGGAAGGAGGGAGGAAGGACACAAGGAGGAAAGGATGGAGAGAGGGAAGGAGAAGGAGAGAGGGAAGAAGGGAGGGAGGAAGAGAGACACAATGACACAGAGAGATAGAGACAGAGGGAGAAAGAGACAGAGAGGAGGCTACAACTCAATTTAGATACATATTTGGGGGCACTGGAGAGATGGCTAAGTGGTTAAGAGCACTGTCTGCTCTTCCACATGGACCCAGGTTCAACTCCCAGCACCCACATGGCAGCTCACAACTCTCTGTACCGCCAATTCCAAGGGACCTGACACCTTCACACTTAATGCACATAAAATAAAATGTAAAAAAAAAAAAAAAAGGTACCTATTTGGTCATCATCATATTAGATACATACAAAAGGGCAAAGATACGCAAAGATGAAGCTGCCCAGGCTGCTGGTAAAATGGTCTTTTACGCTGTGGCTCCCTCTGGTGGCCAAATCAGGTCAGTACAGCGCAGCGATTCACCCCCCCTTTGGTGGGTCGCAAATCCTTGCAAATAACGTGGATATTCTTGCTAGGTAACAAATCGACTTGGGGAAGGAAGGGCTTGAGCCTGCACTCTGTCGTTGGCTGGGAAGGCCTGATGGCCTGGTGGTACCTGTAGTCAGGAAGCACGCATGACCGCTGATGCTCAGTCACGCCTCTCTCGGAGACATGCCCAGAGCTCTGACTCCAATCCTGTCAAGAACCAACCATCACGCTAGCGGTCTAGAAGGTTAAACCCCGGTCACCAGCTCCGGGTCAGATTTTTCTTTCCAGTCTGGGAAGGTCTTGACCAAACTCGATTTCCAGATCACAGCAGGGAGGACGCAGAGTCAGGGCGAAGGTTTCTCTGCGGGATGTAGTCGGCCAAGGGGAGTGTCTTGGGCAGTGAATACAGTGTGTCAGGTCCTGTAGGGACGTGGGTGTGCTTGCTTCACAGAGCCTGTGCCCAGCCCTCAAGGGGGTGGTGCGTGCCACAACATGACCCCGCCCCCGCTGTGGCCCTGTGCAAGCAGAGGTGATACACACGTGGGCCTGGTCCAGGCTTTGAGCGTTCCTGCTCGGGGCCCCTCTGCCAACCTCTCTCCTCAGTCGGAAGCCTTGGCCCTCGAACCCTGCAAGTCCCCTATACACGTCCAATACATGTCCCCCGTCGCCAGCCTACTTATTCTCCCTCGGGACTCTGTTTGCTTTCTCCCTTGCCGCTTTTAATTTTTAATTGAATTTATTGATTTTCATATCGGTGTGTTTGAGGTTCTGTAACAAAGTACCATAAACTTGATAAGTTATAGGCAACAGAATTTTATTTCTCACCATTCTGGAGCCTGGGGGCTTAAGATCATGATGGCAGCTATGTTAGTACCTGGTGAGGGCTCTCGAGGGCTCTTCCTGTCTCCTCAGGAGGCAGAAGAGTGAAATCTGGAATTAGCATGCGATAAGCATGATGGCCAAGAGGAAGGGTGGAAGCCATTTCTCCCTAGTGCAACTCCAAACAGAGAGCTCATGCATGGGAAAGCGGGTGCTAAGAAAGTGACCTTTCCTGCAGCTGGAGAGGTGGCTCAGCAGTTGCAAGAATTTGCAGTTCTGTCCTAACGCCACATGATGGCTCACAGTCAGTCATCTACCGTTGTTCTGGGTCACCAGGTCCACGCTTAGAGCATATCCATACATGTAAGCATACACTTAAAGTACAGGTAACACTATACAGAGCAGATTATATTTAGGGATATATATGTATCCACACATACAGACATGCATACAACAACAATTAATGAAAAAAGAGGCCATGAATTTTGAAAGAAAGCAAGGAGAGGGATAGTCGGGAGGTTTTTTAAAGATTAATTTATTATTTATACAACATTCTGCCTGCACACCAGATCTTACTATAGATGGTTATGAGCCACCATGTGGTTGCTGGGAATTGAAATCAGGACCTTTGGAAGAACAGTGAGTGTTCTTAACCTCTGAGCCATCACTCCAGCCCGTCGGGAGGTTTTTTAAGGGAGGAAAGGCTGTTGCCTCTCCCCACTTTCTGCCCCCGGTTTCAGGGGGGGACTAAGCAGATCCAGTGGTCCCCCTTCCTGAATATCAGTCCCCAATACCTAGAAACACATTTTACTGGACCCCCAGTAGCCACACATCAGGATCCCGGAAGAATGTACTACCAGGCAACACACAGCCACTATACTCTTTTAAGAACCACAGAGGGCAGCAGAAACCAAAGAATAAAACACTCTCTCAACAAAGACCAGATACCAGCGCCCAGAATTACAATTTTCCCAAACCCAGGTGCCCAGATGCCAGGAAAAAACACAGTAACAGCCGGACACTGTGTCCCCACTAGAACCCGGCAGCCCTACCCCTCAGAGTGTTGCAGCGTAGCTGAAACACAGGACAAGGACCTTAAATAGCCTTGACAAATCTGCTAGAGGTACTTACAGAACCCCTTAAATAAATCTATGAAAACACAAACAAACAGTGGAAGAAAATGAATAAACAGTTCAATATCTGAACATGGAAAAAACAAAACAAAACAAAGTGAGTAAAATCTGGGAATGAAAAATTTAGGAACTCAAACAAGGACCTCAGAGGCAAGCCTCGCCAAAAGAGAATGCAAGAGATGGAAGAGAGACTCTTGGACATTGATGACATGATAGAAAAAAATGGATACCTTGGCCAAAGAAAATGTTAAATCTAAAAAACAAAAGAAAACAACTCACACAAAACATCCAGAAAATCTGGGACATCAGGAAATTATTTAAGATAATAGGAATAGAGGAAGGAGAAAAAACTCAGGTCAAAGGTACAGAAATATTTTTTTCTTTTTCTCCTTTCTTTTTCTTTCTTTCTCTCTCTTTTTCATTCTTTTCTCTTTCTTTCTCTCTTTTTCTCTCTCTCTTTCTCTTTCTTTCATTCTTTCTCTCTCTCTTTCTTTCTTTTTGAAACACCGTGTCTCTGTGTAACCCTGGCTGTCCTGGACTCCTTTTGTAGACCAGAGTGGTCTCAAACTCACAGCAATCTGCCTGCCTCTACCTTCCTGAGGATAAATATTTTCAATATATCATAGAAGAAAATTTTCCTAACCTAAAGAAGGGGATGCCTACAAAGGTACACAAAACAGACTGACCAGAAAAGAAAGTCCCCTCAGCACATAATAATCAAAACACTAAATATACAGAACAAAGAAAGAATACTAAAAGCTGCATGAAGAAAGACCAAGCAACATGTGAAGGCAGTCCTAGTAGAATAACGCCAGCTTCTCAACAGAGACTTTAAAGGCCAGACGGTCCTGAACAGATATTCTGTAGACTCTAAGAATCCACAGATGTCAGCCTAGACTATAATACCAAGAAAAACTTTCAATCACAGTAGATAGAAATGCCAAATTTAAGCAATATCTATCTACATATGCAGCCCTCCAGAAAGTGCTAGCAGGAAAACTCCAACCTAAAGAGGTATCCACCCTCAAAAAGACACAAGGAGTAAACAATCCCAGACCAGCAAATCAGAAAAAGGGTAACACACACACACACCACACATACCACACACCCACACACACTACCACCACCACCACCACAACAAAAATAATCGGCATTAACAAATTCCTCATGCCCAGCAGTGGTGCCCCACGCCTTCAATCCCAGCACTCGGGAGGCAGAAACAGGAGGGTCTCTGTGAGTTCGAGGCCAGCTTGGTCTACAGAATAAGTTCCAGGACAGTCAGAACTACACAGCGAAACCCTGTCTTGAAAAGCCAAAACGAACCAACCAAGGAAAAGCCAAACCAAACCTGCACCACCAACATCAACTATAAAAACCAACCAAATAAACACCACCCACTGACATCTCTAAACGTCAGTGGTCTCAATTCCCCAATAAAAAGACACAAACTAACACAATGGATGTGAAAGCAGGATCCAGCCTCTTGCTGCATCCAAGAGACACACTTTTAGCTGGGCTTGGTGGCTCGAACCTGTAACCACAGAACTCAGGGAGGCAGAGGCAGGTGGATCTCTGAGTTTGAAGCCAGCCTGGTCTACAAAGTGAGTCCAGGACAGCTGAGGCTACACAGAGAAACCCTGTCTTGTAAAAAACCAGAACCAAACCAACCAACCAACCAAACAAACAAACAAACAAAAACCCCACACTTTTACATTAGGGATACATATCACTTCAGAGTGAAAAGATGAGAAAAAATATTTCAAGCAAATGGACCTAAGAAGCCAGCTGGTATAGCCATTTTAATATCTGACAAAATAAACTTCAAATCCACCATGAGGTCATTGCAATTCTTAACACCTATGCACCAAACACAAGGGCACCCGAGTTCAGAAAGATGCAGATGATATGACAGTATACATAAATGGCACAAAAAATTCCACTGGGGAACTCTGACAGCCAATAAACACTTTTTAAAAAAGACACTGGATCCAAAATTAACTTACAAAAATCAGCCCTCCTAGATGTAAATGACAAACGAAATGAGAAAAAGAAAATCAGAGAAACAGCACCTTTCACAGTAGCCTCAAATAACAAAATATCTTGGTGTAACTCTAACCAAGGAAGTGAAAGATTTGTTATGGTGACAACCTCAAGCCAGACAGTGGTGATGGCGGTGGTGTGGTGGTGCTGCTGCTTCTCACCTTTAACCCCAGTGGGAGCAGGCAGATCTCTGTGAGTTCGAGGCCAGCCTGGTCTACAGAGCTAGGCTCAGGACAGCCAAGCTACACGAAGAAATCTTCTCTCGAAAAACAAAACAAAACAAACAAAATCTCTGTTGTCTTAAAGAAGAAAAAAAATCGTTCTTTGATTTTGGTTATGCAAAGAACAAGCAGGACATTGCCTTATAATTCTCTTGGCTCATTACCAGGTGATAGAAACATCTTTCTTCAGATCTTTGCCATTAGCATGGTGTTTCTTAGGTCCTTCTGATGCTTTTAGCACATTTCTCGTTAATGAATGATCAGTTTCGTCATTACCTGGTGCTAGGGGCCTGGTAAACCCATAAGGGATCTGATATGTGTTATAGGCAATGGGTGATTTTTATTTCTAATTATTTGTTGTAGTCAAATAAATATCGAAATTAATTCTGAATCATCCAGAATAAGCTTGGCAGTTTCAATATGTAAGAGTTCGATTGCAACTCTTTCTGTATATTGTGAGTCAGTAACTATATTTCGAGATTCATATATGCTGTATCATTCCATAAGAATGGCATACAACTATGGTTTTTGAACTGACTCGTAAGGGCTCTGAGCCATTTTACTTATTTTTCCTGACTTATAACCTGCCTTTCGTGATTTATTTGCATCTATGTAGAAATTGGTGCCCCTTTTACTTTATGAGGGAGAATCCAATTAGTTCTTTTTAAAAGTTGAAGTCTTTTGCTTTGGGGATATTTGTTGTTTACCTCTCTCCGGAAATTACTGCAGCCTCTTTGCCAATGTTATTTTCTGCCCATAATGAGGCCATTTCAGCATTAGTAAAGGTACTGAACTCTCTGCTGGGTCTGTTCCTGCTAATTGACAAAGTCTCATTTTTTTTCTTTCAGAATCAGTTCAGAAACCTTTCCTACACAGGTCTTTAATTTTTTTCCTATTTGTCCTCTGACCTTCTACACTCAACCTAGAAGCTGAAAATTTACCTCCTGGAGAGGCCAATCTGAATGCCAAGATTTTTGTGAAATTGCTGTCACATCTATCTGCTCTTGTATCTACTAACCCTTCAATTTCAATGCCGTGTATTTGTATTTTCAGCTTTGTCTCTGATCATTTATAGCAGTTTGCCAAAATATTTGTTTTGTGGTCTCTCCTGAATATTTTGTTTTATCTATTGAAGCTGTTCTGTCCTTTATTATATCCAGAGCAAGGTTGTTTTTAACAATAGGAAAGTAAATCTTTTAGCTGCTCTATGGATGAATTTCTCCTATGCTGACAGGAAACAATTGAATTGAATTTGATGTCAGGGCCTGCAGCAAATCCCCTGGTGTTTCCTGTTCGATTTTCCCTTGTTGACATGCATTCATTAGTCCAATATCTGCCTTTGCCCCACCTTCTGCATACTCCAGAAGGCTGGGCTTTCTTTTTGGAAGAAAAAAAGGACCAATCAGCTTAAAGGTTAGCTGATAAAACTATGTCTAGTTAGCCAAAAACGGTAATATTGCTTTGCATTCTTAGCCAAAGTGTGCCCTCTCCTGTCCTTTGCACTGTTTTTTTTTTTTTTTTTTTTTTTTTTTTTTCCTATAAAAAGGCTACCCTCAAAGCAGGTCAATGTCACAGTTAGTCTCCCAAGTCCTTACAATGTCCCTGATTGCAATCAGCTTGGAAAAGGCATTTAATAAACCATGCATATCCAGCTGAGACCAGAGTCTGAGTGGTTTGTATGGCTGTTCGTGTGCTACAACACACTAAGATCAACAATTAATAAATGGGACCTCATGAAGCTGAAAAGCTTCTGCATGTCAGAGGACACTATCATTCGGACAAAGAGGCAGCTTACAGAATGGGGAAAATATTTTTATGAACTCCATAGCTGATAGACGTATAATATCCAAAATGTGTAAGGAATGCAGAAAACTGGATATCAAGAAAACAAATAACCCAATTAAAAAATAAGATACAGATCTAAACGGAGAATTCTCAAAAGAATCTCAAATGGCTGAGAAATATGTAAAGAAATGTTAAAATTCCTCAGCCATCAGGAAAATCAAAACTACTTTGAGATTCTATCTTTTTGTTTTGTTTTTGTGTTTTTTTCAAGACAGTGTTCCTCTGTGTAGTCCTGGCTGTCCTGGAACATGCTTTGTAGACCAGGCTGGTGTCAAACTAAGAGATCTGCCTGCTTCTGCCTCTCGAGTGCTAAGATTAAAGGCACAGGCCGCTATGCCTGGCTGAGAGTCCATGTCAGAATGGCTAAGGTCAGTAACACAAGAGAGAGCTGGTGCTGGTGAGGATCATTGCATGAAACCTGATGACACTGTGAACCCCGAGATATTGTTGTATACTGGAAAAAAACCGACTCTGCTGGCCAGTCTAAACACAGCTTGGTCGTGGAACTGGTTTTTCTGGGGTCTAACACTATCTGCCGATCAGGGTAAAGCTCTCTCCTACTCCTGCTCCTGGAGAACAGCCCCTCCTCCCACCAAAAACTCGTAAAAATAATCCCTCGAAAGAATCCAGGTCATTGTCTTAGTTCCTTTTCTATTACTGTGACGAAACACCATGGCCAGAGAAGGAAGGGTTTATTTGGGCTTATGAGGGTCAGGGGCCATCATCGTCAAGGTGGGAAACTTGGCAGCAGACAGACATGGCAGCTGGAGCAGTACGGTGAGTCACATCTCAAACGGGAAGCATGAAACAGAGAGTGAGAGCCTCAAAGCCTGTCCCAGGCGGAAGTTTCCTTTTCTTCTTCTTCTTCTTCTTCTTCTTCTTCTTCTTCTTCTTCTTCTTCTTCTTCTTCTTCTTCTTCTTCTTCATCTTCATCTTCTTCTTCTTCTTCTTCTTCTCTTCTTCTTTTCTTCTTCTTCTTCATCTTCTCCTTCTCCTTCTTCTTCTCTTCTTCTTCTTCTTCTTCTTCTTCTTCTTCTTCTTCTTCTTCTTCTTTTCTTCTTCTTCTTCGTCTCACTGATTTATGTATTAATTTATTTTGGTGGGTGAAGGTGCATGTTCCACAGTAGACATGTGGAGGTCAGAGGTCCACAAGTCAGTTGTTCCTTCCACCACTAGATTTCACGGGTGTGAACTACCCTGCTCAGCTAAAGAGGCCTTTAAAGTTCATTGTCCATGTAATATATGTTAACTAAACACCAACTGTTTCATTGTACCAATCCTAGGAAAGAATAAAAACAAAACAACATTACTTCCAGAGGACTTGGTTTATAGCTCACTGGCAAAGCATATGCTTAGCATGAAAGAGGCTCTGGGCTCAATGTCCAGCATTCATTTTCCCAACACCCACACACCTATCCCCCCCCAAAAAAAAAAGATTTGACAAGATCACAATTTAGCAAACTATAAAGGCAGATGCAAAGTTATTGGCATCCTTTTTTTTTAAGGTTTATTTATTTATTATGTATATAATGTTTTTACTATGTATTTACTATGCATATGATCACTTTGGAAATCAATCTGGTGCTTTCTCAGAAAACTGGGAATAGTTCTACCTCAAGAACCAGCTATGCTACTCCTGAGCAAACACCCAAAAGATGCTCCACCATACAACAAGGGCATTTGTTCAACTATCTGCATAGTGGCTTTATTCATAATAGCCGGAAACTGGAAACAACCTAGATGTCCCTCAACTGAAGAATGGATAGAGAAATTATGGTACATTTACACAATGGAATACTACTCAGCTATTAAAAATCAGAGAAATCATGAAATGTGCAGATGAATGGATGGAGCTAGAAAAGATCATCCTAAGTGAGGTAACCCAGATGGAGAAAGACATACATGGTATATACTCACTTATGGGCATGGTGGTGCATACCTTTAATCCAGGCGCTCAGGAGGCAGAGGCAGGCAGATCTTTGTGAGTTCGAGGACAGCCTGGTCTACAAAATTGAGTCCAGGATACACAGAGAAACCTTGTCTTGAAAAACCAAACCAAACCAACCTACCAACCAACCAAACAAACAAACAAACAAACAAACAAAACCCCAATACTCTAAACCAGGCATACACCTGTAATTCCAGCATTTAAGAGGCTGAGGCAAGAGGGCTGAGAGTTCCAGGAATGCTTGGGCTACATAGCAAGATCCTGTATTTAAAAAAATAAAACAAAAATGGAGGCATGGAAAGATAGCTCACAGGTTAAGAGCACTGGCTGCTTTTCCAGAAATCCCAGGTTTGATCCTTAGCACCAACATGGTGGCTCAGAAATGTGTGTTGCTCCAGAGGCTCTATCACCCTCTTCTGCCCTTCGTGGGCACCAGCGATGCACACAGACATGCCTATAGGCAATGAAGGGTTCTGGTAGGCCTGAGTGTTAGTATTTAGGCACCTGCTTCTGGGTTGCCTAGCAACCTATGATGTCATCACGTGTTGCCAGCCAGGTAGCCACACCTGGGAGGTGTGGTTATCTTGCTCCTTAAAAGGACCAGCCTGCCACTTTGTCTCTCTCTTGGCTCTTGCCCTCTCCTCTCTTTCCCTCTCCCCTTTCTCTGTCGGGCACCCCCTCTCTTCCTATCATGTCTCTCTCTCTTCATCTCTATCTAATAAACCTCTTTATATAAAATCTGCTGTGAACATCATCAGCATTTTATTTGGTCCTAACATTGGTGCGTTGGTCGGGAAGGGCTCTCCTGGTAGCACCTGGTCTCGTCATGCCAGGACCCCTTTAATCAGACCATGAATACCTGCAACAGATTTTTTTTTCTGCTCTACCTGTTCCTAACAACCACCTATGCCTGAAAACCTTTTCTTTCTCTCAACTGCCCAGCCCTTACTGAGCACACCTGTTCTGATGCTTGCAGCTGCTCACATTCCACATCCTGTCAAGTGCTTTGAGCACCAAGCACTGGGGACATGGTGTACACTTATGCCATGCCAAAATCGGCTCATGCCAGATGCTGAAACTGCCACTTTGTACACAGAATGCTTCTAAATTATTGCTGTTAGGTAAGCAATTGCTGGAGACCCTGCCCACACACAGATGGCTTTAAATTGCACTGCTGCCTCAGGCCCCACAGCTGAGATTTTAAATCTCCCTTGGAATGCCTGCTGGAAGAGGCTGGCTTACAGAGGAGAGTTTTCAGACTTCAGATCAGCCATGCCATGTGCACGCAGAGAGTTTTGAACCAGGCTGGGACAGCCATCCTACAAGCAAGCACCTGGTCTCACTATGCAGCTATGGCCACACACAGCACACGGCTAGCTGCCATCTTTGTTTTGGGATAAGGAGGGTAGAGCCATGCCTTCAGTGTCATCTCCACTAAGGGCAAGCACATGGTTTCACGGCCATCTTAACTTAGGGCAAATAAAGACAGTCACATGATTGGCCGCCATCTTGGTTATAAAACAAACAAAAAAGCTGTTGTTTCCCTCACTGCCAGCTGCTTTTACTACTTTGTTTCTGTCCCACTGTTTTTGGAACTGCAAAAGTGCAGTCTCTATAGGCCCTAAAAAGCCACTGCACCCCTTCCTACCTCCATTCTAAAGCTGCCTATCTGCCCCTATCCTTTCCTGCGGATGAAATTCCCTCTACGAGAACTTTATCAGCCTTACTGCTGATAAAGCCCTGGTACCAGGCACCGAGGTTCTCAGGTTTAGCAGGGCTAAGCCCATGACCTGCTGTGGTATTTGGTTGATGAACCACTAGCCACATGGTCCATTCCCATTTCCCCTTTCTCATTTGCAGGGACTGCTTCTTCATACTTTCTCCTCTTAGGGAAACCTCTGGCTTCTACACCTATATTTGCCCTACTCAAATGTCTAATATCCAGTAACACTAAGAGCAATCCGTGAAGCAAAAAAAACAATTCCCTAGTTCTCCTTTCTCAAAGTCTTGTCTGTTTCTCTCTACCTGCTATCTCACTAAATATACTCTCTGGTTTCTTTTTATACTCTCAAGAAAAAAAAAAAAACTTAAACTGCAAACCTAAAAGGTGACCATGTGGTATGAACAATTTTAATCATAATTAATTCTCTGTTTATTTTATCTTTTTTTAGACTAGGAAAGCAACAAGCCTCATTTTAAATTGGTATGGATTTTTATAAAAATTCGAAGTTATGTTTTACAATATATATAATGTCTTTATCAATTCCTAAATTAATAAATGCTGTTTCTCCTGCTATAAGCTGCCTATGATCCAGATTCACCACTAGGCTTTCTAGCTAATAGGTTTGCTATAATAAATTAAGTGTAATTTTAATTGCTTTATACTGTTCTACTATATTGTTGGTTTCAAAACTCATAACTCGGGTTACTATGTATAAGTTTTTACCAATACTCTAAATTAAGATCTATTAATTTTAGAGGCATTTATTTATGTATATTAAAACTTGGTCATTGGGCTATATCTTTACTATCAGAAGGTTAAAATATGCTTGGTCTTGTTTTCTAAAAATGATATTACTATTAATCTATAGTATAGCCTTAGACTTTTATAAGCTATAAACTTTTTATATACTAAATCATACAGAAAACTGTTATGCTCTCACTTTAAGGGACTATATTTATGACTTCTACGGCTCCAACTTAACAGGGACAAAACCTAAACTTCTAATATTTAGTTGTTAACAAATGCAAGTTAATAGTCATCTCATAGATGTCCAAAAATATATTTATAGTCGTACAGATGCAAACATGGTCTCACTGCCGTCTTTAATAAACAGCTGAGGATGGTCCTTGAGTCACCACACAGGAGTTGGTAAAAATAAGAAGAGACGAGCCTTCCGGACAGGCTCATCCAGAGCAATAACTACGCCCTGGACCTTGGCTGCTGCTGCTCTGAGGCTGTTGGCATTCCTGCGCAGAAGACAAGAGGTCTGCAGTGCCCTATTCCACTGGGGTATAGCCAGAAGTCAATTCTGCCAGGTGACTGTTTCAAATGCAGCCAGGAAGGTTGCTGGTCCTATGGTTGCCTCAACAAGCCATGGCTGCCTGCTGGCACACTGGCCTCTGGAAGTCAAAATGCTCCCATGCAGGCTTGTCCTCTGTGCCCAACCATGGAGGTTCAACCAGCACAAGAACCACAGACACTTCCAGCCTTTGAGCTCCTTGGCAAAGGACAAATGGCTCCTTGATTCGGTGACCTCCACCACCCTCGCCCAGCCCACGGTAACATTGCAGGTCTGTTTTGGCCTCACACTGGGATCCCATGGACATGTTGCCAATTTCTGTCTTGGGAGACTCCAGAAGCCTTCTCAGTTCTCTTCATATGCAGGAACCAGGCCTTAAGCCTAAGTCCTAGAGTTGCTGTTGTCAGGCAGGCCTAGACACAATATGCCTGGTTGCCAGACTCAAGAAACAGGCCTCAGGTGTAACCTTTACCATCCCTTTAGCTAAAGGACAATAAATGTTCATAGAGGTCTCACCTGTGTCTCATGGTAAATAACTGGATACAAAGACCTAAAAAAATGTTTGAGGGTCTAAAAAGTGTTTTAAGGTTGGTAAATGCAAGTTATAAAGGTTGCAAGGTCTAAAGTGATTTAAGGTATCCTAAATAGGTAAAAAGGCTTAATATTTCCTCCTGTTGCTCTGCTACTGTTATATTGACTGTCCAGAGCTTTGACCTTTATCAATAGAGCTCTGATTTATTAATGTAACTCTAATACAAAACATTCCACTATACCCCCCACTATCATGGTTCTAAGCTCAAGATTTTAAATCTCCATAATGTGTGCTTATACTCAAGGTTAAGATCAAATGATCTTAACTTCACGAAAGGCTTCTTCCCTTCAGAGCTCACCTTAAAGAATGCTTATGCTCTTAACACGAATGTGTATTCTACTGCCTTTTCTACAATGTATATTTCAGTGCAGATTACAATTGTGATGCTAACAGGTCTAAAGTTTTATCTCCTTTGCAAAACTTAAAAGTAATTATTGTAAGCTGCAGGAAACCCACCTGAATCCACCCCTCAGGTCAGTTGGGCTCCAGATAAGTACTGCACCTATTGCCTATCTCAGAGGGTGGGATTCCTCCCCTTTCCCTGGCTTTGGGACTTCCCTTTCCTGCCTAATTGATTGCTACCTCCTACATGCAGCACCGCTGGATTGGTGAGTTCTCATCACTTGTCAGCATGAATGCCTCTCTTGTTAGGGGAAGCTTGATGTTGAGCGTCCAGCAACTTCCTACTACCTTTTGAGACAGAGGGACCCACCACCACCACCACGATCTTCACTGGCTACAGTTGACCCTTTTTGCTGACCTCCATTTAGGACTTCGTCTTTCCCTTGGTAGAGATTTTTTTTCCAGTCTAACTTCACAGACTTTCATCAAGCTGGACCTGCACTTTCCCACCCAGCCATGGATGTTCTTACATACCATGGACAGCATCAACACAGCCTGTTCTTCCTGGACTTGGCCAGCATTTCAGCCTTTTGACCTCTCTACAGCTCCTCCAGTGTCAGCAGGAAGTAGCCAGAAGAGAATCTATGCTTGATATTCACTTATTAACAAAAGGCTGGAATGGTGTGCTTTAGGACCAGGACAAGCATCTCCAGGTTCTCCCAGCATTCCTCAGTCCCTACCTGCTGCCTTGCGTGGCTGGCAACTTTCTACTGGCAACCCTCTACCCTGAACTTTCCAGGGCAGGGGCTTTCCCTTCTCCTCTTGACCATGTAATCTGGCCATTTTGTTGCTATTATTTTTTTCTCTCTCTTAACCCCTTGCAAGGCAACCAAGAGCTGTTTCCAGCGAACCTAAATTTATATACTTTAACTTACCTTACATAAGAAGCAGCCCAAGTTACTTATTTTTTAATTATAGAAAAAGGGAGGAATGTTAGTATTTAGGCAGCCTGCCTAGCAACCTATGATGTCATCATGTATCACTGGCCAGGTAGCCACACCTGGCAGGCGTGGTTATGTTGCTCCTTAAAAGGACCAACCTGCCACTTTGTCTCTCTCTCTGTGCTCTTGCCCTCTCCTCTCTTGTCCTCTCCCCTTTCTCTGTTGAGGCGTCCCCTCTCTTCTCCCTATCATGTCTTGCTCTTTTCTCTCTCTCTCTCTTCATCTCCATTTAATAAACCTCTCATATAAAATCTCATATAAAATGCTGTGTGCATCATCATCATTTAATTTGGTCCTAACTGAGCATGGTAAACATGGCTCTGGCGTGCCTTGCCTTCCCCCATTCCCTTCTCCCCCTTTCTAAAAACTATTAGATTACATTTGTAAAGCTGGCCACCACCCTCTGTTCCCTTATTTGGCCACTTCTTCCTCTTGAGGCTGGTCCAGCTATCGAAGTATTGAAGTCCAACAATCAAAAGCTCCTATCTGGATACCCTAATTAACCTGTCCAATCAAATTTAAACACCTCATCCTAGCAGGAAGTTTCCCCCTTTACCTTTATAAACTGCCATTTGCCTGTGGGCCATGTCTGTCTGTTCTCTCTCCAGAGGCAGTCCTTTGTCCCTCTAGGGCAAATATCCCTTCCCTGCCTCTCCCGTTCACCCTTCCCCTTCTTTCTTGTCCTCTGTCTCCTGCCTTTTTCTCCTTTCCCTTTGTTTCTCTGGGACAAATGCATCTCCTTTGTGCCGAGAACTTGATCTTGGTGTGTGCTATACAGACACCGGTCATTTCAGGCAAAGCACTCCTACACATAAAATAAAGAAACTGATTTAACAAGTAAAAACAACAAATCAAAATGAGGGAGGTGATGGCTCACTCCTTTAATCCCAGCACTCAGGAGGCAGATCAGCCCTGTCTACACAGTGAGTCCCAGGACAGCCAAAGCTACTACATGAAGAAACAAAACAAAACATCAAAATGATAATATTCTAAGTTGCTGCATTAGACGAACTTATTCTGATTTCGGACAACAGTAACTCAAGTTAACACCCATTCACCGTACTTTAGTTTCACTACTGTAGACAGGCTAATCTGAAGCCGTTGTGTAGGGGATGGGTCCAGTGACTCCATGCACATCTGGAGTGTGTGAAGGGCACAATAGGGAATTTCCAGAGAGAGGCTGTGACACTGGGACCCTGTGTCCACCAAAGCTGGCTTCAAGATGACTGCTGTCTGCAAGCAGGCCCCCTGGAAACAAACATGCACTGTCCTCACTCCGGAAATAACGCTGCTGGAGTAGTCGGTACACCCTAAAAACAGTAAAGCTGTGGTTTGTGCCATCTTTCACTACAAATTTACAAACTGGAAACAAAACAAAGACAAGCCGGGTGAAGTGTGCGTGAGTGAAGTGTAGTGAGTGGTTCCGGGAGTCCCGGATGTCAGGGGAGACACGGGGAGATTGGACAGGATCACAGACATCCTGCTGGTTTGGCATATGAATGAAGGTAGCCACCGCATGCCTGTCCTTGTCTTGCCTCCTCTGGCTGTGTTAACTCTGTGTCCCTTCACATCATTTGCTTGCTTCTGGTGGCTTTGTGTTTTCTGGTGTGCTTATAAGTCTTGTTGCAGAGATGGGAGTCAGGCTGAGCACAGCCAAGCTGCTCTTGATTTGCATGCTGCAACGATGGGTTCTAGGAGTTCCCTGAGGCGGACTACAGAGTCAAGATGTCATCTAGAAAGCTGCGCACGCTGTGAGCTAGAATGGCCTGCTCTTGATATGGGATAGGCAGATGCAGGGTTATTCAACTCAAACTGCCAAGAGAGTCTGCCAGGTGGTCACAGGAAATGCCACTCTGATCAGATTCCTCACATCTGCCGTTGGCTCTCCCTCCTCCTAGGAGGAAGAGGAGGAGGAAAAAGAGGAGGAGAAGGAAGAGACAGAGGAGGAGAAGGAGAAGGAAGAGAAAAAGGAGGTGTAGGAGGAAGAAGAGGAGGACGGTGAGGTGGAGGAAAAAGAAGGGGAGGTGAAGGTGGAGGAAGAGAAGGAAGAGGAGTAGGAAGAAGTGAAGGAGGAGGAGAGTGAAGAGGTCTGGTGGGTTGTCTCCATCCTACCAGAAGCCGTGGGGCCACCCCTTCTCTTAAAACTTCATCAGGGTACACACCTGGTATTTTCTACCCCACCCAGATGAAAGGGTTGAAGAAGTTACTTGCCGCTGTGCCCAGGTGAGCCCAAGCAACGCTGGGTGTTCGGAACAGGGACTTAGTCCTGGCTAACACTGGGAACTGGATGTTACTAAAGTTACCCAGACAAGGTTTGCCTAGTTCCTGTATTTCCTAGTTTTTGTAGATACTTATCTTTCAGGATGGTGGACGCTTTTCCCGCCAGGTCAAGTTACTGATGGAGATCTGGGGAACAGCCCTACGGTACTCACAATTTTATGGGTGCCTCACCATCATCATAAATCAAAGAGGGATTATCATTGCTCCTTCCTGGCTGCAAGACTGAATCTGCCCAGGGCAGACATAAAGACACATATATCTCCATCCATCAGGAAAAATTCTTCCTAGGATCGTCACCCCGGATTCAAACTTGGGACCTGCAAGTCGTATGAGTTAAGCTCCAAATGCTGGCTGTACAGGTCAGACCTGGGGATTTAGGCTTAAATTGAGAGGTTTTGGAAACAAGCTCAACATAGAATTCACTACACAGAGAATACCCCCTGCTGGGCTAATCCCACAGGTCCTGAAAGAAGCTGGTTGCCCCCACTCAAAATCCAAAGTACTTTTTGTCCTTCTTGTTTTTTGGGCCAACTTAATCTGTAATGTCAAGTCAAACCCTAGTTTTAACTGAAGAAGACAGCCATTGGCTCTGTGCATCCCAGCATCCCTCTGACCCAAGCCGGCCTACCCCAACCCCTTCCTGTCACCCTGACATAGCTGGATAAACCATACCATCCCTTATCTAGGACAGGATGGTTGACTCAGCCTGGATCCCCAAACTCCCCTTCTATTTGGGTATAGGGAGGGACCAACGTCTCTTTTTCCCCTGCTCTGCCCCACCAAAAGACACAAGTTATAGGTCCCTGGGAGATTTACGAGGGAAAGATCCTGTGCTGATTTTTTTCAAGCTTTGCCATCCCTAATTCCCCTTATTGTCTATCTTACAGTAGATCTAAAAACATTACAATATGCTTCCTGGCCCCACTGGGGACATGGTGGGCCTGCACATTTGCAAGAAGCCAGATGTTCAACTGTTGAACATCTGGAATTGGAGCCCTACGGGGAATGTTTTTGTGCATTGGTCTGTGCATACCCCATGCTGGAGTGAGCGCACACACACACGCACACACACACACACACACACACCATATATGGGAAGAAGTGAAAAATGGTGCTTCTTGCCACATAAAATCCTCACCTGAAAAAGGAGGGGAGTTTCAGCTGTCTTTCTCCCTCTCCTCTAGGGGCTGGAGTTGCAGGCTCTGCTACCTTGGGAGATCTCAGCTCTGGCCTTTCAGGACCAGAATTCCAGATACCTGAGAGCCAGAGGGGATCAGCATACCCACGCCTCAGGGACTCCACGTGACAGCTTGAAATACAAGTGAATTCCCTAGCAGAAGTAGTTTTACAAAACTTCCAGAGACTAGATTTGTTGTTCCTAAAAGGAAGGAGGACTTTGTGCTGACCTGATTTAAAAAAAAAAAAGCTGTTTTTATACCCACAACTCAGGAATAATGAGAGAGACTTTAAATAGGGTTAAAAAGGTAACTTAGATGCAGGAGTGAAGGGGCAATTTGGGGCCTCTAGTTGGCACCAGTCCCTTTTCTCTTGGTCCCCATAGCTTGCCACCCTTTTGCCTGCCTTAGCTGCTTTTACTGTTCCTTGGCATTATACTTGCCCCTAGCATTTTAAATTAGTTGCTAACCTACGTTAGAAGAATCAGCTCTGTCAAGTATAAACCTGTACCCCAAAACCAATCAGTGATTTCATGAAAATGGTCTTGAGCCAGTGGGGGATACAATGACTAAGGAAACTCCATTTTGTGCTAGGCACCCATTTTAGTAGGCATCTGCCTAGTGTAGCTGTAAATGCTGCAGAAACGAAGTAATTATGGATTTCGCCTTTAAAAGCCCTTCCTTCACCCTCTTCTGGGCAGCAGGTCTCTCACTTGGGTTAATAAATTTGGCTACCTATAGTCTGATTGAGTCTGGCGGTCTTTTTCTGATGCTACTTGCCATTACGAAGCAAAGCCAAGTTTAGATTGTTCTTTTGAGGCAGAATCTTGCTGTGTAGAGCTGGCTCTACATTTAGCCCAGGCTGGCCTCTTGCTCCAAGCACTCTTCCATCCTACTCTCCTGAGTACTCTCCTGATTTACAGGCGTGAGCCACCACACCCAGATGAGATTTAGATTTTAATAGTCTGTTATGCTGCAGGATGGCAGGTGGCTTAGAGAGAGACAAGTAGAGAAAGATGCCCCAATAAAAAAAAGCAAAAGCAACCGTCTGCTGGAAGGATGGTGAGGGGCTGAAGTTACTGAGGCCGAGGAATGTCCTGTTCACCTTTGTATCCCAGCCTGACGTAATGCCTGACACAAGGAATGAATGAACTCAAGCAATATTTATTAATTGAGCGATATTTATATTTCTTACTGTATATTCCTGTGATATCTCCACTTTGGGCTGTATAATTATAGTTCTAGTGAGTGAAATGATTCATAGTGGAGTTCTGGGTGATTCCACAAAATTTATAGAACATAACATGAACATAACATAAGCGTATATAGCACCAAAAAGAAACGGGAAAAGTCCGCCTGCTGTGATCACAGTTTATTATGCTGTTGATCCTTCCTACGCCCTGTTTTCCCGGCTGGTTTTGTGTCAACTTACCACAAGCTACAGTCATCAGCGAGGAAGGAGCCTCGGTTGAGGAAAGGCCTCTGTAGAATGGGCTTTAGGCAGGCCTGTAGGGCATTTTCTTAATTAGTGATTGATGTGGAATGGGTCAGCCCAGTGTGGGTGGGGCCACCTCTGGGCTGGTGGCCCCCGGTTCTATGAGAAAGCAGGAGGAGTGAGCCACGTGGAGCAAGTCAGGAAGCAGTACCCTTCCATGGCCTCTGCTTCAGCTCCCGCCTCCAGGATCCTGCCCTGCTTGAGATCCTGTCCTGACTTCTTCAAGGAGGAACAGGATGAACAGCGCGATGGGAGTGTAAGCCGAATAAACGAATAAACCCTTTCCTCCCCAAGTTTCTCTGGTCATGGTGTTTTGTTTTTTTTTTTTGGTCACCACGGCAATAGTAACCCTAACTGGGAAACTGTCAGCCCCAGGTCTGCTTCTACCCTTCGAAACATCCAGGCACGGGTCTGTGCAGGCACCAGTCCCGACGAAGCGGTGGGGCAGGAGCCAGGAGGGAGAAAATCTTCAAGCATTGAAGCCCTGTTGCAGCCCCTCTTGGCTCGGAGCTCTCCCAGTGACAAAGCAACAGCAGCTCTTAGATGACACCCCGGGGTGAGCTTGTGCTCTTATTTGGGGTGAACAAGGACTATATGAACCTTGGGGAGTGGGCGGGGGTTTTCAGGGAGGCTGCATATCATTGGTTGGGGCTGAGGCGCTGAGAATGTCTTCTCTGCACGGAGAGGAATTCCAGGCGCTAGGCTGGGAGACTACCTCGAGAATTGTAAGGGCGAGGGTAGCAGGATGACATGGGCCTGGGGCCTGCAGGCACAGGACAGGGAGGGAGCCGTCCTTATTCCTGCTGGTCTCAAGACTGAGATTTTCAGGGTCTGGACACGTCTTCACCTCCCTTTGGTTTCATACTGGTTTCCCCGGTGGCACAGTCCGTGTGCCCCACGGGAAACCGGCTTTGCCTTAGGAACCAAAGTGATGTGTGTAAGAGTATAGATTTGTAGTGTGTATTAGTGTGTGTGGGTGTTGGGCATGTGAGAGGGTGGGTGCTCGTATGGGTGCTCACATGTGTGTGGAGGCCGGGGAATGACACTGAATGTGACTCCTCGGGAGATGTCCAGCTTGGCTCTTGAGACAGCATCTCGTCTGGAGTTCTCACTGCGTAGGCTAGGCTGGACAGGGAGCAAGCTTTAGGGACTCACTGTCTGTCTTTGACTCCCTACTTCTGGGATTGTATGCACATAATCCCATTGTCGGAGGTAGGTCTAATGCCTGTTACTGGCCCTCAAGATCCGGGTACACCTGTCCTTGTGTGTAAACCTACCTGATGGGCTAATTAAACAGCCTATACCTGAGTAGGGCAGAATAGGGTAGGCTCGGCTAAGGTTCCTGGGCTTGGAGAGGACAGAGAGAATCACGGGAAACAGACTGATGGGAAGAGAGAAAGAAGGAAGACGCCACAGTGCGTCAGCATGGAGAAGAAACCATGAGGGCTGGGAGGAAGGACTCCAGTCATGGCGTGAAAAGGCCAGATGAAGAATATAAGCAAGTACCATGGGGTTAGGTATGGAAAGTAGAACAGATGAGGAGGATTAAGGTGGACGGCACTGGATGGGGACTAGGAGCTGGATGGTGAGGTTATTGAGACAATGTAAGTGAAATATCGTCCCAGCTAAAGGTAAATAAGGCGATTATAAATCTATCAGTTGTCTGTCTTATTATTTGTGATAGTGGGTTAAATAATACTGCCATGATAATCTTAGGGCTAGTAATACACATTATATAGCCCAACACTCATATTTATTTTTTTAATTTACAACACTTCATACTTACTTGCTGAACTATCTCCCTAGGCCAAGAATATAGGTTTTCATGTCAAGGGTTGTTTCAATAATCATGGCAATAAAAAGACCAGAGCCAGATGGCCTGTTAATTAAATTGTGGGGAGAATAAGCCAACTAGTGGCTGCCATTGCCTGTGACATGCACATAAGTTGTTGAGGGGTCTGCTTTTGAAATATTTTTAATTATTTGAAACCATAGTTTAATGGTGAATTAGAGCTGTATGTGGTTGTATAACCCAAATCTAAAATGGAGAGAATGAAGAGAAATGTGGGAGAGAGGGACAGGACAGATGATCACAAGAAGGCAGTCCACCAGGCGGGACTGTTAACCACTGTCATGCTGGGGGTCTGATACCATTCCGTCCCTACACTGGAAATTCAGAGCTAGTTTCACCTGTGCCCATATTTCTTCTGCTTTTTTATGGGGGGGAGTGTCGAGTGGAAAGCAGACCTAGCGTTTACTCTGTAGCTCAGGCTAGACTCACAACGTCCTTTCTGCCTCCACCATTTCAGTGGCAGGTATGAGTTATCTGGCCTGGATTTTTGTTTGTGTAGTTGGTTCTTCTGTTTTACAATGGGGAATGACTGCTTTTTTGCATTTTTCAGTTTAATTATTAATTTTTGGACTTTGACTTTCTTGGTGTCCTCCAGATCAGTTAACATGTGGGGAGAAGCTTTCAAAGGCCTCCACATATCACACAAAATAAAAAGGGAAAGCCCCCACAAGCTCTGCACAGAGGCATGTGTGGGGCCTCTTCATTTGTGCAGGTGATGCAAAGGATGTAGGAGTCTGATATTGCTGTGATTTCAGAGCTTAATTTCTCCCAAGACTGTGCTCCTCAGACAGCCTTTCACAGAAGAAACTGTTGAAAGTTATACACGTATACATTTGTAGGGCAGTCTTTGGCACACAAAACACTCATGAAATTATGAAATCATTATCCCCTATTCCTAAAAAGTTATAAAAGAATATCAAATCTTGTGAGTTGTTAAATTGCTCCTTGTAGGCTTAGATTTTTTAACCAAACCTACTTCATTTAGAGTTCTTAAACACCTTCACCATCCTTCCAACCCATCAGCCTTAGGTGGGAGGTTAGTAGGAAAAAGGGCTGTAGACCTCTCTTCTCTACTTCCTGCTGATTAGATCGATGGATCTGTAGGGGATTATCAGATTCAGCCATCAGGATACCAGCACTCCAAAGGCCAACACCAAGCAGACTCAAGAATCAGTTGGATTGCCCCAAGAAGTTCTCTGGAGGGTTTCTCTCTGCAAAGTCAAGCACTGAAGCATGAAGATCAGTGCATCAATGTTGATCTGAAAAGCAAAGCCTCACTGTGTGTGGGCCTCTATATATCTTCTCTCCTCAGAGTCCACACAAGGATGTTTTCAGCTGGCCAAAGTCACACCCCTCAAATGAGACAGCTCACAGGAAAACATCACATGTCAGGCCTCTCACAAGCCAACCTCCTGCAAACATCATGTGCCCAGCTTGCAGCAAAACATCACACAACAAAACTGAGTCTTCAAGGAAACCAGAAACTTCCACTTCCGCTCCTAGCTCTGTAAATTGCTGACTTGGCTCCTAAGTACAAATTATTATCAATAGATGTAATAGTTATATCTATAACCACAAAAAATAGTCAAATTAAGGCTGGGGGATATAGATCATTTGATAGGATGCTTCCTGGCGAGCATGAGGCCCTGGATTTGGTGCCAGCCCAGCGTAAACTAGGCATGGTGGTGCACACCTGTGATCCTGCACTTGTACAGGTGTGTTTTACAGATTGAGACGGGAAAATTGTGAGTTAAAGGCTAGCCCAAGCTACCTGTCTAAAAACAGAAGAAAAGGTCTTGATTTGATTTCATCCGATCAGAATGTATAGGACGCAGTGTGCACAATCGAGAGAGTTAGAGGACACATGTCAACCCGCCCTTCCCTCTCAGGGTCTGAGAAGTCTTGCCATCTCAGTTTAAACCTTTCCAAATAAGCTGGGCATGGTGGCACATGCCTTTAATTCCAGTGTTTTAAAATGGTTTTTTATTTAAATAATCACTTTAAAATAATTTTACTCAAAATTACAGAAAAACAGAACCCGGAAGCACTACAAACAATGGCGACATTTCTACTTTTAACTTGAAAATTATTTATTACTATTGTGTTTGTATATGCATGACACACACATACATGTGTATGTGTGTGTTTGTGTGTGTGCTGGCGAGCATGTGCCGCACATGAGTGTAGAAGTCAGAGGATAATTTTGAGGAATTAGTTCTTTCATTTTACCTTTACGTAGGTTCCAGGAATCAAACTTAGGTCTTTAGGCTTGTTTGCCAGTGCCCTGATCTTCCAAACCAGCCATTCTTAACTGTGGGTCCCAACCCCTTTGGTGGGTCAAACGACCCTTTCCCTGGGGTCGCCTAAGACCATCAGAAAGCACAGACATTTATATTACAAATTTTTAATTAATTAATTAATTAATTACAGTTTATTCACTTTGCATCCCTGCTGCAGCCCCCTCCCTTGTCTCTTCCCAGTCCCACCTTCCCTCCCTTTGCTTCCCCTGTGCCCTTTCCCTAGTCCCCTGATATGATAGGGGAGGTCCTCCTCCCCTTATATCTGACCCTAGCTTATCAGGGCTCATCAGGACTGGCTGCATCATCTTCCTCTGTGGCCTGGCAAGGCTGCTTCCCCCTCAGGGGGAAGTGATCAAAGAGCCAGTCACTGAGTTCATTGCATTACAATTTATAACAGTAGCAAAATTACAGCTAGAAAGTGGCAACAAAAATAATTTTATGGTTGGGGGTCAGCATAACCTGAAGGGCTGTATTAAAGGGTCACAGCATCAGGAAGGTTGAAAACCACTGCTCTAAATCATCTCATCAGCACACTGCTCACATTTATTGACGCTTACTTTTCTGTTGCTGAATTGTTAGAGTTATTGATTTGTTTTGCAGAGCACATATTTATTGCATATAGGATTCATCAATGTTTTCTCTCCTTGTTCTACGTTGCCTTTTCACTTCTTTCATGATGCCCTTTGGTTTCCAGTCACTGACTCTTCATTTAGCAAAACCATCTAACTACTCATCTTGGACTGCCTTTTTATTTTAGGCTCATGTTTCAGGCTTTCACTCCCAGTCCTGAGACTGTGTTCTCTCTTTCTTACTCTTGCAAAGGAGAAGAACAATTGTCAAGGGCCACTAATAGTGGCAGCGTAGCAACTGCCAACTGCCATGTTCGTCCTGGGTTGGTTCCCCAGGAGCTTGTGATTTGAATGTGTGGCTGCACCTCAGATCCCAGCACTCAGGATGTGGTTGCAGAAGGATCCATAATTCAAGATTATCATTGGCTGTAGAACAAATTTGAGGCCAGCTTGGAATTCTGTCTCAAAAAAAAAAAAAGAAAAAAGAAAAGAAAAAGAAAAAAGAAAAGAGAGAGAGAGAGAAAGAAAGAAAGAAAAAGAAAGAAAGCAAAGAAAAACAGGATGATAGTTTCTAGGTCCCACTATTTGCCTGCAAATTCCATGATTTCCTCATTTTTAATTGCTGAGTAGTAGTCCGTTGTGTAAAAGTACCACAATTTCCGTATCCATTCCTCAACTGAGGGACATCTCGGTTGTTTCTAGGTTCTGGCTATTACAAATAAAGCTGCTACAAACATGGTTGAGCAAATGTCCTTATTGTATACTTGAGCATCTTTTGGATATATGCCTAGGAGTGGTATAGCTGGAGCTTGAGGAATCACTATTCCTAATTGTCTGAGAAAGCACCAGATTGATTTCCAAAGTGGTTGCACAAGTTTGCATTCCCACCAGCAGTGGAGAAGAGTTTCCCTTTCTCCACAACCTCTCCAGCATGTGTTGTCACTTGAGTTTTTGATCTTAGCCATTCTGATGGGTGTAAGATGAAATCTCAGGGTCATTTCGATTTGCATCTCCCTGATGGCTAAGGACATTTAACATTTCTGTCATTCTACAATCCTCTACAGAGAGTTCTCTGTCTTGTTCTGTACCCCATTTTTTGATTGGATTACTTGATTTGGACCTAGAAACAATCATCCTGAGTGAGGTATCCCAAAAGGAGAAAGACACACATGGTATATACTAACTTATACAAACCTATAAGATAGGATAAACATACTGAAATCTATACACCTAAAGAAGATAAACAAGAAAGAGGACCCAGGATTAGATGATTCAATTCTCACTTAGAAAGACAAATGGGATGGACCCTGGATGTAGGAGAAAACAAGTAACAGGACAGGAGCCTACAGCACAGGGCCTCTGAAAGACTTTACCTAGCAGTGTATCAAAACAGATATTAAGACTCATAACCAAACCTTCAGCAGAGTGCAGGGAATCATAAAATAAGAGGGAGTTAGGAAGACCTGGAGAGGACAGGAGCTCCATAAGAACCAAATATTTCAGGACACAGGGGTCTTTTATGAGACTTTTTCTCCAACTAAGGACCATGTATAGAAATAACCTAGAACCCCTGCTCAGATAAAGGCCATGGTAGCTCAGTATCCAAGTGTGTTCCCTAGTAAGGGGAACAGGAACTATTTGTGACGTGAACTCAATGGCTGGCTCTTCAACCCCTCACTCCCCGAGGGAGAAGCAGCCTTGCTAGGCCACAGAAGAGGACATTGCAGCCAGTTCTGAAGAGACCTGATAAACTAGGGTCAGATGGAAGGGGAGGAGGTCCTCCCCTATCATTGGACTTGGAAAGGGGCAGGGAGGAGATGAGGGAGGGATGGTGGGATTGGGAAGGAACGAGGGATGGGGCTAGGGCTGGGATACAAAGTGAATAACCTGTGATTAATATAAAAAAGAAAAATTATTATAAAAAAACAGGATTCAATCTATCTGAGAATGTCTGAGATACTTTGGTGGTTTGCAAGAAAGTGTGAGCCAGGAATGAGTGGATCTGTTTTCTTAGAGGTCCAATTATGTTCTCAGCATCACCAAGTGTGATGGCCACATCACTGAATTCAAATCATGTGCATGCTTCAATTTAGGATATAGATTGCCAGATTTTTTTTTTCTTAAGGTAAAGGCTGATGAAATGGCTCATCAGGTAAAGGTGCCTGTCGCTGAGCCTGATGACCTGAGTTTGATTTCTGGAATCAACATGGTAGAAAGAAAGAATCAACTCTCTCAAGTTATTTTCTGACCTCTATAAGTACATAGTAGGCACCAACTATATAATTAAATAAATGTAATACAATGTTCAGAGGGTAAGACCCTGCCAAAGGTACAGTGGTGGCAAATAAAGACATGGACACCCCTGCAAAGTAATAAATAAGTCATTAGATAATTGCAAAATTAGACAGTGAGGTGATACTTCTCACACCTTAGAACAGACAGAATAGAAAACACTAACAACATGAAATGTTTATCAGGAACTGTTTTTGTTTTTTGTTTGTTTTTTGAGACAGGGTTTCTCTGTGTAGCCTTGGCTGTCCTGGCCTCTCTTTGTAGACCAGCCTGGACTTGAATTCACAGAGATCCGTCTGCCTCTGCCTCCCTAAGTGCTGGAACTCTTAATTCTGACTGAAATGCAAAATGAGATAAGTATTTAGAAGACAGTTTGGTAGTTTCTTACGAAGATGGTCCTTTTTATCATACGGTCCCATGATTGACCTAAGTATTGTCTTTACTTAGATGAAAACTTTTATCTATATAAAAATCTCCACACAAATGCTTATGGTAAAGATAGATTAAAAAAAACTGTCTTATGTCCACACAATGGAATACAAATAAGCAATAAAAGCAAAACTGGTGGCGCATGCCTTTGATACCAGCACTCTGGAAACAGAGGCAGAGGATCATTTTTTGTTTGAGACTATTCTAGTCTACTTAGGGTGTTCTAGGGCAGCCAGAGTTACGTGGTCACACGGTGATAACCCTGTCTCAGAAAAACAGAAACAACAGCCTCAAATCTGAATCCAACTCCAACAAAAACAAACCAAATTCAAACAAACAAACAAAAAAAAACAACAAAGATGTAAACACAAACACTCCACCAAAATGACCAAACTGTAAGAAGACTTGGAGAACCCTGAATGCATGTTCTTAGTGCAATGAAGTCAATCTGCAAGGGCCGCTTGCTGAAGGGGATCTGCCCAGGCGGCACTCTGGAAAAGGCACACAGTGGTAGAAACTCTAAAAGGCCTGAAATGGGCATGAGGTGCAAACCTTTAATTCCAGCATTTGGGAGACGGAGCAGGTGAATGTCTGTGAGTTTGGGACCAGCCTGGTCTACACAGCAAGGTTTGGGTCAGCCAGGGTTACAGGGTCTCCAAACACACACACACACACACACACACACACACACACACACACACTTCTATTTAGCAGGAGAGAGAGTTGAATTATAGGCTTCCAAATTGTTTTGTGAGGGATTGTATCAGTGGATACATTGTAATGTATTTGTCAAAACACTACATTAATTACAATGTATTACTATTGGCTGATCAGTGGTAATACATGTAACAATGGTAATGAAAGTTAGTAAAAAAGGGGACTCTGAGTGGGGAAATAAAAATATGAGACCTCTCTATTCTGTCTGTGCAATTTACTGTAAAACTGCTCAAAAAAGGCCACATTTCTGTAATCCCAGCGTTGGGAGGTGGAGATAGGAGAGTTGGAATTTTTACATCAGTTTAGGCTACTTAATTAGTTTAAAACAATTGTGGATTAGAGATTGAGCTTGCTGTAGAGTACTTGCTTAACTTTCTCAAGGTCCTAGGTTTGAGTCCCAGAACTGGAGAAAAACAAAAGTGTATGTGGGTATGTGGGTATTTCTTTGGGCATATATGCAGGTTTTGTTTTTTTTTTTTTTTCCTAGGTGAGGGAGAGGTCTATGCACTTTTACTTTCTATTCCCCTACAACTTTCTTGTTAGGCAGAAGCTAGACATGAGCAATGGAGGTAGAAGATATTCCCACAGACAGCTTGATCCTGTTTCTTGCTTAGGCAGCCTGTCAGTCTATTGTAAAACTTTGGCCCCAGCCTCCAATGGGAACCCTCAGTTTTAAAAAGAAGAAAATGTCCTAAGAGAAAGTCATGCGATCAAATACAAGACCTTGAACAAACCTAAACAATGAACAGGTAATCTCTAGTTGAAAGCAATTTTGGTAAACATACAGGAAAAAGGAGACATTTCAAGGCTCCCCGTCAGAGGATGACAAAGAGACAGTTACAGAAAACGGTGAGAGGGAGATAGCCCAGAGCCCCTGAGCTGATTCACCCCACGCTCTCTGAGAGCCTCTTCCTGCTTGCTTGTTACAACTTTGTGTCTTGATGAATGTTCCTAAGAGTTCCAGAACTGAGGGAAACTCCTTAACACTCTCCCTAGGACTATGTACAGTTTCAAGTGTCTAACAGTTGACAGAGAAACTATTCACAAAATTAAAACACACAAACATAGTTTCAAGTAGGCTCTCATTGAGTACTCCAGGCCGGCCTCAGGCTCAAACTCCTTTGTCCTTGGAGCGCAGGAATCGGCAAACTGCGTGTCAGTCAGAGACTGGACTTTTCACTCCACCTCTTTCTTATACTATTCATGACATTTCATTTATATACCTTTTTGGATTTTATTACAAACAATCCTCACAGGCAGCCCGTGGGTAGGGGGAATCATTCATCATTTTTTTACATTTTATAAATGAGAAAACAATCCTGTCGTTTGCTGAGATGAGGTGTTTTTTTCCTTTTTTCCCTCTTTCTCTCGTTTTCTGAGACAGGGTCTCATGTAGGCCACGCTGGCCCCCAACTCAGAATACAGTCAAGGTCTTACATCCTTATTCTAGTGCTTCCACCTCCAGAAAGCTGGACGGCAGATGTGCACACTTTTCTTCTTTAAAAAAACAAAAAAAACATTCACTCCTTGCATAGTTTTGCTTGGAAATGACGCGCCGTGGGGGGCGTGCGGGGCTGCGATTCTAGGTTGGGCACAGTTTCCCCCTATCCTCTACGCCTCCAGCACTCTAACCCCCCGCAGGCTTCGTGGCGCCGCCGCGCGGAGAAACGCCGAGCTTTGGACCGCGGCGGGCGCCGTAGTCCCTCCCCGCTTCCCTCGGCCCCTCTGGGATTTCGGAGGCCGCCGTGCGCCGCGCTGGAGAAGGCGGGGCTTGAGGCTTAAGGCAGCAAGATGCGACGGGATAGGCCGAGGCTTGCGGCGGCCGCGTCCCGCTTACCGGAAGTGCCGCTGTCTCTCCTCGGCCCGAGCCGCAGCCCCAGAGGTTGGAGAGCTGCCCCGGAAGTCATCTCCCGGTCGCCCGCCCGCGGCAAACATGGCGGTGGACTCGTCCATGGAGCTGCTATTTTTAGACACTTTTAAACATCCGAGCGCTGAGGTAAGGCTTCGCGACCCGATTTCGACGCGGCCCCCTAGCCCCGGCCCGCCTGCTGTGGAGTCGGGGGTCGTCCGGGCCGTGTCCTCGCTCGCTCGCGCCGGGTGGGGGGGTCCTCTGGTCCACACCCCCTCCCCCAGCCGGGTGCGAGCCCCGTGGCCCTGGGCGGCGGCCCTGCCTTTCCCGGCTCGGACTGGGGGCCCGCGTCTGCGGTCGAGTCAGACGCGCCGCGGGCAGTGCTCACTTTGTCCTGTCTGCGCCGAGTCCTGAGGGGGTCCTGGTTCTCAGGTTTTACTTCAGGTGGGATGCAGGCGCGAGGCTGAGCATCTAGGCTTTGACAGTAGTGCCCGGTCCTGACGCCTTCAGGATACGGAGTAACCACGATTCCAAGTCCTTCTCTTCGTTCTCTTTCCTAATGGCAGTCTTCTTGCTCAGTTTGTCGCAACACTTTAATACTTTTGGGGAGGAATTCACTTCTTAGGACATGACATGTCTACGACAGTCTCCTTTGCATGGAGAATACTTGCGAATTATGCAGTATTGAAGGAACTGTTAAAGCCCGTCTTCAGAAAGCAAGGCCGTTGTTTTCCGGGGACAAAGGTGTTGAGTTGTTTTGTGTACAGAATTACTTGGGTGTCCCTGAATGGTCTCGAGATACTTATAATGAGTGTACTGATTGTAGCTAATTGAAGGTTCCCAAAAGCCAGCCAAAAATGAACTTTAACAGAGTCTACATAGAAATTCGGGTGGGAGGAATAGAGAGCAAATGAGCAAGACTCGTATTTCTTTGTCTCGCAGGAAACTCAATCATTTAGAGAACCATTCTTTGGGGATTGTTTCTTGTTTTTATGAAGAGTGTGGTCTTGTATAACGCACCGTAAGACTAGAGTGTTTCATATACTTTCTCAATTGTATGTCCTATGATGAGGACAGTGTCTAGGAAAATATAAACATCGAATGAAAAAGCTTTAAAATGTTCTGCTATGAAATGGGTAGTGATAAGTTTTCTTTAATAAATGGTGTATAAGCCTGTAAAAGTCAATGGTACTTTGGGTTATTGTGTTTTACTGATAGCGAATTTATTTATGTCCTATGAAATAAATTTATTTCTTTCAAGTAGGCCACATAGTATTGTTTAGTGACCGTTTAACCATAATCCAGCTGGACTTGAGAAAACGCAAGTGGAAGCTGTAGTTGTTACCAGAAGAAACTTCTTTACAGAACTAGAGAACAATAAAATTTGAAGAAGTAGCTAGGTGTGGTGCTGATGTTTTTAATCCCAGTACTTCGAAAGCAGAGGCAGGCAGATCTCTGTGAGTTTGAGGCTAGAGTGGTCTCATACCAAGTTTCGAGACAACCAGGGTTACCCAGTAAGACCCTGTCTTAATTTTTTTTTAAGGAAGCATATGTTTCTCGTACTAATCTAACAGGAAAACTGTCTTCATTCTTAGACAGACATTAAAGATCATAGGAGAACAGGGTAGGTTAAAATACCTCCTATGAGTGAGTGAAGAAGGTTTAGAAGAATGCACATTTGAACTCACCTTGAAGGTGTAGGGTTTGTAAGAAGTACAGAAATGTTTGGGTTAGAGTTAAGAGTATGGTGTGTAAAAAGGAGCAGTGGGAATCTCTTGAAATTTATCATTTTTATCTCCAAAAACGTCTAATCACTGGCATGTAGTCCTTAAAAGGGTGTGAATGGTGCTAATTGAATTACAAATCACACCTTTAATCACAGTACTCCTGAGGCCAGCCTGGTCTACAAATTGAATCCCAGACAGCCTGGACTACACAGAGAAATACTCTCTTGAAAAACCAGACAACAACCAATGAAACAAACAAAAACCCAAAAGAAGTCAGTTTGAGGGCAGGTTTGCTGTTTCAAAAGGCCTACAAAACAAAAGGCCCTGAAACCAAACAAAATTCTGAATCAGTATCTGATGTAGAAAACTCTAGTTGATACTTCTTTGTGAACATTAAGGGTGCAGAATTTTAGGTCACTCTTGTGAATATCAAAGACAGTTTCATCAAGGCAGTTGGCATATTGTCCGTGTTAGTAGAGTGGGAGATGTTTCATTGCTGTGGGAAAGGAGGGCTATTGTCAGTGCTCTATTCGGTTATGCTCAAAGGAGCTGTGTGAACTGGGACCTGAGAGGCAGTTTTAAAAACTGTATTGTGGAATTCCTTAAAGATTCCTGAAGACTAGGTACAAATGTTGGAAGCCTATAGTTCTTGAGCAGGGAAATTAAATGATTAGTAAACTCCATTAGGTAGATTAATTGTTCAGTCATAGAAAAGTTGAGTGAAAACAGGTAGCAAAATTAGGAAGAGTAAGTGAGGTGCAGTGGAAACTAGTTAGCAGATGGAATTAACATGTGGAGTGTTTATTGAATATTTTGTGCCAGGAACATTGCTTTGGTTATTTAAATGACTCTTGTCTGATTTTCTATTAGTTTTGAAAGTGTCTTCATTTATAGATAAGAACACTATGTTAAAAGGTCAGTTGCTTCCTGAACTGACATGGCTGCAGTAAGGTAAAATGACAGTCTGGGGCATGCCTGCATTCCTGACATCCAGCTGAAGATTCTTAAGACCAAGGCCACACGGGCCACACAGGAAAAAAACAAAGACAAGGTGTGTGCTACAGCTGCACGAAGAAAGGCACCTGCTGAATTCATCACATTGAATTTCTGGGATCCACTTGGTCAGACCGACTCTAGAGGGTTGTCTTCTGACTTCCACACAAGTACTGTGGCACACAGGCCCACACACATTAGCATTTCTGGCTCTAAAGTGGTGCCAACCCATTTTGCAGTTGGGACTGAGTAGGAAGAAATGCCTGCACGGCACATTAGAGGAGGAGGTACAATAGGAGTAAAAATGAATTAGATAGTTGCTTTGCTTTTAAAGAAATTGGCAGTCTGCTAGGGAAGGTAATCTTTGATTAAACTTTCACGGAGGAATCCTTAAAGGAGTGCAAATGGTTTTAGAGGAGTTACAAATTGTAGTTTGAATGGGCTGGAAGGAAGGCTCAGCAGGTAAGAGCATATGCTGCTCTTGCAGAGGATCAGGTTTACCAGCTGTATACCTGCAGTTTCGGGGGACGAAGTGCCCCTTCTGACTTCTTCAGGCACCAGCACATGTACAATGCCATCGATGCAGGGTACCTGTAAATTAAATACATAAAGAAAAAACACCCTAAATTATGGTTTGTAATGCTGCTCCTTTAACAGGGGGGCCAGAGAGATTGCTCAGTGCTTAGGCACACATACAGCTCTTACAGAGCACCTGAATTTGGGTCCTAGCTCCCATGTCAGGGGGTGCTGAACTGTCTGTAACCCCGGTTCCCTGGGCTCCAACCACACCTCCATGTGCAAACACACCATTAAAACCAAAGTAAGTGTGTAGTGAGTGCTCTTCCACAGGATCTGCGTTCAGGTCGGTACCTCTAGTCACCTGCACATACTCCCCCCAACACATACAAGTACATGTAGTTAAAAATTATAAAAATAATCTTGGGGTGCTATAGAGATGGCTCAGGAATTAAAAACACTTGTTGCTCTTGCAGAGGGACCTAAGTTTGGTTCTCAGCACCCACAGCAGGCAGCCTACAAATGCTTGTGACTCTAGGTCCAAGGAGTCCAGTGCCTTTCTTCAGCCTCCCTGGGCACTGCATATTTAAATTTCATTATAGAAAATTAGAAAGCAGAGTGGGCAAATGACCTAGTGGATAAAAGCACTTGGCTGGCAAGCTTTCCAGCCTGAGTTCAATCCTGGAACCCATGTAAAGGTGAAAGGGGAGAACTGACTCCATATGCATGGTATTTGCATGTGCACATCTCTCTCTCTCTCTCTCTCTCACACACACACACACACACACACACACAAACACACATTAAAATAAAAACTTTTAACAAGTAAAATTTAAAACTAGAGTAAAGTATACACTTTCATATACCCACCCTTCCTTAACACTTTTTTCTCTTTATCTCCTTTACCTTGGCAACAATCACTTCCCCCCATAAACAGTTAAATACTTACTTATGAAGCCAGTTTACTGATTTCAGACTAACAGCTATTTGATTTCTAGAAAATGATGTTCCAATAAAAGAACAAAACAGTATTGCAAATGAAGCTACAAGGTGAGCTGGACAGGGTGGCCTGTGTCTATGAGGCAAGCACGCAGGCGGTGGGAGCATTAGGAGGACGAGCTTTCAAATTACTTTTGACTACAAAGAATAGTTGAGACCAGCTTGGCTTATATGACACACAAATTCAAACAGACAGACAGACAAATACAAATAAAAGCAAGATAAAACTCTAGTATGCATGTAATGTATTTCAGAAAAAGTTGTTTAAAGTAAGATTTATACAGACTATTTGGTAAATGAATGGAAAGCTAATGTATTTTGATGTGAGTTAATTTTTTTCGTCTGTCCCTTAACCATGATAATTAGTACATACTTTGTATTTTGTAGTTTGATAATAGCTTTCTTTATATTAATATTTTCCAAATCTTCTAATACATGTGATTATGCCTAAATGTGTGTCCGTCTGTATTAATGTCCCAGTTTTGGTGTGTAGGTTCTTTTTGCACCTAACATTGTGTTACGGTAAGCCTGCATGAAAGTGAGCTTCATTTAAGAAAAATTCCCCTTGCGTTCTGACCTGCTAGCACATGTCTGAAGTGCAAAGTTAGAGGTACAAAGGGTATCCGGTAATAAGCCAGTCTCTCGTCGCTGTCAGACATCCTGCCTTTTTAAGTGCTAATACTATTATCTGTGTACTAAACTCGTGTGGGTTTATGCTTCTGACTTTTTATAGAAACCCAAAGGGGATAGATTATACAGTTTTTATTTCTTTAATATTGTCTGAGTGTATTTGCTAGGTTCAAGTACACGTGAGTGTATTTTATTTAGAAGGGCTTTTGCTTTAGAACAGTGGTTCTCCATCTTCCTAATGCTGCATCCTAATGCTGTACTGTTCTTTTGGTTGTAGTGACCCCCCCAACTGTAAAACTTATTTTGTTGCTACTTCATAATTGTAATTTTGCTATTGTTATGAAGCATAATGTAAATATCTGTGTTTTCCAATGGTCTTAGGTGACCCCTGGGAATAGATCATTTGACCCTCAAAGGGGTCTTGACCCATAGGTTGACCCACTGCTTTAGAGTTTAGTTAGGAAACTATTATTTATGCACAGGGGACAGCTTAAGTGGCAGGAGTAGATGAGTGAGCTGAGGGAGAGAGTAGAAAGTAAAGGCAGTTACAGGTAGAATGAGAAAGGCAAGCAGATGGCATGAAGTATTCTGACAGTGACTTCCTGTGGAAAAGTGTGGTCTTGAAATCTGACCAGTCTGTTTATAGTCACATTAGTTTATTATCATAACCTTCCCAGAAGTCTCAGTCTCAACCTGCCTTAGGCTTATTTTATTTATTTGTTTATTTATACATTCTATTTATTTATTTATTTACTTATTTAATTTACTCGTCTTTATTTATCTATTCATTTACTCATTTACTCATTTATTTATTTATTTTATTGAGGCAGAGTCTTATATAGTCCAGGCTAGCGGTGGATAAAATTTTCTTTTTGTTTTTTGAGACAGGGTTTCTCTATGTAGCCTTGGCTGTCCTGGAGTCACTTTGTAGACCAGGCTGGCCTCGAACTCACAGAGATCCCCCTGTCTCTGCCTCCTTGAGTGCTGGGACTAAAGTCGTGTGCCACCTTGCCCAGCATGGCAGATAAGTTTTAAACTCCTGATCTTTCTTGTTAGTTTATGTGGGTTTGAATATAAGTTTTCCATGTATGTTAGAAAAGCATTCCTTTCAATTGCTTCACTTACCTTTCCCACTCAGGGCTTAATCTTTAATTCCTTTAAAACAATTTACCTTTAGGCACTTATTAAAAATTCTTACATTAAATGAATATGCCAGATTCTGAGTTTACAGTAAATCTTGTAACATACATTCTAAAAAAGAAAAGGAAAGAAAAGAGAGAGAATGACATCAGTTTGATAAGGTACTTTGGGCACACAAAGGAGAGGACATATCTGGGCTTGTTTAGCTTTTGAGAGGAAGTTGACATCTAAAGAGAGTTGGGCCAGAGCAGTGTGAGGGAGTCTGGTCAGAGGATAGCTGAACAGCATAGTTGAGACCATGAACTTGAAAAATAGCATGGTGTGTCAGGGACATTCACACATGCAGTATTTTGGTTTAGAATAATAAAGAAGACCTAGGACTTTCGCTTGGCTGAAGGAAGGAGCAGGTCTTGATACATGTTTATATTCTAGGAAGACTACATTACTTTTTCAATAGGAGAATGGGGTGGAGCACATTAAGAAATGCAAAATTAGTTAGGGTCCTACTGCTGTGCGTGGCACAGTGCACAGAGCTGAAGGAACAGCAGAAATGAGGGGTTCCAAGACTTGAGAACTGTTCAGGCATTCAGTCCTATGATTTGGAAATTAAATAGATGGTAAGTTAGGTGAGAAGACAAGGAGCCAAATATGACAATGTGTTAGGCATGATGTGGCTAGTGATAGCACCGTGGATGAAGGACAGAGTTCAGTGTTTAAGTTGCCAGCTTTGAAGTATGTGAAGACATTTAAATGCAGAGGTCGATCCCCTGGGGCTTAGTAGAAGCCTAGGTGGAGGTACAGATTAGGAGCTGTCTTCTGGCTGTGGGTAAAGATGTCAGTTTTCATAATCTGGTTGGTTTTGCTCTGTTCAGCCCCATTTGTCCTCTAGGCCTTATGAACTATGTTCTTAGTTTTTTGAAACTTGAAGTTGTATACTTTCCTTATACCCAGAAAGCTCTTCTCCCTCATTGACCCGTCCCCCCGGAACCCTTTCTTCCCATACAAGATCTCACTTTGTGGCTCTGGTTGGCCTTGAACCCATTATGCAGACTAGGCTAGCTTTGAACTTACAGAAATGTGTAGTATATGTTTAATAGAAGTAGTAACAGCTAATACAGAAGATTTCCTGTTATTAGTAGTACAT